>NC_064639.1:881879815-882192037 GCF_023864345.2 Schistocerca serialis cubense
GGACATGTTCTGAGACATCGAGGGATCACCAATTTAGTATTGGAGGGCAGCGTGGAGGGTAAAAATAGTAGAGGGAGACCAAGGGATGAATACACTAAGCAGATTCAGATGGATGTAGGCTGCAGTAGGTACTGGGAGATGAAGAAGCTTGCACAGGATAGCGTAGCATGGAGAGCTGCATCAAACCAGTCTCTGGACTGAAGACCACAACAACAAAAACTATAATTTTCAATGAAACTATGTTTTTATATGACTGAATGTACGTATTATTGATGCGAGTTCGCTTTCATCTTGAACAAATATGTGAGGCATTAATTTGTTTTTAATTTCGCGGCAAAAGAACTTTACCGCAAATACATGATTCGCACTGTAAATTTTTGTGTCTTTCCTGAGAGATAAAAGCAGAAGATAAGTGGAGATGTTTGGCACACAAACGACTGCGTGCTTTCAGCATCAGTGTGCAGAAACACGATAGTTAGAGCTGGCATTCGCTAATACTGTTTTTTTTTTTTTTCTCTCTCAGAACGCGAGCGTAACATTGGCGGTTTGCCATCGTCTCCAGATATGCAACTTGCTTCGCTTCACAAGTCGCTGAAAGAGCTGGTTTATGACCACGGAACCTACATTGGGAAACCTTTCTAACTAGGGATTTTAATAATGGACAAGGAATACGCAAAGTGTGCAATAAACGCTTAAGGTTGAGACCACCTGCTAAACCCGCAGAACAGGACCACCTTTTATTTGATCAAATATTACAAGAGCCAAGAATTAAAAAAAAAACACTTTTGGAACTTAATTAGCAGCTGAGTGCGGCATACCATCTCGTGGCTTAAGAGCAAGACCACTTTAATTTGAAAACGGCTTAAAGCCAATAACTTAAAGCTCAACCCAAATCAGAAATTTAAAAGGCAAAGCCTTATCTTAAAACAGTTCCTTAATTATTCAGAAGGCCCAAAGAATCTAACACTTTAACAGCAGAACAACTTAAATTCAAAATTGGCTGAAGGCCCAACACTTAAGACTCAATAACATTAATTTTAAAAATGCCAAGGGCTTTACGTAAAACAGTTCTTAAATTAGGCTGAAGACCCAAACCATCTGACAGCTTAAGAGCAGAACAACTTTGATTCAAAATCGGCTGAAGGCCCAAAGAATATCACATCTTAAGAGCAAAACAACTTAAATTCCATTCGGCTGACGGTCCAACACTTAAGAGTCAATAACATTCATTTAAAAAATGCAAAAGGGTTTACGTAAAACAGTTCTCAAATTAGGCTGGAGGACCAAACCATCTGACGCCTTAAGGGCAAAACAACCTTAATTTAAAAATCGGCTAGATACTATACAATACAAACAACAAGAATAAATAAGAAAAGGCAGTACATCCAACGGCACTAAGAAGTTTCGAGGGTCGGCCTGGAATTCAAACACTAACGCTCGCTTAGGTGAGACAGGCAGTCAGCCCAACCATTCTCACTCCGACGACAACCCAATCGACAGACAGTCAATGGACCGACAGACAAGATAACTTCTGTTCCACCCGACCAGCACAAAACAGGGGGTTGAATGGAACAACGTAGAAGGTATTGGTGCCCACAACCAATTATACATTGAGCTGTCAAACTACACACTGTGCTGGACAGCGACAACACGATGAGAAAAACACATTTCCTGAATTTACGTCAACGGCCAGGACAGGTAACCGGAACGTTAACGGCCACAAGGCAAAAGATTCCGCTGGTGCACTTCATTTCAAATAACCAAGTATAGTTAAACTCCACTGCAGGGTGGCTAAAATTTGCCAACTTGAAAACACACATTGTTGCTCGCGGGAATATCCCAACAGCCGACAACGAATTCCAAACGACACGGTCGTGACTTGCTGGTAGATTAAGTCAAAACTCAACTTTCATGTCCAGGATCGGTGAGCCACGAACCTCGTAGGAATGGGAATAGCACCACACACTTCGACACCGCATAGAGGCCGTCAGCGCGCCAGGCCAAACAACGGGCCGTGGAGATTTCCTCGCTGCTCCACGCTAACCGACCAACAGCCTGCACACAGCCCAACCAGAAACTATAAGCGCCAGGCCTAAGATAGTTCAAGAAGCGGATATCAATACACACCGTTGCTGCCACCTGCGGAAAGAGATGATAACAGCATATTCACGATAACCGCGGGAGACTAAACACAGAATAGCAACCAAGGTTTAATCAAACGCTTAGCATAAGCCAGCCACGGCACTTTATATCTACCTCCGGGAAACTATAATAAACGCTCTCCAGTAATGAATAACTATAAATTGGGAATCTGTGTACTTGTATTATTTTAAATGGGAGTTCTATACGTAATGCAACACTTTTTTCTGAAAGAGGTTGGTTTTATTCAAAATTCCAGTATACCACATTACTCGCCACTGTTTTGACTACAAAACCGTGTTTGCGGCGGCGGCCTTACGCGGCCTTACGCGACCTTACTAGAAGGGCCTTGATACCCGCGTGGCACCACTCTACTGGTCGACGTCGGAGCAACGTCTTCCTGCATCAACAACCTTCCCACTGTACACGTACTGATTCCCGTGCAGTGCATCCTTCATTGGATCATACGGAAGGAAGCCAGAAGGTGCGAGATCCAGGATTTAGGGTGGATGAGGACAACAGTCCAATGAACTCATGTAGGGTGCGGAAACTTGTGTGAGGACTTGCGTTGTCATAGAGAAGGAGAGGTTCGTTTGCATTTTGTGGCAGGGAACACGCTGAAGTCCTTTCTTCAGTTTCCTTAGGGTAGCACAAAATACTTCAGAGTTGATCTTTGCACCGTGGGGGAGGACATAAAAGAGAATAAATCCTTCAGAGTCCCAAAAGAATGTCGTCATGACTTAGGGTGCAGCTTTGAAACTGGTGCGGAGCCCCTTGTTTCCAGTTGGAAGTGATCAGCCCATGTGTCATCCTCAGGGACGTTTTTCGACAAAAACTTGTCACTATCACCCTCGTAACGAGCAATCAATCCCGCACATATGGTCCTTCGTTGCTCTTTCTTATCTGTAATGCACCTTTGAGTACGCCCAACTTTGAGTACTCCAACTGGTGGACGAGTGTGGCAGCATTACCAACAGAGACGTACCGCAGAACAGCAAGGTGTTTGATTGTGATCCTTCAGTCGCCTCGAGTGAGAGTGTCCGCACGTCCAAACATTGTAGGAGTCACAGCTTTGTGCGGCCGGCCAGCACGTGGAAGGTCGGACAGTTTTCTGCGACTGTGACCTAGTTCCGATCATAGGATGAGAGACACTTCGCACACCGACTCGTCGTGCTTTTCTTCGTTACCAGGCCTCCATACACATTCTGAGGTGCTGTGTTTCCTGCCAAAAGAAAGTCTACATCTACATTTATACTCCGCAAGCCACCCAACGGTGTGTGGCGGAGGGCACTTTGCGTGCCACTGTCACTACCTCCCTTTCCCGTTCCAGTCGCGTATGGTTCGCGGGAAGAACGACTGCCGGAAAGCCTCCGTACGCGCTCGAATCTCTCTGATTTTACACTCGTTTTCTCTTCGGGAGGTATAAGTAGGGGGAAGCAATATATTCGACACCTCGTCGAGAAACGCACCCTCTCGAAACCTGGACAGCAAGCTACACCGCGATGCAGAGCGCCTCTCTTGCAGAGTCTGCAACTTGAGTTTGCTAAACATCTCCGTAACGCTATCACGCTTACCAAATAACCCTGTGACAGCCCTCTGCTGGGAACGCACTTCCGTTACAGACGCCATTTTGAAGACTACGTATACCCCTGCTGCCTGAATTCATGAAACTATATGGGCTGAATTGGGAATATTTCTCGATGTTCCATAACAAATCCCGGATTTTTCAACCGAAATTGGCCGAGAAAATACCAGTTGCATTACTTGTTGCATGCCCCTCGTATCCGCGGTTACTGCGCAGTCTGCAAAATAAATATGTAGAAGCTATAGTGAGAGGTGTCTTCTGATATTTTCATTCTTTTGTTTTCAAATCACCTCTGTCCCGAAAGATAAATATGGTACATTAATTGTTTGGAAGGAATGCAAGTAAACAGAAAGCCGCGCCAGTTGTAGCCGTGCTGTTGGGCCAAGTTTTCCGAAGAATGTCCCACGGCGCTGACGCGGTGCTGACGCAAGACACGCGCTCAGTAGAAAGGCCCGCCATTCTCGATTTACGGCGAGGCAAGTGACGACGTAAAAGGCGCCGCTGGCGACCAAATGGCCTCCCACGCAGCCGGAGGGGGCGGCGGTGGGTGGCTGGCCGAGAGGGTGGAGGCGGGGGGCTGTCCTCCGCCCGTCGATACTGTCTACAAGAAGGCGCCGCTTGTCACCCAGTACAGCTCTCGCTGTTCGCAGGCGCTTTTATACTTGTTTCTTCCAGTCACTGGAAATGCAACAGGGCTTGCCCATTATAAAAGTGACACTGAGAGAAGCGATGGATGTAATCCAAACAGTGTAGAAAAATGAGTAGCTGACAATATAACGACAACATTTTTCCCTGTCTGACGGCGTTTGTGTACAGTTATGCAACGTCGTTTGACTCGGAGGTAACTGCTCTCAGTGCGAATATATCGTACTTAGTTCAGAGATTACTAAATGCGTTACAGACCAACAAGGAACCCTCTGAGTGCGAGATCCCAAAAGGCCAGTCATGTTTAAGCCCCAAAAATTGTCTACCATGCAATCATAATATTGGCTGCTAATAGCAACAGGGGGCGGGACTCCTGGTATCCAATGGCGAGCACAACATGCGGCTACAGACCGTAGTTTAACTGCTTAGTCTACGAGTAACTCACAACAGTGCTACAAAGCTAGTGGCGTTGATACAAAGCAGAGCAACGGCAATGATAGTGGCCGAGCGGTTCTAGGCACTACGGTCTGGTGCCGCGAGACCGCTACGGTCGCAGGTTCGAATCCTGCCTCGGGCTTGGAGGTCCTTAGGTTAGTTGGCTTTAAGTAGTTCTAAGTTCTAGGGGACTGATGACCTCAGAAGTTAAGTCCCATAGTGCTCAGAGCCATTTGAATCAATGGCAACGATAAGCAAAGCAAACATTTCATTATATCTACAACAACGTCTGCAAAGTTGACATTTCGTCAGAAACCCAAAGAATTTCACAGACTGATAAACAAGTGGCAGATGAAATACTACCGTTGCCGCAAGATGGATCACTGGAATATGTAGTGTATACGCTCGACTGTGCGGACAATGTATATGAGGAGTACAATGATGACGATACGTGCTTAAGAAGTGGAAGTGATACTGAAACAACTGTCGAACCATGTAGCTCATCATCCCTGTCGGACAGGGAGCCACAAATCCCGTCTCCAGCGAAACAAAGTAAAGGACAATCGTTGTTCAAGGAGCAGGTACTAAACATAATTACGTACGTGGAAAATCATCCGCAGCTCAGAAAATAACTATGAACAGATTTCGAATAAGTCCCCTGCAACATGACCGTGTAGTGAACAACAAAATCTATGGATATTGAAGGGAGGACAAGGCGTACTTCTTACAAAATCTGGCATTCGCGCGTTTCAAGGACGCTAGGTACAATTTACAGGATGTGCATGGTAGTGATCTACTACGTTATGTGCATTAGACTGCAAGCGACATAAATTGCAGTGATTTCAATAGAAGCAGTGGACGGTTGCATAAGTTCAAACAGTGCTACAGAACCGGAAGACGTAAGGTAACGAAATTTCAAACAAAGCATCATCTTGACGCTGCACATCAAACTGGCGAATCGGCACAAAACCTCGTAGATTAAATGAACATACTTATCCCATTGTTCAGTCACCAATTTATTTTCAACTACGACAAATAGGTATTTGAAGAGGAACCCTCGAAATTAGAGGTACCGACAGAGTAGTAACAAAATCAGCTAGCATATATGCTTTAACGCGTTCGTATACAATTATGTCAATTTTTAATCTACATGGAGAATAGACTGGAAAATTATTTATCGTGCTGTGGAAAAATGCCTCCTACGGCACTTTCCCGTGTTCGTGGCCTTGCAAGAGGGAATATTTACGTTACAACACCTAAGAGTGGGAAAATGGTCGCAAGAGCACTACAGCTATGGTATGAGCATTGATTTTGGCCAATAGATGGTCAAAATAAATTGCTTTTGCTGATTCCTGGTTTGCGTATAAAAATCTAACTCCTATAGAGCAAAGTAATTGTCTTGAAAAGTGTGCGACATTGCAGTTCATATCACCTGTAACCACTGAACAAATGCAGCCTCTGGATGTTTGTTCTTTCTGTACCTATAAAACATATTCTAGCACTATCTTCAGCTACGCCTTAAAAGGTAGGCAGTTTCACAATAAGTTTTCCGTTGCATGCTGTTGGCAGTTCTGTGTAGGTTGCAGTTACGTGATTTTATTTCGGTGATTACAAAATAGAGTCGAATGTATGCACTGGGTAGCCGAGGCCGCTAGTTCATGGTGATTCGGCCAACCAAGTAAATAAATTTACTGAAAATGCTGCAAATTAATACAGGGAACCTGTGTGTCAGAATTCTCAACCAGTGTTACGCAACGGCGTTACGAAAGAAAAAGAGTGACGGAGAGGAGGGTTGGGTGGTCTGTTGGGCTGGTGATACGTTCGTGTACCTATGGTCTGGGTTCGATTCCAACTTCTGTCAATGATTTTAAATAGGGAGAGACAGATTCCATTTTCTTCTTGCTACAGCAAGTGAAGAAGATATAATGGCATTGTGGTCTGAAATTCACATTAAAAATGATATTCCTTCTCTACCACGTAGACGTTAGGTTGAACCACAATAAAGTCTGGAGTGGCGACACGTAGAAACTCTATCACCAGTAACCATTTTTATACTAGTTATTTATTTCTAGTGACGGAACGAACGCTATGTAAGCTTACAGGACACTTATTCCATCTTTTATCTGGGCTTCTGTATGTCGATAAAATTGGTTCTGAACTGTGAATGCAACTCAGACCGCCCTTAACGCGGAAACTGATCCCTTCGTGACAATACGTCTCGGCTACAGTTCGTTTGTTCAAAACTGCAGATTCCTCAACATATTGTGCGTGAATGGGTTCGAATCCTGGCCTGGCACTAAAGATTTCATTAAGTATTATCAAGCTCTAGCATGAGAATACCTATCTGCTGGTGGATAATAATTTTGATTTTTAATCTATTTTCATTCGTAGTCAACACATTTGATACGTGACGTTTCTGACTCCCAGTGAGACACAGAACAATTTGTGAGATCACTGGAAGTCCAAGATGTTATTGTGAACTGCTAGTGGAGAAAAACTCTGTAGCTGACGTCTCTTTGTGTGGGGCTCTATTCCCAGTCAGCACTGAACTCTTTGTTATATTATTTCTAGTTGAAACATGCTCACATGTCGCTGCTGGTGCAACAAACCCAATATTTAACGTTCGTTTTCTGTAGAATGTAACAGCGATAAGTGCCGGGTTGGAGTCCTGGGAAGGAAAAACTTAATGTTTCGTCTCGTCATTTCAGTTAAAACATCTAGCTACTGCCGAGAAAATCCCACATGTCACAGTTGATTGTGCTTCTATACCAATCCGATTAGGTTCTCGGTTCGGATCCCTGTCCAACACAAATCTTTACCTCACGGCATTTCAAGGAAGTTAGTTATGATGAAACAATATTTAACATCTCTCGTAGTTCGTTAACAGGGACAATAGATGCTGGGTAGGAATTCGCGTCCGTTAACAATGTTTGCGTTATGTAATTTAAAGTTGATATTTGCTAACTTACACTGTCTAAACTCGAGGTGTATCACTCTCTGTATGCCTAATCAGGAATGACTGTTAGTTTCCGTCAGTCACGAAATCCTTGCTTTGTCTGCATGACCTGGGTTTGAATCCATATGCAGAACGAGACGGTTCGTCGTGTCATTTGAATTTCATACATAATCTCAACTAGCTGCTCGTGAATAACTTTAATTTTTAATGTCATTTTGTGATAAATAATAAGTTCGGTATGTTACTTTCAATAGGAAATCATGAGTATGACGAACTTACTACGTGCATTACCTATCTGACGTAATAATGAGCTTGGTAACATTTCAGGTATGTCATTTAGTGTAATAAATGTGAGCTTACAAACCTTAAGGACAGTCTTATCTGTGATAAGGTGTTCCCTGATATTTGTAGTATCGTGATATTACTTTATATCTTGAGGTGTTTCGATACACAGCCGTGTTTTCTAGTGGTGACTTGTTGGAACCATTTTCAATAGTCAATCGACTGTACCAAGGAGCGATTAGAGGACCTGCTAGACAGCTGCGTTATGTGGGTTGCATGCGAATCAGACGAAATGCAATTCAGGTCGTTCAGATACTTTTGAGCACGACTGTACATCACGAGGGTGACGGAAAATGTGTGTCCGCGAGTGCAGAGATCAACTTGCTATGGAATGCATGTAAACCACTTTCCAAATTGGCGTTGTCGACATTCAAGAAATGTTCATAACAAACCATTAACTTGCATCATGATGACCAAAAGAAAAAAAGGCGCGCCACAGTGTTCATAAAGGGTCACACCATCAAGCTCAAAGGCGAACTCCTTGGGAGTTACAAACCGTGCATTTCGTTCACCTAGGTATCCTCTCTTAAAGAATTTGTGTAGAACCATATTGGTATAACGGGGTAATGAGGACTGACGGAATATGATGGCATGCAACGGAAAACTTATTGTGAAACTGCCTACCTTTTAAGGCGTAGCTGAAGATAGTGCTAGAATATGTTTTATAGGTACAGAAAGAACAAACATCCAGAGGCTGCATTTGTTCAGTGGTTACAGGTGATATGAACTGCAATGTCGCACAATTTTCAGGACAGTTACTTTGCTCTATAGGAGTTAGATTTTTATACGCAAACCAGGAATCAGCAAAAGCAATTTATTTTGACCATCTATTGGCCAAAATCAATGCTCATACCATAGCTGTAGTGCTCTTGCGACCATTTTCCCACTCTTAGGTGTTGTAACGTAAATATTCCCTCTTGCAAGGCCACGAACACGGGAAAGTGCCGTAGGAGGCATTTTCTCACAGCACGATAAATAATTTTCCAGTCTATTCTCCATGTAGATTAAAAATTGACATAATTGTATACGAACGCGTTAAAGCATATATATATCTCTCTCTCTCTCTCTCTCTCTCTCTCTCTCTCTGTCACCCACACACTCACACACACACACACACATTTTTTTTACTTTTATTTGTTTGTTGTGCTCGACTATCGGCGAGGCACGGAAACGTCTGCGAATGAGTTTCTTAGTTTTGAGGACACTTACGAAAGAAATATAAAAACAACTATGAGAGTTACTGATTTATGATGCTTAGTTTGCAGTCAGTTCTGAGTATTATTAGTAACTACGCTCCAGTCCCTAAACCTAGTTACAGAAATGCGAATCAGACGCATTACGTATTCCAGGCCATAGCAGCCTCGTCTTGGAGACACCAGCTATGGTCACTTCCCAGCCCATTGTAGGATCACATCGGTTCGTCTTCTTCCTGCTGGTACTGTAACTGAGATTTGGCAACAAGGCAACGTATGTTTGGCAACTCTGTGATCGATGGGTTACTTCCTGGTGTGCTCGGAATTAAGCCTCAAAGTTCACTTGATTTTACTTGTCATTTCCATATTATCGCTTGAGGTGTAACAAAAGATTGTAAATTTACGGTTTTCAGCCCATGAAAGTCGTTGCACGTGGAAATCTCAACTAATCTCGTCCTTTAAATAGCGGTTTACGAGTTCTAGCTACTACTATTTGCCTCGTAAGAGGAAGGTAAGACACATACATCTTCGCCAGCTCTGTGGTAACGTGCTGACCTGTGAAAAGCGTCTATTATGGTTCGCAGTTCCCGTCTCACTGACTGTAGCGTTTTTATCCCTTCGATGAAAGAGCTACAAGCAGCCAGGTCAAACATCGATAAGGAAATCGCAAGAAAATACTTTGGGCTCACAGTGCAATGGTGACAAACTTACAATGCTGCGCAACAGGTAACGCCTCTTTCCGCTGCTGACAAGCAAATTTTGGGTTTCTAGGAATACATAACTTTATTTATGAAATGCCACATTTGCATACCGCTTGTGTATGACATAGGATACCAATTGAACACAGACCCAATCAAAATCTAAGTGAGTAGTATTTTACTAATTCGTGACGATAGAGGCCCGCTTGTGTACAGATACTCAGTTTTATTAAAACAGACTTTCGTCGTAAGGTTATTGTGGGTAGTTTTATTTCATTTCTTATAATACAGCTCGCAATTTTCGTAAGGTTTCCTTTAGTGTTGTGAAAACAATAGTAAACATGAGAGAGAAATTAATCATCAACGATATATGCGAATTCTCTGATGTAACCTATAACAGTCTGACAATGCACAAGCAGTTTGTTGATTACGTGCATGTGGAAAACTTGTTCTGAGTTAAAAGTGTCAAACAAGGTTTGAAGAAGAATGAAAAGCCACTACCAGACGACAGCTAATGCAGAAAATACTTTTCCGACGTATTTTGGCACGATGAGCTTTACCCATACATAATACTAAAGTTTCCATATGCATTTGCTGCCTGGTTGTCTATTAAATCTGAAAGGAACAAAATGTCGCTGAAGTTAGCCATTTTTCCACATGAGACTATTTTGGGTGGAGAAGTGAAGGGAGTTATGTTACAAGTTCCATTGCATTGACAGCTTCAGCAGACAGAATAGCTTTTTAAGAAATGCGGCAATGAATGTACTCGAACTCGCGACATCTTATCTACGGGTCACGACACTTACCATGTCGCCACTAGCTGGCACATAGCTACTACAGCTCCAGAACTCAAAAACAATTCCTCCAGAACCTCTGCAGTCCACAGCTCTGTGGATTTTGCCTATGGCCGGGTCTATACTTATGAGAGACAAACAGTTATACCTTTTCTTTTGCACTGCAGAACGTTTTCAACAAACAGATAGCGCAATAGAGTAGCTCAAGTGGAAGGGAACACTTCCTATTTAAATTTCTGCATCCTACGCTGTTGGCAGTTCTGTCTAGGTGGCAGTTACGTGATTTTATTTCGGTGATTACAAAATAGAGTCGAATGTATGCACTGGGTAGCCGAGGCCGCTAGTTCATGGTGATTCGGTCAACCAAGTAAATGAATTTACTGAAAATGCTGCAAATTAATACAGGGAACCTGTGTGTCAGAATTCTCAACCAGTGTCACGCAACGGCGTTACGAAAGAAAAATGAGCGACAGATAGGAGGGTTGGGTGGTCTGTTGGGCTGGTTACACGTTCGTGTACCTATGGTCTGGGTTCGATTCCAACTTCTGTCAATGATTTTAAATAGGGAGAGACAGATTCCATTTTCTTCTTGCTACATCAAGTGAAGAAGATATAATGGCATTGTGGTCTGAAATTCACATTAAAAATGATATTCCTTCTCTACCACGTAGACGTTAGGTTGAACCACAATAAAGTCTGGAGTGGCGACACGTAGAAACTCTATCACCAGTAACCATTTTTATACTAGTTATTTATTTCTAGTGACGAAACAAACGCTATGTAAGCTTACAGGACACTTATTCCATCTTTTATCTGGGCTTCTGTATGTCGATAAAATTGGTTCTGAACTGTGAATGCAACTCAGACCGCCCTTAACGCGGAAACTGATCCCTTCGTGACAATACGTCTCGGCTACAGTTCGTTTGTTCAAAACTGCAGATTCCTCAACATATTGTGCGTGAATGGGTTCGAATCCTGGCCTGGCACTAAAGATTTCATTAAGTATTATCAAGCTCTAGCATGAGAATACCTATCTGCTGGTGGATAATAATTTTGATTTTTAATCTATTTTCATTCGTAGTCAACACTTTCAATATGTGACGTTTCTGACTCCCAGTGAGACACAGAACAATTTGCGAGATCACTGGAAGTCCAAGATGTTATTGCGAGCTGCTGGTGGAGAAAAATTCGGTAGCCGACGTCTCTTTGTGTGGGGCTCTATTCCCAGTCAGCACTGAACTCCTTGTCATATGATTTCTAGTTGAAACATGCTCACATGTCGCAGCTGGTGCAACAAACCCAATATTTAACGTTCGTTTTCTCTAGAATGTAACAGCGATAGGTGCCGGGTTGGGTCCTGGGAAGGAAAAACTTAATGTTTCGCCTCGTCGTTTCAGTTAAAACATCTAGCTACTGCCGAGAAAATCCGATATGTCACAGTTGATTGTGATTCTATATCAATCCGATTAGGTTCTGGGTTCGAATCCCTGTCCAACACAAATCTTTACCTCACGGCATTTCAAGGAAGTTAGTTGTGAAGAAGCAATATTTAACATCTCTCGTAGTTCGTTAACAGGGACAATAGATGCTGGGTAGGAATTCGAGTCCGTTAACAATGTATGCGTTATGTAATTTAAAGTTGATATTTGCTAACTTACACTGTCTAAAACCGAGGTGTGTCACTCTCTGTATGCCTAATCAGGAATGACTGTTAGTTTCCGTCAGTCACGAAATCCTTGCTTTGTCTGCATGACCTGGGTTTGAATCCATATGCAGAACGAGACGGTTCGTCGTGTCATTTGAATTTCATACATAATCTCAACTAGCTGCTCGTGAATAACTTTAATTTTTAATGTCATTTTGTGATAAATAATAAGTTCGGTATGTTACTTTCAATAGGAAATCATGAGTATGACGAACTTACTACGTGCATTACCTATCTGACGTAATAATGAGCTTGGTAACATTTCAGGTATGTCATTTAGTGTAATAAATGTGAGCTTACAAACCTTAAGGACAGTCTTATCTGTGATAAGGGGTTCCCTGATATTTATAGTATCGTGATATTACTTTATATCTTGAGGTGTTTCGATACACAGCCGTGTTTTCTAGTGGTGACTTGTTGGAACCATTTTCAATAGTCAATCGACTGTACCAAGGAGCGATTAGAGGACCTACTAGACAGCTGCGTTATGTGGGTTACATGCGAATCAGGCGAAATTCAATTCAGGTCGGTCGGTTACTTTTGAGCACGACCGTACATAGTGAGCCATTAGTAGGTAATGTTGCTATTGCCATAATTTTTAACGAAGTACTTTCTTATGAACATTGCTAAAGATTCAACTTGCGACCTCGCAGTAAAGGTGTTCTTCTGTGTCCTGTTAGGCGATGAAACCAAAACCCTAACTACCAGTATCATATAGTATTATGTAATCCTTGAACATTCGACAGCTGAAGACATGCGCCGTCAATCAAACAATATCTCTCCTAAAATTCACTGTGCTGTGTGTACTGGTCACTGTACTTAACGAAAGAATCCGTACCCCCAGGAAAATGAGCAACTCTACATTGTTAACATTGGATCCTTACTGGGATGACTCTTTCAAACTGTCTGTGGAGTCTGACAAATTGAATGTACTTCACCAGTAGCAAAGTACATTAAAGTTCCACTTGGAGTGCACTGATTAAAGATGCGCTCTTTACAAGAGAGTAGAGCCCAAAGGTAATGACATTACTAAGCGATCTGACTAAACGGAAACTTTGCCGGCATTTGAAATGAGGTGCTATAGGTTACGGTGACCTAGTAATGTGACGTTTTCGCATAACATAAAAACAGTAAAATGAAACAGCTCTTTCCTTGAAACTCTCGCAACAAACTTATCTTTCGTGGTCTGAAAATAATTTACTGATGCTAAGAAATGCTCGATATTTGAATAAACTGCTCGCAGGAGAAGTGGCTCTAACTGAAGTGAACTATCGATCAAATTAAAGCACTAGAATGTTTCTATAATTAACTATGTACAAAGCGTTAGTGCAAGCGTCATGGTTACCTACTGCCACCATCTAGAAAAATCGAAATTCATTTCATTAAATTTATGAATAGCACGATATAGAAATAGGGTATCAGATTTTCTTTTAACTTCACGGTTATTATTTGATCCCAAAAAGCATCCACGTTTTACACAGAACGGTCGGATTTCTGCTGCATGACTCACGTTGTCTCTCGGAATAATCATACAAATACCTGTTCCATAGCGTGGATCGGAAAAACACATAAAAATCAAAAACCTTTTGGGGAATAAGATATCCGCTTGCAAGAGCTTATCATGAATCAGACACAACACGTAAACAAAACAGGATCTGCCCTATATTGATCGTAAACCGCAACTGTCACCGTGTTAGTCATTCGATAACATTTCCTAAGCAACCGCACTGTTCCATTGCAACTTGTCAAACAGATACATGTGGAAAATTTGCCTCTTGTTACAGAACAGACCTATAGAGAACAGCTGTACATGCTTGTTATCATCACTTCGTCAGTACAAACCCACTGCCGCTTTCATGTAGAGCTCCCCATCTTCCTCGCAGTATATGTTAACGCAGCCACGGTCGTTACCACGCCATACCACACACGAGTAAAACACAACTTTACTCCGCAGCAGTCCAAACAAAGCAGACTTGAAAACTGACCACCTTGTTATCCTTGCAAATCAGCAGGCGAAGTGTGGTGACCACAACGTTGCTAGACAATGATCAAAGCCACCCTGACCTCAGAGAATTGGGGCAGATACACTAACGTAACCGAAGTAGCCATGAATATGCGGAAGTCGATCAGCATGTCACGAATATAATAGCAAAGATTGTTAGCGAAAACCTAAGTAAAAACGTACTATACGGCCGGAAAGAAAAATAATTACAGTTTTCAGAGGTTTCCAATTCACCTAAGATTTATTGGTGCTACAGTGCGTATGGAGTATATGAAATGATTATATTTACAAATCAGTACCACAAACGATTCAGAGGTACCAGCTAAGGACTCATGCAGAAATACGAATAACAATACATGGTGTAGCCACCATAGAGGGGCAATGCAGGTGCTGACTCTGTCATCCAGTCGATCGTACCGATGGGGAATACTGTTCAGGGATATGTTATGCCTTGCCTACTGAGTATTAGGGCGAATATAGCATTGGCACGGTTAGATATTGCGGTTTGCCTACTTTCAGGGGAAACCTACTGTTCGCTTTTGATTGCCAGGTCCATAACCTATTGTTCTGCTAAGAGGATAAGACTACCTGGGGCAAGTACATCCTTCTGATTGACAGTCATGACCTGCAGAGGATAATCCACACTTTTACTTGACAGATCCTTAACCTACTGTTCCCCCACCCTTCCCCCTCTTCCTCGACCTCCTCCTCCACTTCCTCCTCCTCGCCCATTCAGCTGGTAACTCCCCTCGCTGACACAAGCACAAATTTGTATCAGTCTCATTGACTAACTAATTAAATCGATCGATTAATGTAATCCACTCTCTAGGAATCCTCCTTTCGCCCCCTCCCCTTACGCACCCGGAAATTGACGGGGAAAAGACTCAGTTGATTGGCCATTTGGAGGGAAATCTATTGCAGCATGTGGAATACTGTTTAACCATTTTAGACAATGCGTGGAATATTTTTCATTTAAGCAATTGTCAGGTACAAGGTGGTATTTGTGATATAGCTTATTTACTTAGTTAAAGAATTTGTCGGGAAATTAACAGAAATGTATGGAATACTGTTTGTCTAAACAGTTTGTGGGTGATGTGGCAGTAAGGAACATTTAAACAGTTGTGGAGACTTTTTATTCTGATAGCATATGGAAACGTCGAGTGGGTTTAGTTTATATTTGCTGCTGGAGTCAGGGATATTAAGGCTCTTATTTTTTATTTTCCTCACTTTTCGAAGCACATTGGTGTCTAAGCAGAAAATCACGACATATTTCAAAGCCCACCGCCGCTTTGCGTCGATGGACAAATTACGAGTATTTCTGTGGCAAGCTTTTCTGTACAGATCCAGAAACATATATACATATTTCAGTGACAGCGAAACTCTGAATAAGGGGTCTACAGATCGTGAAAGGAATTGAATGGAATGAAGTGCGGTACCGTAGCCAACGTTTGCGATCTCCTATGTCTATCTTCAGGGCACTGCCACAGAGGTCAAAACAGCCCACTGTCCTAATTACAGATCACGTTACTAAATATCACAAACCACGGACTGGGCATCGACATCCTTTCATCTCATCCCCCCCGCCCCCCCCCCCCAACCAAAGCATCAAGTGGCAGCACTCTGTTGATCTGCAAATTCCAGACTCGCGTCCTGTCTCTGTCTGTCTCAAGAGTCCACTCCCTGCGTGTCTGTGTGAACCAACGTCTTCAAACATGAAGATGGACGTTTCCATCGCTCCTCATAACACTGTATTGCTGTTGCCTAACGCTGGAGACAAAGGAACAGCTGACGCAGTTTCGATAGCAAAAACAGAGTGAAGTAATCCATAAGACTAACCTTTATCAACTTACAGCAGTCAAATAGATCACTTGAAACACTGACCTCAACCTTACGATGACCCTTCTTCATAATAAAACATATTTCAACATTTGAGTATCACTCGCAAACATTACGCAAATCATGAAATGAAATTTCCATCAAAAGCAGATCATAGCGCTAAATATACCCGAGGTCTTGTACCCACCGGAATTTGAAAACGCAGACTCCCTTATCCACCATAACATTTCCACTAAACATATCTGGTGAAACAGCAGTCCTGCCGATCACACAAACTCGCAATCACAAAGCTCACTGTCCGCCATTTACAGCGTAGCCCTGCGGGCTTTCAAATAAAAAATGAAATGTGTGATGTGGTGGCCCTCAACTGCGTACTCTCTTACTCAGACTTCAAATATTGAAAGTTTTGGCTGGTTTCGCTGTGTAGGGGCTGGGATACGTAGTAGCCGCATTACAAGCCAAATACTGCTGAAAAAAAAATGGTTCAAATGGCTCTGAGCACTATGGGACTTCACAGCTATGGTCATCAGTCCCCTAGAACTTAGAACCTAACTAACCTAAGGACATCACACAACACCCAGTCATCACGAGGCAGAGAAAATCCCTGACCCGCCGGGAATCGAACCCGGGAACCTGGGCGCGGGAAGCGAGAATGCTACCGCACGACCACGAGCTGCGGACAATATTGCTCAGTCTACAGTATGCAATATGAATATACACATGAATCGAATGATCGAAGGTTCCTATCACTCGACAATCGCGAATTTTTAATGCAACATAGTAACTTATAAATGAAAGATTGCAATTAAATAAAATCTGCAGGTACTGTCTTAACGACTATAAGTGATGAGTACGATAGTAGAAGTACTTTTGAGAATGCGATATATTTCTGCAAAACGCTTTTTGGTGTCGATGGTCCAGCAGTTAAATAAAATGTAAGTTTAATAACAGGGAAACAATAGATTCCTACACCACGTAATTAGTTATGAACGACAACATAGCTAGCGAGATACTCTCTTCTAAACGCATACTACGTCTTCACTGTAGAAACCACGGAAATCTCACAAGTCGGCACTCCGAAGTATTTCTATCTCCTCTGACCACGCGCAAACCGCTCCACACTCACCAAGCCTCTCCCGCGACTGTCGTCCAGCACTTTCCCTTCCTGGACTCTCTCGAAACGGTGAACCTCCCCCACTTCCATACAGTCTCTCCATGTGACCTTTTTGGAACGATCGCTGTGATTGGCTAGAGCGCTCCCGCCCCGTCTGCGAGCCAACACACACTCACAAACATAATGAAACCCGTTCGAAATACTGGATTTAGATTTAAATAACTTGAAATTAAATAAATATTCCTACGGCTGCCCCATAAACACGCTCTAACACACATACTTAAATACACAAACAAATTAAATAAATATATATCAAGGGAATAGAAACAAAAGGTAGGCCAGCAGACTAGAGTCTCTGTGCTTTCTAAAACACAGTAAATATTTGACCAATTTCTTCATGAGTAGTATATATTTGATATAAACAAAGACATAGACGAATAAATATAATTATAATCGTGCTGCTGCCGTACTTTCATGTAACTGTGGAGAACTTATGGCCTGACGCGGTCGATAGTAATCGGCCACTTTGACCTCCAATAACTCATGTACTACTAAAGTTACATGCCTGTAATTTATACCAATTTAGGTTTACACTAATAGCTTTCTAGAGACACGTCGATCGACAAAATCGGATTAACCATTTAGATTTTGGAAATTCGTTGCTGGGTGTTACTTGTATAATTTATTGTCAGATACTGAACCTTAAACTAATAAAGATATTGAAAATCTGATTACACCATCAGAATCGTCGTCCAAATAATGGCAATGTACATGTTCCTTTTTGAGGTATCATGATTCATCTGGCTACTATTAATTTCTATACGAACTGTGAAATGTCTGCCGTTAATGTTTCACAAAGTCTTTGGCACTCCCGGCGTGTCTCCCTCATTGACACAGCGTCACCATGGAATTCGCAGCCACGCGGTCGCTGGACCACGCGCTGGGGCTACCCCTCTTTTCCGGCACCACGCGGTCCGCCTGCGAAGCGTCCCGCGCGGTCACGCCATCTCCAAACTTAGAATATTTTCAGGGCGCCACAACTCGCCCGTTACCTCACAGCCTCCGTCAGCACCAGCCGGAAGGGAGACCCACACCAGAACTCATGCATGCGTGTAATACAACTAAAAAATACAATAAATTGGTCAGTCAGGAATCTGACATAGCGATTGAGTTTTTGAGAGTACTGTAGAATTCCTAAACTGGTTCTCTCCATTACATTCGGAAACAGGGAGAACGGTCGTGATACAACAGAGAGAACAGCAAACACCACAGCTAGACAGAGCACACTGCAATGTATTGAGAAGCACTAAACATCCTGTCCGTAGCAGTAGTTATCATGACATGATGTCATGACAGCTCAAAATACTGGCACACTCGGCGCTCCTATCCCGAGGTCCATTCACAGCGCGCCCACTCCAATGTACGCCGCCTGCGCAGCGTAAAGAGGTTAGGGAAAATTTCAGCCGTGGCCGCAGTCGCAGTCGTGGATACGCGTGTGCACCATCCCTAGCCATGGAGGGCATCGGGGGATGATGGGAGTGGTTGGAATTAGGATGTTATCAACAGTGCTGACGTCCATCATTTTGAATCTTCTCTCCCGCAACACACACACACACAGACACGTCCGCTTATGTCACGCTCACCCAGCACACTGATCACTTCGCCAGCCCTCACTGCCGCAGGCAAGATCAGACGGGTAGGCACATTTTTTGTACACGTCGCAGACTGAGCTCATCCGTTACTTCCGGCTACCGACTCGCGACCGCACCTGCAGGATGTCGCGGTACACTGTCAAATAAGCAGGTGCAGCTTCGACGTACACAGTAGTATTCCACTCCGACATACACCCGCCACTTAAAAAAAATCTAATTTTTCCAATCGGAGCCGCAATGTTGTTGACCGTACAGCTCTAATTTCTCACGCGAAATGTAGATTTCTGCCGTTTATACGACTCATTTTCGAAGATAGAGGAAATCGGACAAATACAAGCGTCGTTAAAGTATCATTACTTGTGAAAATCCTGTACTGCACTACGGCTTTGACTACATTCCTTCTAAGAATTTTTGTATCAAGTAGAAAAATATCTTTCCTTATCTGTCACCTCATGCATCACAGGACTAGAATATTCAACTCGTTTTTGCTCATGGCGGATAGCTAATATTTACCACTGCCACAGCTCGTCTCCTCACTTTCGAACTCTCTCTTCAAGAAATCAAATGTCTCGCCTCATCAAAAGTCTCTTAAGGTAACGGTACAGAGAAGCTGTAAATATAAGTTTCATATTGCGTATCACTTTATAAATTCGGTAACATATCTCATTTTATTGTGATTATCTCTCCCTTTATAGGTGAACGACTGAAAAATCGTTAAAAGATATCGCCGCAACGAAAAAAACGCCAAGTGAAGACTCATATCTGTGGTGCCCTGCACCCACCAGGTGGCACGTCACTGATATCAAATTAATATTCTAATTAACTAAATTGATGATGAGATTGCATGGCTAGTAATTTTTCTTTTCCACTAGCCGGATTACACTCACCACGTAGGCCAAATGGAAACCTCTGTAGGGAAGACCATGCTCGAGGAAGACTAATGAGAGCCGACATTTGAATGGCTCTGAGCACTATGGGACTTAATATCTGAGGTCATCAGTCCCCTAGAACTTAGAACTACTTAAACCTAACTAACCTAAGGACATCACACACTTCCATACCTGAGGCAGGATTCGAACCTGCGACCGTAGGAGCAGCGCAATTCCGGACTGAAGCGCCTAGAACCGCTCGGCCACAACGGCCGACCGACATTTGAAGCTGACCACAGGAAGATTCTACAGCAGCCAAAATACATTACACATAAGGACCACGCTATTAAAAACACCATCATAATGACTATGATACAGTCACCCTGCATAAAAAGCGGTCTTAGTTCTACAAGCACACACAGGAGTCGATGACAGTGTAACGCTTTCTAGTAGAAATGCTATCAGCGGTTTGGAATCATGTCTCTCCATTCAACCACGTTTTATCCAGTGGAGACGTCCTTCAATGTTTACAGCCCCTTGCAAATAATATTCGTGCCACTCGCATACCTCGAAATAAGTCACTGTCTTCGAACCTATCTGCTGCATCAGTACTCCAACGTGAATTTAGACAGTTCCTCTACTCTTATAACTGTTCCTCAGTAGCAGCACAGTGTCGTCCATGTGATCGTTCCAATTTAAGTCAGAACGGAGCAGAAATCGGAGAGCGCTATATCTGCCACCTTCTACAGCCTCAGTAGAATCAGAGTAAGCTGTGTTAGTGCAACAAAATCTAGTTGTGACCACTCGATGGAAATTGAAACACGATGTCCTAGCTTTGCCGACGATGTACGATGTGTAAGGTCAGCGGAAAAACGAAGCTTTCTCCTGCTACATGAGGTACTATCATAGACAGTACGAACAGTTGCGGTGGTGTTTCAGATCGGAAAAATTATGAAAACTCCACACCATTTAGGTAAAGGAAGAAGATTTTGCTACTGCTCTTCGATGTGTTTCCAATCTGCATACGGGTACTACAGACCAACGAGACCTGCATCCTTCAGAGTGTTTTCACGTCTGCCACCCAAACATTCTATCATAGTTGTTTTGTTCAAAAAATGGTTCAAATCGCTCTAAGAACTACGGGACATCTGAGGTCATCAGTCTCCTAGACTTAGAACTACTTAAACCTAACTAACCTAAGGACATCACACACATCCATGCCCGAGGCAGGATTCGAACCTGCAACCATAGCAGCAGCGCGGTTCCGGACTGAAGCGCCTAGAACCTCTCGGCCACAGAGGCCGGTAGTTATTTTGTAGCAGCGAACAGAGAAGAATTACAAACCATAAAAGCTCCGCTAATTTCGTCCCATAGAAACTCACCTTTCTGTCTTCTGATATGTTGAAAACAAATACCGTCTGCGTGACAGCATCGAGCATGTTCGGTGATCCTACTAAATGTACACGTATTTGTGGCCAGTAATCGAAGACGCTTGCACAGACCAGTGTAACGTTTCATCGCTTCATCGCCTGTACTGTAGGAGGACCATATCCCACAGACTATCAGCTACAAGAGAGGGTCACTGTTTTTTTTGTTTGATACATTGTTTTTTTCTGCTGTAACATTGTACACTGCCATATTTTTTTTCTCTGCCACAGCTTCGAGGTCTGTGTAGCCTTCTATACTGGCATTAATACTTTCAATTCATAAACATCGCATGGTATAAATCGTGTTGCTGCTGCTCCCACAACACACATACTGAATGATTTAAGTAAAGGGCAGTCACAACATAAAGAAACTAGAAGAGTTCTGCGGCATAGTGGAGGGTTTCCAAACTGCTGTCTGAAGGTGACTGATAACCTCTACATTTAAACTCATCTTTCACAGTGGCACTATAACTGATGCGTCAGCATTCCATTTCGACTGATTCCTCATACTGCAGTCATGTATGAGATCACTGTTTCTGTCCTAGCCATCCCCGTAAGGTATTGCCATTCCGCCAAAACACTTTCTCGTTCTCAAAGAAGCGTTGTCAGTCAATCATTATGTGGTCATCAACAGCGTACCAGTGGGTGGATGGGATGGAAAAGACACCAGTGAGGTACTATAAAAAGTACCACAGTTGTTAGTGCAATCCGTTTAAGTAGTTTCAGCAGCTTTTACACCACTGACCATTGACAAGGAGGTATGCTTCCAAATTTCTGTAAAATCGCTAAACCAACCCTCCTCTACTTTCTTAGTCCATTATGAATGTAAGCATGTGACTGTGCAGTATGTCCACTCATTGTCAGTTCTCGAACATATACACCAAAGTATACCAGACAGCGATCTACATATTTCTAGCACTTCGACCATAGAGCATAATTGACGATTACTAATTCCCATCTATCTCTATGTGGATGTGAGTCACAAAGCATTCTCGCATTCTTAGGAGAAAGTAAGACACCGAAAGATCTGCTCATTCTGTCTTTGACCAACGTTCCCTGAAACACTGTCACTGATTTAATTTGCAGCTGACCAGAAGTACACCACTACATTCACGTTTCGTCAAGGAGCAGAGGGATCCGAGTCCTTATCTGCTGTCCCGCACCTATCAAAGAGCATGAGATTTTTCTACATGTGGTAGTGTCGAGGAGGGTATCACCCATTATCGGTGTGTAGTAGATGTGAATGTGTTGTGATGATACACTAGACGGTTAAGAATCAGAAACTGTTGGTTCTATGCATGATGGAGCTCAAGCGGACAGAGTTTGAAGCATTTTACTTAAATCAACTGCGCTATCACTTCTAAAGTATTTTTGTAGTGTCTGGGGTCAGTATCAAGAAGGTTTTGGTAAGAGAGAACCTAAACACATGCACCCCTAAGGCTACACGGTTCTGCACTTAAAAGACACTATAATGTTAGGTCGTTGCTGTTCCAGACCTATTAGTCGTATGGAATGAAGCGCTGTTGCTATCCCAGTGTAAGAAACATATTTCCAGTGCATGACATACATTTTTCTGTCAGGTTTCTCTGAGATAAACTGTGGTGAAAAACAGTAAAATTAAAAATCTACTTCCTTAAAACATCGATTCTCTGTAATAAGTGCACAATATAGCTTTCCAGAGGTATATAGCGCCCACTACTTAAATCCGATCACGAATCAGAAATCATTCTATGCTCGCATCAGTCTTATATAAAATGATCGTTAGTAATGGAGAACGCCTCTTACAAAGAAAGAGACAGCCGCATAGCAACGATGTTTCACATGTGAAATTACACGTCATGCCGCCACTGACTCTGTAAACAGGACATCTGTCAAGCAGAAGTATACATGGGTATAATAGCACCTCACAAACACCTGTCGCTAACTTCGAGTCATTGTTGTTATGAATGTGAAGACGCAATTTTATGCCCAAAATGCCGCAGGAGAATGTAGTACGTCGCATAAATCTTCTTCCGTCTTGAGCAATGTGTCGAAACAGGATGGACATATTTCGTAATACATTAGATATAATTGCTTGTAAATGTAGGACAGTTACCAGCACCTAGCACAATTGTACTATTTTTCTAGTTGTGCGGCATAGTATAGCACTGTATCGAATGCATACAGTCACGTGCAATCACATATTCTACATTTGCAATGCGTTTGCTGCGTTTTCTGTATGTCTATGTCTGTGCATGTGTCACGGATGGCTCCCATGACCCGGTCCCCCCACTGGTGTATCCAACATCGAACACAGAAATCATCTTCTGATGTAACGCATGGCTGGTCCATTACCGAGCCATTTCCCAGATGTGTCGTGTAGTGGATGCAACTCTGAACTTCACTCTCGACGTAATTCATGGCAGATTCACTTTCAAACCCTAACCCAGATGCGGTGTATTGTGGATCTGCATCACAACATCGCTCCAGATATTATGCGTGACTGCATCGAAAACCTATCCTGGACGTGGCATGTTGTGGATCTGCATCCAGACATCGCTCCAGATATAACGCGTGGCGGATCCATGCTCGAACACTAACTCAGGTCTGCTCTGCATCATGCGAGCCATCCGCAAGATATGCAAAGACATCGATATACATAAAACAGCGCAAACGCACTGCAACTGTATAATATGTTGTAGGAGGTGACTGAATGCTTCGGAGTATAGTGCTATACTATGCCAGCCAACTGAGAAAATAGTACTTATGCGCTAGGTGTTAGTAACTGTACTACATCTACAAGCAATGTTAGAATACTGATGTCATGACTGCCTGGGTAGAAGTGACATAAAACCGATAAAATTTAAAAAAACTATGGGATAGGCATATAATTTGAGGGACTACTTGGATGTCTCAAACGTCGATGCGTACAAGACCTCGGATATTTTTAGCGCTGTGAGCTATTTGTGACGGAAATTTCATTTCTTTACTTGCATAATGTTTAAGTATGATACTCAAATGTTGAAAATATCTTTTACTATGAAGAGGGAACATCCTAAGGTGGAGGTGAATGTTTCAAGCGATCTGCTTGACTGTGAATTTTATACAATTAATTCGACAGGGTAGTGCTTATGGAATATTTCACTCTGTTTTTGCTATCGAAATTGCGTCAGCCTTCCCTTTGTCTCCAACGTTAGGCAACAGTAATACAGTATTATGAGGAGAGATGGAAACCTCCATCTTCGTGTTTGGAGACGTTCTAACATTCTGCGTGTAGTCTATTGTTCTAAGTCGTGTCTCCCTACCACTTTCGCGCAACGACGCTCTGAGCGTGTTTTTTAGGGAATTGACTAGTTTGAACCTGGGACCTGTTGCTGGTAAGGAGACGTCAGACCACGCATGACATGTAGAGTTCAGAAGAGTTCAGTGAGACTAGTGATGATATAAACAAATACTTAATGATTTCAGCGTCAGCTCCACTGCACTCCCTGTAAAATAATCTTAATACTAACTAAATTTAGTGGAAGGGGTTCAAGCCTTTCCTATTTTTAGTTAGCTGGTAAAATAACGTCGAAAAAGCAGTTAAGTTTACCATTGGAAATTTTATTCTACTCACAAAACATTGTTCATAAATTGCACTATTGATAAAAGGAAATGCTTTAATACAGGATGATAAAAACCAACTGCGTTCAACAAAAATGTGAACGAATATTCCCTGAATGGGTTTCCAAGTTCTACAATGGATCGAAGGATGACCTATGCCATATCACATTTATAATCTACGTTTAAATTAAGTTTCAAAAAAGAGAAATCTATCAAAATGGTCTACAGTGACCCTCAATTACCTTTAATTACTTATCTAACTTGTCGTAAATTACAGTGGCTGATGTGGCTTCTCAATAATTATATAACAGAAAAATCATCGCGTTTCAGATTTTAACTTACATAGCAAATGTGAACAACATGAGATTTAATTGACGATCGACACTAGTATTACGTAAAACGGGAGTGTAACAGATGAGACTTCTGCACTTCTAAGTGAAGCCTTATGCGCTCAAAAATGCGGCATCGCGTACGTTCATTACCTTGTCGGTGTTCGTCAGGGGGCGGCGGAGCGCGCAGCTCCATGCATCTCGCCGTCTCCGAAGCAACTCTCTCCTAACTTCTCCTTACTACAATTTACCAAACTTGGTTTAAAATAAACTATCTGGCTGTGTTTTCATCTGACCAATCAGGGTCTCAATGTTAATCTTAAGCTCCACCTACAAAAATTCTGTCTATCCAATGAGAAACTTTATACTTTTCTTGCTGGGGCAATGTTTTTAAAGTTTGTAACGTAACAGAGACGCAAAAAAGTCTCACGCTAAAACTTGCGGCTGGTGTGGCCCTTTTAGTGTTATCGTAAGATCTATACTGTTCTTCTGGAGAGCTCTAGCTTTTAACATGGGCTGGGGGTGGTCCTGTCGGTTAGCTGGCCACGTGGGTGTCCGTCCCTTATCGTAGGGCCTTCTAGCTTAACACGGTTCTGCTCTCGGCTTCTGTTCTCGTTTCTCCCCTCGGAACTGCGCCTGTCTCACGGTGGGAAGGTATGACATGCGTTTAGGCATTCTTGTGTTAGTCTGTGGTATTTCATTTGCTCACTCGTTACTCGTATTACTTTGGTTAATTTAATGTCACGATTTATTTGGAGCTATGTGACATACTACTGGATTTGCTTATCATGTCAGGGTTTTCAGGAAGGTTTTGGATTTGCCTGACACCTTACAACGTTGGTTCACACAGAGAAACAGGGAGTGGCCTCTTGAGAGAGACAGAGACAGGAAGCGAGTCTGGAATTTGCTGATCAACAGAATGCTGCCACTTGATGCGTTGTTTAGTAGCCGTGGGGTCAAAGGAGGTCGATACCCGGCACCTGGTCGGTGATATTTAGTAACGTGGTCTGTAATTTGGACATTGATCTGTTTCGACCTCCGTGGTGATAAACACACACATGGGAGACCTCATACGAAGGCTACTATACTGTGTTTCATTCCTTTCATGATCTGTAGAACCATTTTGTAGGGTTTAACTGTCAGTAAAATATGTATGTATGTTTCTTGATCTGATTTCCACAAAATTCTTGTAATTTATCCATCTGCAGAAAGCAGCGGTAGGTTTCTAAATATACCATGAACTTTTTTGTGCTGAGACTCTAGTGTGCTTCGAAAAGTGAGGAATAGAAAAAATAAGAGCCTTAATATCCCTGCCCAAGGAGCAAATATAAACTGAGTCCACTCAGCGTTCGCATAATGCAGTTAATTTTTTTAACTAAATAAATAAACTATACTACAATCACCACCCTGCATCCCATAAATTGCTCAAATAAATATTATTCCACCCACAGTCTAAATTGTTAAAACAATTATCCTTACTCTGCAATCAATTTCCCTCGAAATGGCCGATCTACTGAGTGTTTTTTCTTCGGTAATTTCCGAGATGGGGAGTGGATTGGGAGGACTTGGGGTTTCCCAGAGGGTGGATTTAATTATTTGATCCATTTAACTAATTAGATAATCAAATTGACATCAAAAGTGTGCTTGTATCGGCGAGGGGAGTTCCCAGAGGTATTGGGGGAGGAAGAGGATGAGGAGGGGGCGAAGGGGGGGGAACAATATTTTATGGACCTGTCAATCACAAGGAAGGATTATCTCCAGGGGTCACAATCCTCTTAGCAGAATAATAGATCTATGACCTGTCAATGAAAAGAGAACAATAGGTTTTCCCCTGAATGTAGGCAACCTGCACTAACAAAATGAACTGATGCTCTTTGCCCTACTCTTCTGCTCGACCTATTTACATATTTCTGTATGAGTTGTTTGTTGACGAGGGTACGAGTCGCTTCTCATCCCATCATATCCCACAAGTGTTCGACTGGGGAGAAGTGGGGAGATTGGGCTGGCCAGGGAAGTTGCTACACCTCTTGCAGAGCACATTGAGTTTCATGGGCAGTGGGTGGGGGAGCATTATCCTGCTGGAACAAAACATCACCTTCCTGTTTTGAGAATGGCCAATGACTGGGTGTAACAACAGTCCACATGTACTGAGCGCTGCTTAGCGTCCCCTCCAGAAACACCAAAGGTGAAAAAGAGTTGTAGCTTATCGAGCCCGAGACCATAAGGCGTGTGGTGGGACCAGTGCGGCATGGAGGAATGCATTTGACGAGACAGCGATCACAAGGTCTACTACGCACAGACGACCTTCCCTAATAAAGGGTAGACACTGCTGGCGTTCTGGTATCTATGCCACTACGCTATTTGTTGGCGGATGACGTGAAAGTCACGATCAATACATGTACTATCCTCCAGGTGGCAAGTGCTGTCATCGTATGAAAATCGACGTCGTCTTTCCAGGTTAATTCTTTTAAAAACTTGCCGGCCGCGGTGGTCTCGCTGTTCTAGGTGCGCAGTCCGGAATCGCGCGACTGCTACGGTCGCAGGTTCGAATCCTGCCTCGGGCATGGATGTGTGTGATGTCCTTAGGTTGGTTAGGTTTAAGTAGTTCTAAGTTCTAGGAGACTGATGACCACAGTAGGTAAGTCCCATAGTGCTCAGAGCCATTTGAACCATTTTAAAAACTTTTTTAGGGTGGTGTGTATGGAAGATGGCTGCTTTTTTGTGAAATCTTTCACTTGCACGCGGAGTTGAGTACAATTATTGTTGCCAACTGAAACATCGATATTAACAGTGCAGCTGTACATCACTGATCACGCTTTTCTTACCACAGTCGAGTCACAAGTCGACTACGTCCTCATATGTTCTAGCTCGAGGAATGGCCTACATTTTCTTATGACGGCAGCTAATGGCAAAACTGTAAATCAGCTGTCACCGATATACTGAGAAGTATTAGTAGACCAAACCGTTCGCGTCAGCTGATTCATCTAAAGCAGATACCAGGGCATGCTGCTATTAGGGGCTACGAACGTGCAAATCAGCTGACGAAAATTTGGCTGCTATTCCTGCCCCATTGACCAGGACACTTATCCTGTACTAATATAACGCGATAGGTACAATCAACCAGGAGTCATAGCACAGTTCCGCATATTAAGCAAGAAGGATTACTTTTACCTAAGAGTAGCTTTTAATTCAATGGATAAATGTGTTGCTAAATTTGTTTGTCATTTCGTCTGTCTTGGAAGAATGGAACCTTACCTTGTGCCATATTACAATATATATACTTGAATTTAATATAAAAATTTGTACCTTTCATTGTAATGGTGCAAGCAGTCTAATATACTTTGTAAACAAATTATCTCGTACAGTTATATTTCATATTTTATAATTAAGTATGTAAATGTCCTGTGAGCGTCATTATGGGACATAAATGAATATAGTAAAATGAACTTTGACTAAAACGAACAAAACAAAATAAAATAAAAAGGTGACACTTGTTCAAATTTACAGCAATCTCCTGATATTGTGCGAAGAATCAGTCTTACTCCCCTACCGGAAACAGGCACTTGACTGAGCCACAAGCCCTGTAGGCCTTCGCGAGATGTATGGCAGTTTGTCACATGCAAACCTTGTTGACGACTACGAATCTTGTTTAGCATGTTCGTCTTGGGCAACGGCCAACCGTGTGACGTAATAGTTACCGCTGCCGATCATTGACTGGAAGGCCAGGAAATCAACCCATAGTAGGTACATCAGGTTTTTCCATTTGTGAGAGTGTTTGGAATAGGGTCCACGTAAATCGATTGGACCGACTGAGAAGCTACACGAATAATTAAGCGATAATATTGCCATGTAAGATGTCGAAGTACCATCACACTGAAAGGCCTGCATGAAGCAGTGCGCAAAAGGGCACTTTGTTTTATCTTTTATACTTCTTCGTAACCATACTTCTCTATACTTGACAGTGCTCCAACAGTGTCTCTATTGAAACAAGTAACGATGCTGTTACAGAAGATAATTCTATGTACTTTCTGTTACCAGTGATTAGTCATGCCATAAAGCGGTGAAAGAAAATTTTTAAATAGTTTAGAGCTGTTTACCACGGCGGTGCTCCAACCCGAACCTTTGTATTGCTTCTACTTACTGAGCTACTCTTGAACATATTACATCTACTGTTGTACATGACGACCCACACACAGCTGCTTTGCAACCATCGTACCTAGCGTATTAAGCATTCTTAGATGAATATCATACTGATAAAAGGAAACTGCATTCAGTGTATATTTGGACCAAAGTGTTACCCTTAATTTAGGCTGTTACTGGTGTTCTTTGTACCAAATGTAACGTAGCTTAAACTGTTTAGCATTCTGCATGACCAGCTTCAGATTTCCCACTGTCTTCTCCTTACAGCTAATTAATTTAGTTTGAGGAGGCACATTACATTCATTTCTATACAACCAATAGAGTAAAAGCAACAATTAATGTAGCACATGAACAGAAGTCAGTAAATAGTGCAGAATGATCCAAATTTTTGGGTGTACATGTTGGTGAGACTTGAACTGGAAGACGTATATTACTGAGCTCCTCAAACAATTAAGTTCAGATACTTCTACTCCTCGTGCAATTGCTAGTCTTGGAGATAAACGAATTAACCTAGTGATACATTATATATATTTTTAACTCAATCGCTTAGAAAGAAAGTACTGATTGCCGAAAATCGAGTAGTATGTGGTTTTCACCTGCTGTAGTCATGTAGGTACCTCGTCACTGCGGCATTTTAACTTCATCGTCACAGTAATTATATTCGATATTGTAACCAGTCATAACTCATCCAGCAGAATTTGAAAATAACAGTGATGTCCATACCTACAAATCCAGAGAGAAACATGATCTTTGTAACCCACTATTATATAAGTCAGTGGCTCAAAAAGTAGTTCAATATACAGTAAAAAAACTGTTTGATCATTTCCCAAATAACATACAATTTCTGACAGGTAGGTAGAAAGTTTTAAATTGAACATAAAAATCCCTCCACGTGAACAACTTGTTCTCTCGTATGGACGAATTTCTTTTTAAAAACTGGTACTCTACAAAATAAAAAAAAAGAAACAGCCTTGTTTGTAAGTGTAGTTACATGAGTAGGATTAAAAAATACATTATAATCATTATTATCACCTATGTACACATAATTTACTTGTCTGTATGGTCGCATGCAGGACATTTACAGATTACCCAACACCGCAGTGGCTTACTCATAATCTCTTAATGATATCGACGTATCAGTCTTAAACACAAGGGATATTGTTAATGAGAACTACAGAACAGTGTGGGATTATTTTTGATAAACTTCGTTATTAAATTTACATGGCGTAGGAGATAGGTATTATTCGCGTGTAATTATCAAGACTGTGTGTAGAGGAATGTGTTTCGTTCTCTAGAGTTTACTAGTATGTCTGTAGCTGATAATTTCCGCGCAGCTGTAGCGCCTCTGGGGATACACAGCGGTACAGACGGGCGGCCGTGAGCCATACAGCAGTCTGCACACATGTCTGGATAAGCACACCACACCTCACATCGCCTCGCCTCGCCAGATGACGCGTAGTGGGTGCGCCCCGCAGATAAGCCGCAGGCAAACGCGCAGGGGTTGGCGGGGCTGCGACTCCCCACCTCGCACGTGCAGATTACTCTGGCCGCGACCCGTGATTAATCCTCTCTAGCAGACTCCAAAAAGTGCCCGCCAAGCGCTCAAGCTTCACGTCCAGGAGACCACTATCATGCGCTTCCGTGGATGTATCATCTTTGCTGAAAAAGCACATCTCTGAATTTTGACAGCCTAAATTGTGAACAGAGCTTCGTGGTTGTGGTTTGTATAGGGCACTCAACAGCGAGGTCATCTGCGTCCTTTTCAGGTAATTGGATAGGAATGGGGTTTTGTTTTATGAAAAGTATGCACTAAAAGGTGAAATATAAACTGTTATCCTCAGTCACTGTAGGACACTCTATCCCTTTTCATTAAAAATAATATATGTCATTATTAAACAATACATAAAAAAGTGAAACAGGTGTCTTTAGCTCCAAGATTGGCGATCTTGGAGATTTAGCGCGAACCTCAATGCAAGATGCTTATAATAGTTATCACTACTGAACTTTATCTCGAAACCTGGCAGAAAATGTAAGGTATCCTAGCTGCAAGACACAGTCAAAAGCTTCTCTGCGTGTACCAATGGAAATAATACCGACGTCAGTGCTGCGAAAGCAGAGTTAAAAAACCAAAGTCTTTCGAAAATTCTTCACCAAAGAAGACGAAGTAAATGTTCCAGAATCCGAATCAAGAACAGCTGCCAACATGAGTAACTTAGAAGTAGATACCCCAGGAGTAGTGAAACAGCTTAAATTACTTAATAAAAGCAACTGTCCAGACTGAATACCAATTAGGTTCCATTCTTAACAATCATATTCAGCTCCTCGCTCGACGAAAGATCCGTAGCCAAAGACGAAAGTTTCACAGGTCACACCAATATTCCAGGAAGCTAAAAGGAGTAATCCACTAAATTACAGGCCCATATTATTAACGTCGATGTGTAGTAGCGTTTTGGAACACGTACTGTGTTAGAATATTATGAATAAACTCGAAAAGAACGGTCTATTGACACATAATCAACCAGGATTTAGAAACCATCTTTACACACACGAAGTGTTGAGTTCTATTCAGAAGGGATTTCAAATTGATTTCGTATTTCTAGGTTTACAAAACGCTTTTGACATCGTACCACACGAGCGGCTTCCAGTGAAATTGCGTGCTTATGGAATGTCGTCTCAGTTATATGACTGGATCCGTGATTTCCTGTCAGGGAGGTCACACTTCGTAGTAACTGATGGAAAGTCATCGAGTGAAACAGATGTGATGTCTGGCGTTTCCTAACGTAGTGTTATAGTCCCTCTGTTGTTCCTTATCTATGTATAGACGATTTAGGAAACAATCTGAGCAGCCGTCTTGGATTGTTTGCAGATGATGCTGCTGTTTATTGTCTAGTAAACTCACCAGAAGATCAAAGCAAGTTGCAAAACAATTTAGAAAAGCTATCTGAATGGTGCGAAAGTTGGCAATTGACGCGTAATCATGAAAAGTGTGAGGTCATCAGCATGAGTGCTAAAAGGATGCCGTTAAACTTCGGTTATACAATAAATCATTTTAATATAAAGCCCGTAAATTCAATTACACTACTGGCCATTAAAATTGCTACACTACGAAGATGACGTGCTACAGATGTGAAATTTTGCCGAGAGGAAGAAATTGTTGTGATATGCAAATGATTAGCTTTTCAAAGCTTTCACACAAGCCTGGCGCCGGTGGCGACACCTACAACGTGCTGATATGAGGAAAGTTTCCAACCGATTTCCCATACACAAACAACAGTTGACCGGCGTTGCCTGGTGAAACGTTGTTGTGATGCCTCGTGTAAAGAGGAGAAACGCGTACCATCACGTTTCCGACTTTGATAAAGGTCGGATTGTAGCCAATCGCGATTGCGGTTTATCGTATCGCGACATCACTGCTCGCGTTGGTCGAGATCCATGACTGTTAGCAGAATAGGGAATCGGTGGGTTCAGGAAGGTAATACGGAACGCAGTGCTGGATCCCAACGGCCTCGTATCACTAGCAGTCGAGACGACGGGCATCTTATCCGCATGGCTGTAACGGATCCTGCTGCCACGTCTCCATCGCTGAGTCAACAGTTGGGGACGTTTGCAAGACAACAACCATCTGCACGAACAGTTCGATGACTTTTGCAGCAGCACGGACTATCAGCTCAGAGACCATGGCTGCGGTTATCCTTGACGCTGCATCACAGACAGGAGCGCCTGCGATGGTGTACTCAACGACGATCCTGGGTACAAGAATGGTAAAACATCATTTTCTCGGATGAATCCAGGTTCTGTCTACAGCATCATGATGGTTGCATCCGTGTTAGGCGACATCGCGGTGAACGCACATTGGAAGCGTGTATTCGTCATCGCCATACTGGCGTATCACCCGGCGTGATGGTATGGGTTGCCACTGGTTTCACGTCTCAGTCACCTCTTGTTCGCATTGACTGCACTTTGAACAGTGAACGTTACATTTCAGATGTGTAACGACCCGTGGCTCTACCGTTCATTCGATCCTTGCGAGACCCTACATTTCAGCAGGATAATGCACGACTGCATGTTGCAGGTCCTGTGCCGGCCTTTCTGAATACAGATAATGTTCGACTGCTGCCCTGGCCAGCACACTCTCCAGATCTCTCACCAATTGAAAACGTCTGGTCGATGGTGGCCGAGCAACTGGCTCGTCACAATACGCCAGTCACTATTCTTGATGAACTGTGGTATCGTGTTGAAGCTGCATGGGCAGCTGTACTTGTACGCGCCATCCGAGCTCTGTTTGACTCAATGCCCAGGCGTATCAAGGCCATTATTACGGCCAGAGGTGGTTGTTCTGGGTTCTGATTTCTCAGGATCTATGCACCCAAATTGCGTGAAAATGTAATCGCATGTCAGTTCTAGTATAATATATTTGTCCAATGAATACCCGTGTATCATCTGCATTTCTTCTTGGTGTAGCAATATTAATGGCCAGTAGTGTATATACCTAGGAATTAAAATAAGCAAAAACTTAAATTGGAAAGAACACATAGAAAATGTTACGGGGAAAGCAAACATTGCGTTTTATTGGCGAGACACTTAGAAATGTAACAGCTCTATTAAAGATACTATCTAAACTACGTCTGTCCTCTTTTGGAGTACTGTTATGCGGTCTGGCATCCTTACCAGATGGAATTAACGGAGTCCATCGAGAACGTTATTGCGAAATAGAGATCACTAAAAGGATAAGGGAGTTTGGGTGGACATAATTAAAAGAAAAGCGTTTTTCGGTGCTGCGTAATCTTCCCACGAAACTTTCATCGCCAACATAATCCTCCAAATCAAAAATATTTTGTTGACGCCGACCTACATAGGGAGAAACGTTATGTAGCTTTTCGTTTTTTCAGCCCGCTGTTCCGGATCGGAATAACACCTTAGTGTGAAGGTGATTCGATTAAACATCTGCCAGGCGCTTAAGTATGATTTGCAGAGTATCCATGCAGATGTAGATGTATCCGGTTGAAGACAGCAAAATAACAGATAACATTCACCCTGTAACACATTAAAATGTTCTACATTAGATATTGTTAAGAAAATCACAAATTTCATTGAATATTAGAACAAGGACCACTTTGTATTCATTGTCTCCTAAAACGAAGGGCAGGTCAGTTGGTATGCTGGTCGCAGCCCTCGCGGCTTGGTATAAAACACATTCCGTTAAAATGTGGTGCATAGATACTATGCACACCATATTCCTGCTGGAATAGAAACCCATGCGTCTGAGGACAGCGCCTAACCTCCAGCAGCGGTCGAAAGAGGAACGCGATGGACGTGTCGTTGGTTTCAATGACCGCTGCTTGTTTGTGCTCAAATCTAACCAGTGCTCCTGCTACAGATGCGTAACCTTCTGTCTCAATAGCAAGGTAACTGCATGTACAGGGACAGAAAAATCAGAAATTTTACACATATCAAAAAAGGTTTTGCGTCACCCCGGTTCCCAGAACTCCTGAAGATAGGCGTTGACTGTGGATATTGTATGCAAAGTCCATTTGACTGTTCAGAGATGTCACTGAACCCGCGCAAAGATGTAAACAACCATGTATGAGCAGCACCTGTTAGACGGAGGGGGTCAGATAGCCGATCAGTTCCAGTCATTCCACCAGGAAGGATGTACACGTCTCGTGTTGTCTGTAGTTCAAACATGCCTAGACGGTCAATACCGAGGTTCGATCGCGTCCACAGTTACTTTGTGCAAGGGAGGTCTCTCAAAAAGGGTAGTGTCCAGACGTCTAGAAGTGAACCCAGTCAATGTTGTTCGGACATGGAGGAGTTACAGAGAGACAGGAACTGTCGATGACATGCCTCGCTCAGGCCGTCCAAGCCGTACTAATGTAGTGGATGACCACTACCTACGGATTATGGCTCGGATGAATCCTACAGCAATACCACCATGTTGAAAAACGTTTTTCGTGCAGCCACAGGACGTCGTGTTACCACTCAAACTGTGCGCAATAGACTGCATGATGCACAACTTCAATCCCGACGTCAATGGCGAAGTTCACATTTGCAAGCACGACACTAAGCAGCGCGGTACAAATGAGCCCACCTACATGCCGAATGGACCGCTCACGATTGGCATCACGTTCTCTTCGCCGATGAGTGTCGCATATGCCTTCAATCACACAATCATCGGAGAGATGTTTGGAGACACCCCGGTCAGGCTGAACGCCTTAGACACACTTTCCAGCGAGTGCAGCAAGATGGAGGTTCTCTTTTCAAATGGTTCAAATGGCTCTGAGCACTACGGGACTCAACAGCTGAGGTCATCAGTCCCCTAGAACTACTTTAAGGTAACTAACCTTAGGACATCACACACATCCATGCCCGAGGCAGGATTCGAACCTGCGACCGTAGCAGCAGCGTGGTTCCGGACTGAAGGGCCTAGAACCGCTCGCCCACCGCGGCCGGCTATGAGGTTCTCTTTCGCTGCTGTTTTGTGGTGGCATGACGTGGGGCCGACGTACGCCGCTGGTGGTCATGAAAGGCGCCGTAACGGCTGTACGATACGTGAATGCCTTCCTACGACCGATAGTGCAACCATATCGGCAGCATATTGGCTTCTTCATGGACGACAATTCGCGCCCCCATCGTGCATATCTTGTGTATGACTTCCTTCAGGATAACGACATCGCTCGGCTAGAGTGGGCTACATATTCTCCAGTCATTAACCCTATCGAACATGCCTGGGACAGATTGAAAAGGGCAGCTTATGGACGACGTGACCCACCAACCACTCTGAGGGATTTAATTCGAATCGTCGTTGAGTAATGGGACAATCTGGAGAACAGTGCCTTGATGAACTTGTGGATAGTACGTCACCAAGAATACAGGCATACTTCAATGCAAGAGGACGTGCTACTGGGTAATAGAGGTAACGGAGTGTACAGCAATCTGGACCACCTCCTCTAAAGGTCTCACCGTATGGTGGTACAACATGCAATGTGTGATTTGATGAGCAATAAAAACGGCGGAAATGATATTTATGTTGATCTCTATTCCAATCTTCTTTACAGGTTCCGGATCTCTCGGAACCGAGGTGATGCAAAACATTTTTTGTTATATGTATTTTCCAATCACACCCTCTTAATTGCTTAGTCCGCTGCTTCACTACCTTTGCGCTGCTTCTGTAAGTGTAAAGGTGCGTCGTGGATCAGCCGAAGATACTTTTCTGCCACATTCTTATGATAGGTAGCCTGAAGAGCGCTTAGAGAGTCGGTGGAGATGAGGAATTTGGTAGCAGCAAGTCACTACATCTACCTCAGCGCCCTCAAGTTCTCTTATAGTTTAGCACCATACGCGATTAACAAAGCAGATAATTGAATCTCGAGGCCATATTCTGAAAATAACACAGCACACCCGATAGATTTAGATTACCCATCAGTTTAAATGACCGCATAATCACAGATCTCCAATACAAATCGTATCGTGGTTTCCGAATAAACATACTTCGTTGTATGCGAAACTTCGTATACAGAACGGCCACCTCTGGCAGCAAAAGTAGCTAGAATCCAACTTCCAGCCTGAAAGTAAAGGGTGACTGATTGACATAATCTTTAATCAGCACAGACCTTCCGACACCTTTTGTTAACAGCAAACTGGCGAACCATGCGAACTGCAGACAGACACTGCATGCTCTGAGACTTATATGATGAAAGACCAAAGACCATATAACGGAGATGCTGAATCGCGATAGGCACAAGAAAAAGATTCACACACCCATAGCTTTCGGCCATTAAGCCTTTGTCAGCAGTAGACACACATACACACACGCACATACACATTCACATAAACGCAACTTGCACACACGTCTGCAGTCTCAGAGAGCTGCGACTAGTAGTTTCAGCTCTCTGAGACTGCAGACTTGTTTGCAAGTTGCGTTTATGTGAATGTTTGTGTGCGTGTGTGTATGTGTGTTTACTGCTGACAAAGGCTTATGGACGAAAGCTATGAATGTGTGAATCTTTTTCTTGTACCTATCACGACTCAGCATCTCCGCTATATGGTGAGTAGCAACTTTCCTTCTCTGGTATTGTTACACTCCATCCTGGGTTTGAAAGACCAAAGACAGTTTATATGTCAACGCTCCTTATAGAGAAACGCAATCCTGAAAGGACATCGTAAAAGTATCCTCGATCGACGTCAGTGTCATTATACTTATATTGGTGGGGTGTCTGTGGTTCAACTTGGCGAAGAGTTTCCGCAGCCATTACGCTAAGTTGTAAAGTTTCGTCTTACACCTTCAGTTAACTTTCGCAAAGTACCGCCGCATTAAGAGCTTTGGAAACAAAACTTGAGAGTGTTATCGAGGAGGTTGTTAGATTCTTAGTTCCTAGAGACTAAGTTTAGCAATTAGCTTCCGTAGTTGTATAAAGAACAACTTGTGCACTACATTATATATGGAGACGAAAATTCTTCCACCTGCCTTACAGCCGTAAAACATTCGCCCGTGAAACTGTAAACGATTATGAAAATACCTCTACCTTTTGTCTTCATTCGAAATATCACAGCAATCAGAAAAAAGACCTGGTTGAAGTACACATACTCACGTACAGAAAGGAGAAGTGTTACCATTTCCACATAAGATTTTTAGGTGTTGAAATGTCATGGAACGTGCTTCAGACAATAGTATCGGTATTTGAGACAAAATAATATCACTTTTACAGGAATGTGCACGTTGGGAAGCACAGATGGTTCATTACATGTTCTATTTATTACAATTGATGTACACAGGACAGTTGGTAGACCCCGATTTCGAGATTTCGGGACGGTACTTTTAGTCTTATTGCACAGGTAGTAGAGAGATAAACATAATCATACGACGTACCTTTTCAACTATACGGTTAAATCGAAGCGTACGTTAAAACTGAGTGTCGAACCGAGACACGAACCCGTACGCCTTTTAGTGGGTCGTAGTTGGTCGTAGACAAGTAGCGCGGTCTCTCTGTCTCTCTGTCTCTCTCTCTCTCTCTCTCTCTCTCTCTCTCTCTCTCTCTCTGTCTCTCCCTGTCGCTTCAGCCCACCGCTTGCTACTGGCCTCCACGTCTTCTTTCACTAGCCTTTCCTTCTTTTTAAAATGAAATCGAAGTATTTCTTAACGTAGGGAACGAAATGCATCTTCAAAACACTTAATGAATCTTCTTAAAGGCTAAAACATCTCTCGAAAATGTGACAAAGCTCGTAATATTTCCCGAGAAGCTAAGTGACGACTTGCAAAATAGAAACTTCGTCATCTTAAAAACTCATGGGCAATTATACCCTTATTCGGTAATTCTCCGGTCTGTCGCTGCAGCGTCCAGTGCTGCAGAAGGAAATATCGTCGAAATTTTTACACGGTTCGGTTACTGATATCAAGGGAAGCGTCCGCACAGTAATTTGTGGCTATAGTTTCTTGCCTTGGGAAAAGCTTCCAAACTGACCGCACGATATTCGTTCCCCTAATTACTTGACTTACTGGTCTAGTGATTACATGGAAAGTGAATTGCTAAATTTCACTTTCACTTCGCCCACAGTTTTACTTTCTAAATTTGCAAATTTATCTGTGCAATATTCAGTAAAGACATCTCGTGTTCAGCTTCGATCAGTCGACCAAAAATCTTTTGAGTTATCTCTGCGTGACACTACTGAAGTGTGTCTACATCTTTGGAAATATTCAGTTCGCATTAAGGAACGAAGTGGGCGCGCACGCATCGAACAGGCCATGCGGTTATAGAAATTCGAATAGGTTTCGCGTTCTTGCAAGATTTGAATTTTGTGTCATTTTTGCGGTAAAGGGTTGCCAAGGAAAGAAAAGGGCAGTGCGGTAGCTGACTATTCAGCAGTACTAAAAACGGAGAGCTATGCGAAATAAAAATGGGTTTTCATTGTCGAGCAGCGGTTTAAAAATAGTGAAGCTTTGCCAGTAACAGTTCGCCATTTTCATACAAAATTTGGTTGGAACAGTGATTGAACTTCATCAACTGTGAAGAGATTAGTAAAAAAATAGGGAGACTGGACCGTCCTTCAGCATAGAAGTGCCAAGAAATAACGTAACTAATGGAAATAACCGATTACTGAGAAATAGCTTACTGTAATAACCGCTCATCTGATGTTAGCAGTTATTAATGCCAACAATATTTGGCGCCATCAGTTTACCTAAGTGCATAGTACGGTTTTCCATTATCTGAGATCTAACCTCGGATAAACGAACAGTGTAGAGGCTAGAGGGACTCTTAGTTCCACGAGTGGGAATGACGAGCTGTAAGGCTGTAACGAAACAAACATGCCAAATTTAAACATACGCAAAATACCCAAGATTGGCGATCTTTTACAGAAGCTCGAAATTTAGCGCGGACTTCAGTGCGAGATGCTTATAACAGTTTCCACAGCAAAACTTTGTCTCAAAACCTGGCAGAAAATCCAAAGAGATTCTGGTGGTATGCGAAGAAACAATCAATGCCCTCTCTGCGCAATAGCAATGGAGATACTATCGAAGACACTGCTGCCAAAGCAGACGTACTAAACACAGCCTTCCAAAATGCCGTCACAAAAGAAGACGAAGTAAATACTCCAGAATTCGAATCAAGAACAGCTGCTAACATGCGTAACGTACAAGTAAATATCATCGGAATAGAGAAACAACTTGAATCACTTAATAAAAGCAAGTCTTCTGGTCCATGTTGTATAAAAATCAGGTTTCTTTCAGAGTATGCTTACCCATTAGCTCCATACTTGACAATCAAATACAATCGTTCGCTCGACGAAAGATCCGTACCCAAACACTGGAAAGTTGCTCAGGTCATATTCAAGAAAGGTAGTAGGAGTAATTCTCTTACTTACAGGCCCATATCATTAACGTCAATATGCAGCAGGATTTTGGAACATATATTGTATTAGAAAATTATGAATTACCTCGAAGAAAACGGTCTGCTGACACACTGTCAACATGGGTTTAGAAAACATCGCTCTTGTGAAACACTACCAGCTCTTTATTCGCATTAAGTGTTGAGTGCTATCGACATGGGATTCAAGATCGATTCATTATTTATGGATTTCCGGAAGGCTTTTGACACTGTAACACTGTACCACACAAGTGGCTTGTAGTGAAATTGCGTGCTTATGGAATATCGCCTCAGTTATGTGACAGGATTTGTGATTTCCTGTCAGAGAGGTCACAGTTCGTTGAAATTGACGGGAAGTCTTAGAGTAAAACAGAAGTGACTTCTGGCGTTCCTCAAGTTAGTGTTATAGGCCCCTTGCGGTTCCTTACCTATATAAACGACTTGGGAGACAATCTGAGCAGTCGTCTTAGGTTGTTTTCAGATGACGCTGCCGTTTATCAAAATAATAAAGTCATCAGCAGATCAAAACAAATTCCAAAACGATTTAGAAAAGATATCTGAATGTTGCGAAAATAGGCATTTGACCCTAAATAACGAAAAGTGTGAGGTCTTTCACATGAGTGCTAAAACGAATTCGTTAAACTTCGGTTGCACTATAAATCAATCAAATCAAAAGGCCGTAAATGCAACTAAATACCTAGGAATTACAATTACGAACAACTTGAATTGGAAGGAACACATAGAAAATGTCGTGGGGAAGGCGAACCAAAGTCTGCGTTTTATTGGCAGAACACTTAGAAAATGTAACAGATCTAAGTAGACTGCCTAGACTACGCTTGTCCATCCTCTTTCAGAATTCTGCTGCGTAGTGTGGAATCCTTAAGAGATAGGACTGACGGAGTGCATCGAAAAAGTTCAAAGAAGGGCAGCACGTTTAGTGTTATCGCGAAATATGGGAGGGAGTGTCACTGACATGCTACAGGATTTAGGCTGGACATCATTTAAAGAAAGCAGTTTTTCGTTGCGGCGGAATCTCCTCACGAAATTCCAATCACCAACTTTCTCCTCCGAATGCGAAAATATTTTGCTGACATTGACCTACATAGGAAGAAACGATCGCAACGGTAAAATAAGGGAAATCAGAGCTCGTACGGAAAGATGTATGTGTTCGTTCTTTCTTCGCGCTATACGAGATTGGAATAATACAGAATTGTGAATGTGGGCCGATGAACCCTCTGCCAAGCACTTAAATGTGATTTACAGAGTATCCATGTAGATGTAGATGTAGATGTTGTATAGCTCAAGGAAGCTACGCACCATCTGTTTATCTAAGTGTGTACTTCGGTTTCATGCTGAATAAACTACGTAGAGTGACCATAAGGTATTCGTGCTACTATGTAAATAACCTTCAGTAGAAGAGTATTTGTAATCTCGCTGTGGTAACTATAACTGTCAGACCGTGAGTAACCTCTAGAAATCTCCGTCAGTAGATGAGTATATTTGTAAGTTAATTTTCTGTGGCAGTTAATTCTCGTTCACAGTTAATTTTCCTCTGGGGGTTAAGGGCTAACGCTGCAGGTGACTTGGAATTAAATAACTGACTATGATATTTCTAAACAGGACATATATTGGAGGTAAACAAGTATTTTCGTAGTTTTACGGAACTGCCTGCCGCTAGCACCGGGGATTCCACGTGGCTGATTTCAAATAAACTTCCCAGTGAGATAGAAATCTGAAACTTTCAACATAGCTCACTAGCGGATTACAGTACAGTATTAATTCGCTTTCTTGCCTGGTGTGTGGCGAAAGGTCCTTCGTTTTTCTGCCTGTCTGATGTTTGGTACACATTGATTTCAGGCTAACTTCCCAAACAGCTCTAGACTTGAGACGTTCAACGGGGCTCAGAAGTGCTTGATAGTGCAATTTAAACTCGCTTTCTTGTCTGATGTGTGCCTGAGGGTTCTTTGTTCTTCTGCCTGCCTAATGTTTAGTACAAACTGATTTTAAACTAGCTTCTCAATAAGTTAAAGACGTGAAAGTTTCAACATCGCTCAGAAGAGGATGGTAATGCAATATCAATTCGCTTTCTTATCTGGAGTGTGGGGGAGGGTAGTTTGTGTACCACTGGAATGACCTCTTTTCCTAATGCAGTCGCTAATGTTTCGCGGTAAGAACGATTGCTGGTAAGCCTCTCTAAGTTTTACCTTCACGGTCTTTTCGCGACACGGTATATACGCAGTATATAGCAATATATAAAATAGCTCAGGTTAAGAGAAACTACATAAACCAGAAAGTTACCAAATATAGATCTCGTAATGTCATGAAAACGTTTGAAATCGACTGAGAAAAATTTCACTCACAAGACGACAAAAATACAGAAAATAATTGTTTGAATAAAAATCTTATGTCAACATGTTTTTAAAAAGGACCGAAAAGTATAAAATAATGTCTTATGTCATCATATAGATTTCTAACTTCATACTGACAGTCCTGAAAATCTGTGCTTGTGAATTTTTAATAGCTGTGACAATACTCTTAAAATTTCGTACTTCTACGGAAATAGCCGCCTGTTGACAGGGCGTTTCACATGCAGCAGATAATAGTAAGGACTGTAGAAAGTAACTGTCATCGAGAAAAATCACACAACAGTTTATATCATTTGCAGTGTAATAAAATTGTTAATGACTTAACGTGAATTATTCATGCATCAGTTATCTGTTACATGTGCCCCACGTTTTTCTCCTTTTTTTTACAAATGTTGATACCTAATAAAATTTCACAAGGACAAAGTTTCAAGATTATCCGTATGTGGCTTACTTCTTGTCCGCTTTAAAATCATGTTATAAATAATTATAAATATAAAAGAGACACAAGACCCTGAAGTCTTGGTGGAATGTAATTAGTCAAATGTAATTAGTCATTCTCACAGTTAAAAATTAAGAACATGTCCGTAGTTGAAGAAGTTTTACAGAAATAGAACCATTTTTCATGTCTAACTTTATTACCACGCTCTCAGTTTTCTGAAATGGAATGCGTTTGCTCTGGAATAAAAGAATCTATATCACGTTACGTTTACTTTTGTCTTGTATTTCATGGGCTAGATTGAAGTGCGTGAACAACTCCAGAAATTGAGTTTCGAATTTTGCATAGAGTATTCAGCTTACATATTAGTTCATAATTGCAAAAGCACGTGTGTGATATTTCACTTTTAATAGTTCTGTGGCAAAATTTCATACAAGTTCTCTATCATTTTCGAGAATTAATTTCTGATAACCATCAGTAACCTACATACATGTGACACGAAGCACCGATAACGCTTCAAACATCAGCTGAAATGTAATGGCCAGTTAATTATCTAAGGTTATGGCACGATTCCGGTCAGCTCACAATACCTGCAGTTAAATTATATTGATAAACTAAACTGATGGATTCCACCTACTTCCATATTTAACTGTACCACGTCTGCCGAATTCTGTAGCACAAATAACTGATAGCTATAAGTAACTGTTAAAAGTAACTACTATAAAAATAACCGTAACCGCGATAACTGACACTCTGAAATAACCGTCTGGACCTCCTCTCCTTCAACAAGTCATTCAGCACAAAACATCCAAGCAGTTCGCGACGGTGTTGGTCAGAGTACAAGGACACCAGTTCGGCACCGCGATAAAGAACTCAACATTTCGATAAGCCTGTGGAAGATCAGTGACGTTGTTCATCATTGTTATGTGCACTTTATCATTGTACCTTTGTTTATATAATATCGTTGACAAACTTTTCGCTATAGTTACGCAAATAAACACTCTGTTAAGTCATGGTCTTGCTTCCTCAGTTTTTGAATTGGGCGGTGACATTTTCTGGTGCCGAAACACGGGAACTGGGTGATCGTGGGCTATCATTGGATGATGCACTGCCGCCTTCGTGTCGCTGACGGATGAAGGAGCTGCTATGACATTAAAAAGGTTTGATGCCATATCGTATTGTAGAATAGGCATACTATGCAGAAAATTTACGGTGCCCATTGTCCTTGCAGTTAAGAAGAAAACAATGTGCCGTGGCGCTTGCTGTTGCCATCGGAAAAACACTAGGAAGTGTCCTGGATTGCCAAAAAAGATTATATGGTTGTGCATATTTAAGTTAAAACTGTTCGTCAATTGTCGCACACGGCAGCATCTCTGGACACACGGCAGCATCTCTGGACAGCAGCGAGTTGCTTCACGTAGTCAAACTTTGCTTAACTGAAACAGTGGAATATTTCTACAGCGTTCGTAGTGCATTATTTGGTAGCTACCAACAATGCCTCTTGAACAGCTACAAGATCTGAAAAGAAAACGACCTCGTCAGAGAAGTGTTATGACACGTTTAGTATTCGCGATTGAAGAATTGTTACGTAACACACCGTCAGAGTATATTAAATATGGCAAGCAACGCTTGGAAGAAGAGTCGTCACTTCTCTCCTTCTCTCACAACTTGGCAGTACTTAACACATTCATCTCTCGGACGAGGAGTATAGCACGGATTTGGTTCTTTGTGACGAGTGTATCGACAAGGCGAAACATGGAATTTTCTGGGCCCAAGAGGGAATCGAGAAAAAACCGTCTTCTTCTACCGTGACCTCTTTGTGACTGATCGAGTCTCATCTATGGTTCAAATTCTTACGTCAATTAAACTACCGTGTATTAATCTCTCACCATCCACTACATCAGGAGTGTCCAAAACACCGGCCATATTCGGCCTAGATCAAGTATCACTGAGGCCCAAGAAGTGAGCATCTATCACACGATCAGAAAAAATCAATAAAATTCCATTTAAGTAATGTTATATGACTTCAAATATTTTCAGTTTGGAACTCCCACCACACGATGTTATTCTTTCCTTGGTCCGTACCTTTATTTCTACTTTTATTTTTCCAGCTAGTATTGTTAGTGTTAAGTATATCAGGTGCAGCAAAAAGAATATTTTCTTCTTGAAATGTGGCCCAGGAGAGGGAAAAGGATGACTCCCATACCACGCAGCGATTCGTGCGAAAGATTTGCATCTTTATGCCTACAAAGTACACGTGACTCAAGAATTAAACCCTACTGACCACCCACAGCCAACGTATCTGTTTGAATAGATTGCAGAACAACAAAAAGTGGATCTGATTTTTCGAAGAAAATCATCTTCAGCTATGAGGGTCATTTTCATCTTGATTGCCTGACTAATCGACGAAACTTTCGCGTTTGAGTGTCAGAAAATCTACGAGTCACTGTTGTGGAACAAATGCATCGACAACGTGTCATTGCAAGGTGCCGATTTGGGGCTAGAGGTATCATCGTTCCATTCTTCTTCGAAAATGCCACTAGATACGTAGTAATAATTAATGCCTATGACGATATGATAATCCAGTTTTATCTGACAAAACTGGAGGATATGGATGTGAAAGACATGTGGTTTCAACAAGACGGTGTCACATGCCATATAGCACCAGAAACAATTCAATAACTGCATGAATCATTTCCTGGTGGTGCAAATTTTCCGGTTTGGTGATTAGAAATGACCGCCCAGGTCATGTCATTTAAGACAACTTTTATGCCAAAAAGCTCACGACCATCCACACCTAGGAGGAAACTGAGCCCTGTATAAAAGATTTTCAGCGACATTTATGCAAAATGATCATGGAAAATTTCAAAAAAAGATTGCGTATGTGTCTGTGAAGCAATGGAAGCCACCTATCCGATATTCTTCCCAATACACAACAGTCTTCGCACACAATAATCAATAAATAACTGTATTTTTGAAGAATAAGTCTTCATTTTGTGTCAGAATTACTTCTTCTGTGAATTTTGGGACACTCTTTACCTTGCTGCTCTGAAATCAGAATCAGGTAGTTATGAGCTATGCAGTGTGGTAGACTTCGGATAATTTTTTTTTTAAAATTACAGTGCTGCGGTTGTTAACAGACGATGTGCAACTTATTTCAGTTTTGTAAACTGGAAACTAACCTGTGTGTCCTACTGACGTCTATTTAACCTGCTACATTGTATAGTCAGTCAAATCAGCCCCTCCTCCAGTGCAAATGGTTTATTGCCTTTCTGAGAGATATGTAGTTTCGTGGTTTTTACTAGAACTTCAGTTCATGTTACCTCTACTGATAATCCCTATGGTTTTTGCTATCTGTCTGTACACTTCTCATTCAAAATATCAACTATATTCAATAGTCACTGTCATTTGTTTTGCTCAGCTCAAGTCATTAGTGTATTACTGAACATAAAGTAGCTACATGACTGGAATACCACCATCTTGTGGACACTTATTGCTACAGTATCTGTTTAATCACTGAGAAGTCAGTGTAGGAATAGTCAAATATCTCAGTCGTACGCTGCTGTCTCATCCCATTCATAGTAAATATCGCGTTCTGTGCATGAGTGACTTACATATGGATAAAGGTACGTAACTGGATGCTGTACTGGAACGGCACTGACTGTAGAAGATAATGCATTGTGATTCTCTGTTTAATGCTGATGCATTTCGTGGTAGCAAGTCATTTCTCTTTAGCGATAGTCCGTGCTGATTTCACTTTTGAATTAATTCATGATCTTATTGATTTCATGAAGCATTTCAGTATTAATTCTTTTAGAGAGTAGACTCAGCAATTACAGATATGATGAAATAGCCTAATGGCATTTCTGCACTTATACGCTGAAAGAATAGACATTGTATAGTTCTCTGATCGGATTTGATAAGCGATTACCTACTGTCGGAGGCTCAAGAACACAGCTATTGAGATTTGTGCAATTTCTTATTATTTCTGGTCAGACCACACTTACAATTTGATTACGGTGTCGTAAATATTCATATAATGGAAGCCAGCTTAATAGACCGGAATTTACCTAACTTCTACTGATAGTAGGTTATTTATTAACACAGAAGACCCAGTTTAAAACATCTAGCTGTTTTGCTAGTAGAATTAGTAATAAGTAGGCTCATTCAGAGCACACAGCACTTATGTTTTAGAGAAGGAGAAGTGGTGGCGTACTCTTTCTGGATTTTAGAACGACATTTGTAATTGCGTCATATTTGCTCACGGAGAACTATAATGTCCCTCAAACAAGAAACACCGAGACGTGGTACAAATAACATTTAACTTTGTGGCTCTTCGTGCGCTGATGCGAAACTTCCGGGTTTGTGGAAACTGTCTGCCACACTGGGACTCGGAAGTGGGAACTTTGCCTTTCACGGCCTAGTACTACACTGACTAACGTATCCAGGGATCACTCACGATCTTCAACCCTTCTCCCCCCCCCCCCCCCATTCTCCCCCATCCCCCCAACCCGGCTACCACTCCCTACTCCCCGACGACTTTACTCACGCCAGTACTGATTTCCAGAAACACGAATAATTGGTACATTCTGAGGGAGTGTTATCGTCTACAGATTCCGGCTTACAACTCAGTTCTTTCAGGATTCTGTCATATACTTCACACCGTATGGCACGTTCCGCCTCATTTTCATCTAGTTCATCTTTCCTTTCTACAGCTTTGTCTTCGATGCCTTTGTGATGCCATTCTATATTTTCCTTTCAGCAATCACAGTTCTCTTCTTTGCTTCATTCTGCGCTGACAGCTAAGTTTTTGATATTCACATTCAGTTTTTATCAAAGCTTTCTTTAATTTACCCATGCTTTCCATTTGCGTTTCCCATAGATAACATTCTTCTATGACTTTGTATGTTGTTCCAAGCTGTTCCTGGTTTGCCTTTTGCACTTTCTGTCAATCTTGCTTTTAATCGTTCGTATTCCGTTTTACCTGCTTCGTTTGCTAAATTATCAATATTTCTTCTTTTTTCAACTAAACTCGATCCCTTTTGTGTTATCAGAATTTTTCTAATTAGCGTTTGCTTTTCCCTACTTGATTCTTGGTTGCCTTCGGTATTTCGTCTCTAAAAGCTATCCACTCCCATATTGTAACATTCCTTCCCAGCTCCAGTCAATTGTTGCCCAATGATCCGTCTGAAAACTCCCAACAATCGTTGCTTCTTTCAATTTTTTCAGGTGTCATTCCCTTAATTTCATATCTTTCTGCAATTTCTTCGTTTCACAAGCAATTAATTATGCTTTTGGTCCACATCTGCCCCTGGGAATTAATTTCAGTTCAAAATTTGCTTGCGAAATACCTCCCACACCATTATACATTCTATCTCAGACCTTCTAATGTATCAGTGTCACTTCCATGTATTCAGCGTTGTTCAGTTATTTTAAAACCAGGTGTTACCAATGATTAAAATGTGCTGTGTGCAAAATTCTACAAGGTGTCTTCCTCTTTCATTCCTTTCTTCTATGCCACGTTTGTCTTAGTATTTGCTCTTCTCTTTCGATTCTTCTTATCAGATTCGAGTCCCCCACCAAAATTAAATTTTCGTGACATTTATCGATTGATTAATCTCATGTACGCTATGTTACATTCTTTCGAGCTTTTCATTAGCTGCGGAACTAATAGGCGTTTATACTTGTACTACTGCGTTGATTGTTGGCCTTGTGTCTTTCTTGCCAACGATACTTCGTTCCTCATGCTTCTTGTGAACTATTAACCTGAAAATTGTTTGTGTTTTCAATAACATTGTAAGAGATGATGGATGCCGGAATAGCATTTTGTACGACGTTAGCAAATGGAAGTAGGTAAATATATTAACTTATTGGCTCTCTCTGACACTAGGACACAGTACACAGAACGTTGTAGAGTCTGTCCCATTAGTACGTGAAAGAATGAGTTTCTTCTGGTCCAGATATTCCTCCCCATGTTCTCCTGCTCTTACAGTTTAAAGTGTAAAGTTTGTGCTCACAGAGGAATAAATTCTCTGCGCGTAATTCACGGAACAGATATGTAGCATCATGCTAAGACATTAGCATCCACAACTTTGCATACTCACCTAACCCATATACAAGTTGAGGTATTCATTCCTCTTTGTTAAAATATACGAAATTGCTAGATATCATAACTAGCTCCAAAGGATTCCTGCAATTGTATGAAGTTCCTGCAGTCACAGTTTTTTACGCTTACTATTTACTCTTCTCGTTGCACCTTGCTTCTCAGTTGAATAAAAGCATCAAATAAATAATTTTAATGATATATGGCTCTTGTGAGTTTCCCAGTAAACGCACGTGTCTGCAATGTGTGTGTGTGTGTGTGTTTGTGTGTGTGTGTGTGTGTGTGTGTGTGTGTGTGTGTGTGTGTGTGTGTGTGTGTTTAGAAGAGGAAATCAGGAATAGAAAGAGCGCTTGGCAAATATGAAAGGCAAATTGCTGGAGGAAAATCGCAACGCTAACCACAAAGAGCCAGCATTTTCCGCCCACACTATTGATCTTTAAACAGTTAGGGGCCGCCAATTTCCTGTACGTATCTGTTTACACGGGCCGAGAGTCATTCCCGTACCAAATCAAATTGCACTTTAACAATGTAATCTGGACGATGTTCACCCTGTAGCGAAACAAAAGGTCTGTTATCGGCTGCAGCAAAAGAAATCGTTTGACCTTTCACTGTTTAATAGGAGCATATGGAGGTATTCTCCCCTTTTTTCATATCCTCTGACATTTTAACTCATGTTTATCTACGAACTCAGTACATTTCGTTTCCTACAGATATTATAATTCCAACGCGCTGTGTTATTTAACATGGTGTGAGGGACAAGGGTATTTCTGTGTCTCCATTGAGTCTAAAGTTGAGTGGAAATTTAGTGATTCAATGTACCAATACAAACTGCCTATCAGCAATATGCAGAGAATCTTTCATACATGTTTCTTTTCTTTCGGCCTCTGTAGCATATATTTCAGAATAAAATACAGTTGTCATTGACACAACTACTTTTCTTTCGCCTTACCGGTTACAACAGACTCACCTGTATTTGTAAAAAGCGTTGAAGATTTGGGATAGTATAAATCACTGGAACCTTGACATACTAGCCGACGGTAACTAACGGTTACTGCTTGAGTAGTTGCTCTTCCAAACGGCATCCCATACAAGCAAACCAGTTGCGTTTTTATCCACCGTTTCTCGTATTTTATGTACTTGGGCTACGCACGGCTCTATTTAAAAACAATAGCTTGATGTAGTCATAGGGTCGAGAGCCACACGCCAAAATTCGCACCCAGCAGCTAATTCGCTGCAAATAATAATATCCTGTAGCTGTGATCCTGCAATCAAGTAGCCTATACATTGAATGGAATTGCAAGTTAATAAAATACTCTGAGTTCAAAGTAAAAGCTAAATGAATAATAATAAGTTTCTATTCTAACTTCCGTAATTAACGTAGGCGACACAGAAGTATACTGAATAACTTTCGTTCAAGAGGGGACGTCTCAAACGAATGGGAAGTGGTCCCACTATATTCAGTTAAAATACAAACAGAAAAATATCCTTTATAAATCTAGTAATGTTGCGTTGAGAGCATTGCGAGAATGGCAGCAAAATAACCAAACTGAATAATCATTAAAGACTCGCGAAAACTAAGCCCATTTCGGGAACACAGTAAACGAAATATTCATCAGCTTCAAGCCGGCCGGAGTGGCCGTGCGGTTCTAGGCGCTCAGTCCGGAACCGCGCGACTGCTACGGTCGCAGGTTCGAATCCTGCCTCGGGCATGTATGTGTGTGATGTCCTTAGGTTAGTTAGGCTCAATTAGTTCTAAGTTCTAGGCGACTGATGACCTCAGAAGTTAAGTCGCATAGTGCTCAGAGCCATTTGAACCATTTCATCAGCTTCAAGCAGTTCCGAGTTCAACATAAACATTCACAAATACTTGCAATTTACATAGGAGTGTTTGTATACTTCAAACTGTTTCAAAAGCTTACTTTTGTGGTCCTGCCTAAAATCTGCAGAATTTCCATGTTAAGTAAGGTTGGAGGACGAAGAGTGTGTTTCAAGAGTGTGTTGCGTGCCAGAGTGTGAATCGGACATTCAACAAAGTTACGATCCGCGTTGAAAATGTTCTCTCCTGATGGGACGAAACGTCGGTTTTGAAGTGAAATCCCTTCGACCACGACGTAATAGCACGGAATATTTTATTAATTGTGGCAGTTCCGGCCATAGCCGGCCGCGGTGGTCTAGCGGTTGTAGGCGCTCAGTCCGGAACCGCGCGACTGCTACGGTCGCAGGTTCGAATCCTGCCTCGGGCATGGATGTGTGTGATGTCCTTAGGTTAGTTAGGTTTAAGTAGTTGTAAGTTCTAGGGGACTGATGACCACAGATGTTAAGTCCCATAGTGCTCAGAGCCATTTGAACCATTTGAAGTTCCGGCCATAAAAAGTTTACATTTTAGGACAAGAAGAGAATGTTTCTCGATTCTGTGTTATGCACAAGTTACCGTACATGAATGTCCACCACCTTTGTGGAGCAAGTGTTGCAAGTAGCCTGTTTGTATGTTGGCAGCGCTACAGACTGTGTTACTATCGCTGACAGTACTCTGCGTCCTCGGCAAGAGATTCTGTGGCTGGACGGACCAGCAGTTAGTGAGTGGGTAGAGAAGTGTGTGGACATAAAATTCTTAGCGGGGACTCTGTGTTGGTAGGACATGCATTGTAAAGTGAGATGAAATGACGTGTTTATAAGAAAATACCCAAGGAAATGTATGAGAATGGTTGTATGGTTAATAATGTTTGGACAACTATATAATTTTTGGAGCTGGATGTCACAGGAATAAGGTAAAATTTTCTAAACACGTCGTTTGCTCTTCAACAAAATCTTTCTTTTGCTAACCATATGCCTCCTAGTAGTTAGAGTCTATATTAATTAGAATCTTTTTATTTAGCTGGCTGTTGTTGCTACTTGCTGTTATTGCTGTAGTGTGTTATGAAGATTTTCTGTAAGGTCACTTATGAAAAAGGATGGGTTTTCCACTACCAGGATTCTTTACTGAAATGTGTTTAGGCAATTATCGGAGTTGGAGGAAGTTTCATAATCCTTTAATTTCATATTCTTTGTATTTGTATTATTGATAGGATTTCTTACAATTCAGAGCCATTCTTTTGTGTTCATTACTGGAAGTCATGTTTTCAATGTATAGCAGTCAGATTGCGTTGGGTTTGTGTATTGTGGGTAATAAATCAATATGTTATGATTCAGTTGCCTTTGTAATGGAAAATTCTGTAAGTCACTGTGTAATAAAAAATAATTAAAGAGGTAGTTTCAGTGTTCACGAAAGGAGGTCTTACATGTTCTTCCTATCTGTCTACTTAAAAACTCGGACATACATCGAGTTCAGTTTTAGAAACCCATATTTGAGAAACGTGTCAAAGTACTTGCCCAGAGGAATATCTACAACTGAGGTACATTTATGTATAATTCCACTATAGAAATTTTTAATTTAAGTCTTCACACTATGTATAAAGAGCACTTGGGTGACATTAGTGATAATGGACACAGTGATCGCATATTTCTGAAACAAATTACCTGTACGATGTGAAATGTGACCTAGAAATGGGATTTTATAGTGTATTTCTTCTGTGGGGAAGATACTGGCATCTGCTAAACCTATATTAAGTAAGATTTTTGTAATAAATTTCTTATACTTTATGTAAATTGATGATCAAGTTCTAATGATTTATATTGTCGTAAATCACCTAGGCTTCTTAAAGTTACAGAATAATCTGTAAAGTGAAATAAAAGTAATTGTGCAGCTGACGGCTGAATTTCATTCTGAAATAGTACAAAAAGGTTTATGTTTTTATTATTTATATGGTCACTACTGTACATACATTCTAGCCCTCATGAGTTAATTACTCAATTAATTTGGTAAAATGACGTTTGTTCAGTTTGATGCATGCATTGCTGACACATTTATACAGCTTCTAGATTTAACGAACTAAACCTGATACTGTGTTATATAGCGGCATCATCATCATCATGATTATCATCATTGTTTCCATCATTTTCTTGTCATGTGGCAGCCCCAGCTCTCTTCTACAGATGGGCACCTTCCATCTCTGCACTGGCCAAAACATTGAAATTAGAATTGGTCATACCAGTTCGAATCGTATAATTTCTGTTTTCTGGAATATTGCTGCAGCTATTATAGATCAGTTTTCTGGTATGTCTTCATAGATTTTATGTTCTACAAATCCATATCCAGCAGTCTTCTTATACGGAAATTTCATTTCAATGGCTGTCAGGCTTTCCTTCCCTCTCTTAATTTCGAATGACCCATCTACCGCCTCGTAAAGCAGAAATGGTCGTACTAAAACTTTGTAAGCTGTTAATCTTTTTTTTCTTATTTTGCTTATTTTCTTTTCAAAACGTTATTGATGATAATGAATCTTCTGCGGTATATATGTACTTTGCATAATATATGTGGTTCTGCTATAGAAGAGAAGTTGTAGCTCATGTACTTAAAAGAATTGTTTTGCTGTGTTACTGAATTGCTTACACAAATTTTCCTTGTGATACGTACTTTCCTTTTCATGACCATACCTTCGTTTTCATTGTTGGGAATACCTTATTATAAATTATTGTTGTAGCAATTTGATGATGGATAGAGGGTTGCAGCTTACTTTTTAGTATTAGCAGAGAGAACTTGATCGTACAATAACCAAAATATTATTCCTTTAAGTTGAATATCTCCATAAATTTCTATGGTCAAATGTCGCTTACTGCTTAAGTCGAATATGTGTTTACAAGTTGTTAAACCAAGTGCCATGATTTCCATGATAATGTGTAAAGAATTGTTTTAAAGCATGACACTTAAAATTTCAGGTGTTACATGAAGTTTCAGTAACAAAATAACAACAGAGTTTCCAATTTATGTGCATCAAACTGGAGAAACAGAATACATTACAGATACTAGCCTCAGCGCTACTATTTACACAGTGATGTTGTTCTTATATGGGACTTCTCAAATATTTTGTTAATTTTTGTAGGATTGTTTTACAGTCTCATTACATTCGATGTAGAAATGAGCTGTTTCAAATTTGGACTCACTAACATCAGGAAAAAAGCGTCCCTCGGCCTCAAAAAATTGGAAAATCGGGAAAGAAAAGAACATCAGCTTCGCAAAAATAATACTTCTCCACCATAAATTCGTCCATTAACTAATGTAGGCCGGTTTTTCACTTCAGTTTCCTTAACTGAGTGTTTTGTCACTACACAGTTAACACAGGTAAACAGGCGTGACAGTCAAAGAGTCCAAGACAGATAGAGGGTGTACGGAGCGATTTACGAAGTTCCTTTTAATGATTCAAGTTGGACCACGCCAGTAGTCTTTCATTCAGGTCACATACAATGTTTACGTCTTCGACTAATTTATAGGAGATATGCGTAATACATTTACTTGTATATTATTTGCATGAAATAACTAAATGTAAACTGCCACGAATCTGACAAACGTTTACAATTTTCGGGTTAGTGTATATAGAGTATGTATCGGGGCACCTCACTAGATTTGCGGGCGAGTTGATTTATTGGCAGAAACTGGATCCCAAACTTAGAAGCCTTGTATCATATATGTCTAAAACAATGTGATTATGCTGCAAGGTCATCGGAGGTTCATAAGCGAAAAGCAGCTGGAGAAAACAGCGCATGACAGTGCTTTAAAGGCAATCAATATCGAAGAAGATAGCAAGAACAACGGTGGAAATGAGGTCCAAGGTTAATGACTGTATGAAACTGAAAAATAGCTTATGTTACCTGTCTCTTGTTTTACGTCCTTGGTTAGTTTTGATGCTAATTGCTGTCCTGAATAAAAATGAAAATAGTCAATTGATGAAATCATTACCGAAATGTTAAAAATTGGTCCATAATGCGTTACAGAGTTGGTTTCCTAAAAGACCTAGCATTTTTTTACGGTTTTTGGTTACGGTGACCAATTTCTTAAGATGGATCCCTCGCATTGGCTAGTTAATAAACTAAAAGCTGTGGATGGCCTACCTCAAGGAGGCATCATACTCATGAAGGATTACAGTAAGTAGTTTGCTATATACATTAAACGGAAGCTATATGTGCTTCTAGTTGTATCCAAGTGCTGTTACACGTTTGCAGCGCATGGAAAGAGATTTGAACAAAGAATAAGAATTACGTCATATTTTTCTCACAGGCATAATTTATGAGCTTTGTAGACTATATTATCAAAGAAAATCCGGTAACCGTAATTACAATGTAATTACTGAAGTTCTTGGTTAATCAGATGCTTCTGAACAATATATTGAGTCAAGACATGTATAAAATTTATATGAGATTTCTTATCTTTTTCCAAATTTGGGCAAGCTATCCTCTTTTCCTATGGAGCCTATATTACACACGAATCCTTTCTTTGTGCAATGTAACCAAAGTAGACGACGCAGCACAAATATATCAAACTTAAGAAAGAAGAACCACCCTTCAGGACTGGGCGTAAAACAACGCAACTCTTGTAAACACCCATCATCTTAGAATAAGCGGTCGGTATATCAAAGTCGGCTTCCGGGAAAAATAAATGCTTCTAAAGAGCAATAAAATGTGACTAGTCGCAATATCAGTGCAATGTATCTTCCACTCACAACTTTAACTTCGTTAATATCAATATCCCTATTTCCTTCATCTTTTTTAGTCTTTATGTATTAGGATCTTATCTGAGACATTACTTTCATTCATTTATGGTTGGATATGCAATAACTGGCATAGTGAAAAGTGGCAAACATTGTCCACGGTTCAAGATATCCCTTAAAATGTCAGTCCTTCTTGTTGACCACAATATCAGCCGATTTCATGCAAGCGAGAGTGGAAAAGGGCTGACTGAGATTAAATCAAACACTGGACTATAATATCGTTCTTAATTTCCTGCTCCTTGCAAACCGCATTGGTGGCAATAAACAGGCATGGCACGTCACATGTTTTATGTGTCTCGTTCCATTCACACTGAGGTGACATAGTTCCTAATTGTTCGTTTGGAGGAGTTAGTCTGTGTATGTGATTTTTAAGTCCCTAATTTGTCACTTGTTGGTCTGGCATTTCACTGGTGGGGAAGACGGAGGAGGGTGGGCTATTTAACGCTACCGTTTTTCTTTACTTTCTGGTAATGTTTTTCTAAGTCCATTACGTACTACATATCCTACTGTACCACACGATGTAGGCGATTCTTACCAGAACACTGTGCGGATCAGGAGTTATTACTGCCATTATGAGTGTGAGAAACACCGTAAGTTTATTAGAATTCTGATGAGCAGATGGTTACTATAGCTCCAAACGTAGTGGTTCGGCTTTCAAAGTGATGCTGTTATGTCGAAAAGGAATATTATGAGAAGCGCAGCTGCACACTTACATATAATCTTAACTCTATATAATTTAACATTTTCGACCCGCAAATTAATATAATCGCTTTAGCAAAGACATATTTCACTGTGTCACACTCTTGCAAACAGCGTCTGTAACATAACACCTTTACTACTTTAGCACCTCTGAAACTGTTGTTAATGATACTTACGGAAGCTTACCCTTCTTTTGAAATACTGTGTGTGTGTCCCCAAAAACGTAGCAATTTAAGAGAACTCACATAGCGAAAGTCCCAAAACATGGAAATTTTAAAATGTATACCGAATACGCGACCAATGGTTCAAACACATATATACACAACGTAAGAAGCAGGCTAATTTCGCGTTTTGTTGTTGTTGTTGTTGTGGCCTGAGACTGGTTTGATGCAGCTCTCCATGCTACTCTATCCTGTGCAAGCTTTTTCATCTCCCAGTACCTACTGTAACCTACATCCTTCTGAATCTGCTTAGTGTATTCATCTCTTGGTCTCCCTCTACGACTTTTACCCTCCACACTGCCCTCCAATTCTTCTGCAGCACCACATTTCGAAAGCTTCCATTCTTTTCTTGTCCAAACTATTTGTTGTCCATGTTTCACTTCCATACATGGCTACACTCCATACAAATACTTTCAGAAACGACTTCCTGACACTTAAATCTATACTCGATGTTAACAAATTTCTCTTCTTCAGAAACGCTTTCCTTGCCATTGCCAGTCTACATTTTATATCCTCTCTACTTCGACCATCATCAGTTAATTTGCTCCCCAAATAGCAAAACTCCTTTACTACTTTAAGTGTCTCATTTCCTAATCTAATTCCCTCAGCATCACCCGACTTAGCTCGACTACATTCCATTATCCTTGTTTTGATTTGTTGATGTTCATTTTATATCCTCCTTTCAAGACACTGTCCATTTCATTCAACTGTCCTTCCAAGTCCTTTGCTGTTTCTGACAGAATCACAATGTCATCGGCGAACCTCAAGTTTTTATTTCTTCTCCCTGGATTTTAATACCTACTCCGAATTTTTCTTTTGTTTCCTTCACTGCTTGCTCAATATACAGATTGAATAACATCGGGGTAGGCTACAACCCTGTCTCACTCCCTTCCCAACCACTGCTTCCCTTTCATGCCCCTCGACTAAGCCGTCTGGTTTCTGTATAAATTGTAAATAACCTTTCGCTCCCTGTATTTTACCCCTACCACCTTTAGAATTTGAAAGAGAGTATTCCAGTCAACATTGTCAAAAGCTTTCTCGAAGTCTACAAATGGTAGAAACGTAGGTTTGCCTTTCCTTAATCTTTCTTCTAAGATAAGTCTTAAGGTCAGTATTGCCTCACGTGTTCCAACATTTCTACGGAATCCAAGATGGTCTTCCCCGAGGTCGGTTTCTACCAGTTTTTCCATTAGTCTGTAAATTATTCGTGTTAGTATTTTGCAGCTGAGACTTATTAAACTGATAGTTCGGTAATTTTCACATCTGTCAACACCTGCTTTCTTTGGGATTGGAATTATTATATTCTTCTTGAAGTCTGAGGGTATTACGCCTGTCTCATACATCTTGCTCACCAGACGGTAGAGTTTTGTCAGGACTGGCTCTCCCAAGGCCGTCATTAGTTCTAATGGAATGTTGTCTACTCCCGGGGCCTTGTTTCGACTCAGGTCTTTCAGTGCTATGTCAAACTCTTCACGCAGTATCGTATCTGCCATTTCCATAATATTGTCCGCAAATACATCGCCCTTGTATAGACCCTCTATATACTCCTTCCACCTTTGTGCTTTCTCCTCTTTGCTTATAACTTGGTTTCCATCCGAGCTCTTGATAATCACACAAGTGGCTCTCTTTTCTCCAAAGGTCTGTTTAATTTTCCTGTAGGCTGTATCTATCTTAGCCCTAGTGAGATAAGCCTCCAAATCCTTACATTTGTCCTCTAGCCATGCATGCTTCGCCATTTTGCAGTTCCTGTCGATCTCATTTTTGAGACGTTTGTATTCCCTTTTGCCTGCTTCATTTACTGCATTTTTATATTTTCTCCTTTCATCAATTAAATTCAATATTTCTTCTGTTACCCAAGGATTTCTACTAGCCCTCGTCTTTTTACCTACTTGATCCTCTGCTACCTTCATCCCTCAGAGCTACCCATTCGTCTTCTACTGTATTTCTTTCCCCCATTCCTGTCAATTGTTCCTTTATGCTCTCCCTGAAACTCTGTACAACCTCTGGTTTAGTCAGTTTATCCAGGCCCCAACTCGTTATATTCGCACCTTTTTGCAATTTCTTCAGTTTTAATCTACAGTTCATAACCAATAGATTTTTTATTAACCTGAAAATCATTTCGGGTATGTTTCTGCGAAGTACAGAACACTCATAAGTTCATCGAATATTGGACTAAATATTCTTTGTCATTTTATTTCAGGAAACCAATAACGACTTCTAAATGAAATCCCAGCATGAAAGGTAGAATTTGAAACAGCCATCTGGGGCTGGATTTACAAGAAATTCAAACCTGTAATTGCTTGATGTAAATAAAGTTCGCTTGTGATTGTTTGCTATTTCAAATCTTTTCCTGTCACCAGTCTCCTCAATGGTTTTATGAGGCTCGCCATGAAATCGCCATCATGCCAACATCTCCATCTCAAAGTAGCGGCTGCACCTATGGCCTCAGTTATTTGTAGCATGTACTCCCATCTCTGTCTCCTCCTGAGGTATTTAGCTTCTACAGTTACCTCTAATACCAAGGAAGTTATTTCCTGACGTTTAAAACATGTCCAATCATCTTGTCCTTTCTTCTTGCCAGCGTCTTCCATATGCTCCTTTCTTCGCCGATTTCGATGAAATAATGTTCAGTTCTTATCTTTCAGTCCACCCAATTTTCAACATGCGGAACGCTTTGACACTCTTTTTCGCCGATTTTCTCACCGTCCATGATCAACTACCGCTCACTGCTGCTGTCAAAATCTACGTTCTGAGAACTTTCATCCTCAGATTAAAGCCGTTGTTTGATACTAACTGATTTCTTTTGACCACAAGTACCCTAATCGCCTTTACTAGTCTATTTCGTATTATTCTTGCTTCGTCCGACAAATGTTATTTTGCCTCCAAGGAGGCAGAATTCCTACCATTCATTTAAATCGTGGCGACCAGCTTTGATATTAAGGACTGGGCCCCATCTACTCCTGTTCTGGCACGACATTCGTTACGGGATTCGAATATGTATATACATTGAGGAATTATTCCCCAAAACATTATACGAAATCTCCAAATATAACGGGTCTGTAAGCGTTCGAATCCAAGCGTGCACGGCACGCCTCAGCGTTAGAGAACTGATTCCGCACTCGCGCTCCATATTTATACCGATTTGAGCAAACATGATTTGCTGGGATCCTTACTTGGGCGGTTTCACTCAAAATGTGAACGAAAGTTTCAATAGCCTCATTTGGAGATACACTCCAAAGATAACATGAAGGAGAAGCGAAATTGTCAACATTGCTTCAAATTTTGCCGTACGTCCATTGATTGTAGGGCATACTGCATTAATGCATGTGGAAAATGCCCTTCAGATCAGAATCGTCGATCAAATGCGCCGATTATCTGAAGATAGAGACGCCAGAGGCGACGCGCTCAACGACAAAAAGGGCTTTGAGGACGAAATTGAGGGCTTATCAGGTCGAAGTAGCACAAAGCGGCCATCCATTAGCCGGGGGGATAGTTATTATGGGCAGGCAGCGATGATATCCCGTAAGTTTCAAGCTTTGTCCATTTTTTTATGTCATAAATACTTGTCAGACTTTAAACGAGTTTTTCTCAAAACCATGTTTTTCGGAATGGTTGTCGTCGTCCACGTTACAATTTTCATACGATTTTGATGAATTTTGGTCTCCTTGAAGGAAACTGAATTGTCTTCAGTTCATCGTAGCCGATTTTTTAATGTTGATATTTAGCATTTTTTCGGCCACAAATGGCCACTTATTTCAAATACGTATAATTTCACTTTTTCAGATAATCATAGCCGGACTTACGGCGACAACCGTTAACCTACCTCCTTTCAGAGCTGCCTCGGGAAAATCCCAATTACACAGTGTTCGATATTTTTCCATAAAAGACACCAATAAAAATTTAAATGAGTGCTTAGTCATTTCAGCAAACACCATTTGTCTATACATTCCAGTAAGGAGAAAAAATATCCTGAATTTGGGTGGAATTTTGGCCCGTCACCCTGTCGTTCCACCTTAAGCCGAGGCCCACGTTCTGGCCTCACCCCCACCATCCTCTAATTTTCTCATTTCCCTCCATCCGCCTTTCTGGCTTCTCGTCGCTACCTATTGTTCTGTAGAGGTTCATAGTTATACCCATCACCACACCTCATTCATACGGAACAAGTTTTTCGTGTGTTACCTAGAATCACAATTACAGCATGGAGTCATTCACGTTGAAGAGTGACTATAGTAGAATTGTAATGTAAAATCATCAAAAGAGTCTTAAAACCCGTCAGTATTTTCACCCACCTGTGTTTTACACATCCCCGTTTATTATCCCTTCTGTGTCTGTAAAAATCGTCACTATCGTCCACCGATGTAATTTTTTTACAAAATCATTTGTTATTGTCATCTTTTATATGTCTTAACCCTTTTTTAAACAAAGTATTTTTGGAACCCTTGGCCGAAGAACTGTTTTGTTCGCTGCTAGAACGCCGCCGTTGAGGGAAATTGAAAAAAAAAGATCCTCCTGGAGCGACCCATCCTCTGCTATAAAAATGCTGCACAAATCTCTGTCCCATCGAACTTCTAGAAGTTGCTCCCAGTGTTCGCACGCAGTTCATTCCGTCTCGCTTCGCACATCCGTTTAACTTCAGCCACATGGATCCTCTACCACCACATCAACTTTCATCCCCTCCTCAACCACATCGAGAAACTCCGGATGCCCTATACAATCCGTAAACTAGACTAGAATAACCCCTCTGCTCACCAAAACTTGTAGGTTACCGCACCTTCCCAAATACATGCCACCGTCCCTTCACCTAATACCAACGCAACTTCAACCAGATCACTCTCCCAGGCTGTGAGATCCGACCCGATGTGTTATCCCTCCTAGCAACTTTAACTGTTCCCCGCCTACCCTGCTCCACATCAAACCTCCTCTCTCTCTTTTCCCATCTCCAACCGTCCCCGTCCATTTCCTGCTACCCTCTCCACACGACACACTGCTCCTCACCCTTTATCTTTCCCACCGACAGTGTTTTCCACAATACACCTCAACTCCTGCGTATCGTTTCCACAGTTTTCCTACCGAACAGACTTCATACTTTTCATCCATTCCCATCAACCCTATGTAATACACTCTCTTCTCCGACAATACTTCTCATCCAATGCAGGTCCTTCATATTTTAAATGAAAATGCAGATCTCTAGTGTTTATTATCAGGAGAATTTCACCTTCCCGTGATGACTTTTTAAAATGTATATATTTTCGTCTTCAACTGCTCGTGTATAATTTTTAGTTTAAAGCAGAAAAACAGCTCTGTATTTTGTTTGTAATTCTCATTATGCATTTTTTAATTTTCTTGTCTAGGTAGTGGAATATTGCACCGCTGACAGCCCACCCCCGCCCACATGGGTCGCGGAGAGCGAAATAACAATAAAGCAAGAAAAGTCTACAGCTGCCAGATGCATTGGCGGCTTCGCTCCCGCCCACATGGGTCGCGGAGAGCGTAATAACAATAAAGCAAGAAAAGTGTACAGCTGCCAGATGCATTGGCGGCTTCGCTCCAGGCCCCTCTCTCCGGTCGCCTACGACGTCCTATGTGTTGGAGATTCAGCCGGCTCTGCACCATGCCGCACGGTTCCACTAAGCCACCCAGAAATCAGCAGCACGCTCCCAGCACCCATCAGTTATAACGTCACGACAAACGTCAGCACCTGCGTCAGGATCCAGATCACGACAAACTCACGGTGTTGCGACATTCACACTCATCAGGGACGATTATTTCTGTTGCCTTATTCTTATGTGGAATATTTACTTTTCGATGAAAAAAACGCAATAAATATTAGTTGTCAAAATGACTGTGGTATTATCTATCACTGTGTGCAATACTGGCTACCGTTCTACCTGCGTTCATAAAATTAAGTTTATCCTTAATCTCATTCCTGCCCGTAGCTTCCATCTTTTTTTGAATATTCTGTACTTAACAGGCTGTTCATTCCATTCAACATGTCCTGTAAATCTTCTTCTATCCTGCTTCAAATTGCAACGTCATCAGGAAATTTTATTATTCATATCGTTTCACCCCGAATTTAATCGCACTCCTAAAACATTTGTTTCCGCCATCGGCTACATCGACGTATAGACTGAACAGTAGGGTCTAAAGACTGCATCCCCGTCTTGTGCTTACTTTTACATCTTCAATGATTACTCTGCAATTCAGAAGAAGTGCCTGGCAGACGGTTCATTGAAACGTTTCTAAATCGTATTTAACTAACACATTTCATATTGTTTACTAGTTAGATAGGCGCGATCTAGGCCAAAATTATCTGAGTAATAAACGCTTAAAAACTTGACCAAACATGCTTGATAACGTAAATTCTCTAAAGGCAAATTAATTACAAACTCAATCTTCTGTCCTTATATCTATAAATCAGTACCAAAAAAAAAAAAAAAACACCGCACATAAGACTTTGTGTCGTTTTTTCTTTACACACAGCCAATCTCGCGTCCTTGACAATTTTAAAATATTCTTTGAACTTAATTATTCTTTCGAAACTGACCATGAGTGAGATGTGTGGGAGCTGTGATAGGGTAGTGAGTAGAGGCATTTGTTGCCAATCTTGTAGGAAATATTTTCACTGGGGAGGTGGGGGAGGGGTGATGCAGTGGGAAGAATGTTGGGAGAACAGAAGAGGCTCTCTCCTGGAACTGCAGGCTATGCAGTAGGAACATTTTGATTGGTGAACAGGAAAGGAAAATCTGTGACCTTCAGGCACAGTCGGAGGAAGCAAGGAAGGTACTCATTAGGATCAAGGGATATAGGGGGATGAGGGTGGTTGGGAACTGGCAGCTGGTAGGAGGATAGGAAGAAAGAGAACACGATCTGACAGTTTTATCAACAACAAGAACAGGTATCTACCACTGCATAGTTAAGCGGAGAAGAGCCTCAGGTAGAACGAGGAGCAGGAAATGTGCAGCACACTTCAAACTAGGCCAAGAAGCCTAGGAATATACAAAGTGTTAGGAAGAAGAAAGTGTTGCTGCTAGGTAGTAGCCATGGGCGAGGTGTGAGCCCTCAGTTAAAGGAAAGCTTAGGGACAGCGTACCAGGCCACCAGTATCTTCAAGCCAAATGCAGGGCTAAGTCATGTGATAGAGGACCTAGGGGCTTTTTGTAAGGGTTTTACAAAGCAGGACCATGTACTGATAGTGGGTGGGGTGGGAAACAGATTGGACAGAGATGGGGCATATAACATAGGAGGTGATCTGAACAAGGTAGCTTTCCTCACTCATGGTACCAACGTACACTTCGTTGAGCAGTTCCGTCGTCACGATCGACCACATATTGATGGAGCTGTGAGGCGAATCAACGTGGGGTTGTGGATGGCTCTGAGGACAGCCAGTTTTGCTCATGTTTCTCTGGTGCCCGTCGGAACTATCAACAGATGGGGTTTCACTAGGTATGGCCTACACCTAAACAGGACTGGGAAGGGAAGATTGGTACAGCTGATTCATGAACGTATAGGGGGTGGCTCTTGGGCCACACGTGGTCAAATACCTTTTGGCATAGGTACGAAAAGTAGGTCTTTTTAGGATAAATCCAGACAACAGGTTCCCCTACCTAAAGAGTATCTCCAGCACTTTAAAAAATACTGAAACGGTCACTCACAAGACAGATTTTAACACTTCAAATATCACATATATCAGATATCACAAAGAAAAACACCAAGAAATAAATCGTTTTCTGTGCGTATAGATCTCCCAGTGGTAGTGTGGACAATAAATTAACAGGAGTTCTAGACAAAGTCTCAAGTAGAAAGTCAACATAGTTCTGTGTGGGGACATTAACATCAACACTAACATCATAAATGAATCCAGCATCACCTTCATAAGCATCCTTCAAAGTTTTGGCATGTCCCTATTTGTCAATGGTGCAACAAGGGTTACCACAATGACATCATCAGTAATTGACCATGTGGCCACAAATATGGACAGGGAAAAATGTAATGTAGCTGTAAACGACCTCAGACTATCAGACCATCTCTGTCAAATAACAACAGTAAAGTCGGACATTGAGTCATTCCCTAAGCTGTAAGCCCACAAACGACGTCTATCAGAAACCAAAATAAAAGATTTTTCAAAGGAACTAGAAAAAGAAAGCTGGGATGAAGTGTACAAGCAAACCAATGTGAACATTAAATTCTCTAAATTCTCCACATTATTTAAATTGAACTTTGAAATTCATTCCCAAAAGTATGCATGTCTGTATCAACATCTCACAAAAACAGATGGATAACAGTAGGTATGAGGAAGTCCTCCCAAACACTTAAACGCCTCAGTTCCATGAAAAAGATTCACAATGATCCAGAATTCTTAAATTTCTGTCACAGATACCAAAAGATTTATAGGAAGGTGCTGATTGCTGCAAAAAAGTTATTTAAAGACAAAATAATATATAATGCAGAGAATAAAAGCAAAGCCGTCTGGGATGTTATAAAAAACGAAACAGCGAGAGGCAAACAAACGCAGAATAACATACTGATGAGGGAGGGGGATAAAGTAATAAATGATCCACAGCACTTAGCAAACTATGTTAACGAGCATTTTTCAAGTATTGCAGAGAAGTTACAGCAAAAGTTCCCCCAAACAAATATAACACCTGTAAATAATGTTGCACTAAATGCAATGATGTTACTTCCAACCACAGAAAATGAAGTCAGTAAAACAATTCAAAAACTAAAAAATAAAAAGTCAGTAGGCTTAGATGAAGTACCAATGTGTGTACTGAAACAATGCATAGGGATTATACAAGGCCCCTTAACAAATATAATAAATGAATCCTTCACATCAAGGACAAGAGTTGTACCTTTGCTTAAGAAAAGTAATGCAAAAGGCTTTGAAAATTACTGACACATTTTCCTGCAATTGTGAAAGACAGAGTAATGAATTACCTCAATAAATACAATCTTTTAAGCAAATCACAGTTTAGTTTCCGAAGTGGCAAAAATACGGAGTCAGCCATAGTAGAATTCACAAAGCTTGTACTTGATGCCCTTTATAAATATGAGTGTGTCACAGGCATATTTTTCGATCTTTCTAAGGCGTTTGACATAGTCGACCACAAGATTCTATTAAATAAACTAGAAGCATTAGGAATAAGAGGGCTACCTAATGACTGCTTTCGATCATACCTAAGAGATATGGTACAAAGAGTAGAATAACACATACTTCAAATAGATCCAAACGTTTAGTAAAACACTTATCAGAACCAAAATACATTAGTATAGGGGCTCTGCAAGGTAGCATGTTAGGACCAATAGTGTTACTGATATACACCAATGATTTTCCCAGTAGTGTTACTCATGGTGAAAAGATCATCTTCGTTGATGACAACAATATTATAGTCATTGAGAAAACAAGAGAACTCCTTGCTGAGAAAGCAAATGAAACTCTCAAGGAAGTTTATGATTGGTCAATAAGCAATAAAGTGACATTGAACATAAAGAAAACCAATGCTATGAGTTTCAGTTTGAAGAGGAAAAATGACAATGTTAAATTAAATGTAGATGGCACCTCTATAGACTCTGTAACAAAAGCAAAATTTGTAGGAATGAATATTGACTCTCAGTTGAAGTGGTGGGAACACACAAAGTTACTTGCAAACAGATTGTCACCAGCATATTATGCCCCTAGAATCCTATCATCAGTGTGTAACATGCAGTGTCTTTTAGTTAAATATTATTCATATGTACACTCAGTTCTTAGCTATGGCACTCTTTTTTGGGGAACAAATGCACAAAATGTGAACACAATGTTCAAACTCCAGAAAGAGCCATAAGAATAATAACCTAAAATACTAGCCGAGCTCATTGTAAAGATCTGTTCAGAACACTGTGGATTTTAACTGCTCCATGTGAATACATTTACCTGTCAGTTGTACACAGCAAAAATAACGTTGGCAATTACTGCACAAACAGCTCTGCCAATGACCATGCAACAAGAGATAGTCTCAACTTACATTTACCAAGAAAAAATAAACATAAAACTCAAAACGGCATTTTCTAACAAGGAATAAAACTTTAAAATAAATTACCAAAATGTATTCAAGAAATTGCAAATATACACTTATTTAAAAAGGCATTTTGTTCATTGAAGGATTATTTAGCTAAAACAGAGTAGGGGTTTGATAAAAAAAATGTTACACAAATGAATAATAATAATAATAATAATGATAATAAAATATCTAACATTCCACATAACACCCTCATTTTATGTTTTTTCCTTCTTGTTTTCCCTTCTAGAAATACTAACCCCAAGCTACACATAGCATAATACTAACACCTCTTCCTCTTTCTGAGCTCAACATCTCACTCATTATGGAGGGATGCTGACTTAGTTTTTCAGGATAGCAAATGGGAAGTTGCGGTGCAGAAAATGGCCCAGAGATCACCAGTGTGTGTGTGTGTGTGTGTGTGTGTGTGTGTGTGTGTGTGTGTGTAGTGAGTGAAGTGTTATGAAACAATGTGTGTATAGTGCGAGCAGTGACTGATAGTGAGATATGAGTGGACAATGTAACATTACGTTGTTTAATAATTTATGTGTAAAAAAGTATTGTATACCAGGAGTAAATCTAATGATTGTCTCTAACTAGAAGTCTGTAGATATATGTGTATACGAATTAGCTTATTTTTGTAAGTACTTTGACATGACCTATATCCTTGTAAAAAGAGATCTACGAATGATTAAAGCTACTACTGCTACTACTACTACCACCTTTAATTTACTTGTCTACTGTTCCAATCTCGAACAGCGCCCTGGAAAAACGACCACTTAAATCTTTCCGTGCTAGCTCTGAATTCCCTTATTTTATCATCATAATCATTTCTCCCTATGTAGGTGGACGCTAACAAAATATTTTCGCTTAGTGAGATGAATGTTAGTGACTGAAATTTCACAAGAAGGTCAAGCCGCAGCGAAAAACGCCTTTGTTTTAATGACTGCGACCCCAATTCGTGTATCATACACGTGGCACTTTATCCCTTAATTTCACGATAATACAGAAAGAGCTACGCCTCTTTGACATTTTTCGATATCCTCTGTCAGCCATAGCTGATACCGATCCCACACTGCACAGCAGCACTCCAGAGTAGGGCAGACAAGCGAAGTGTAAGCAGTCCCTTCAGTAAAGCAGTTACGTTTCCTAGGTGCTCTGCCAACAAAGCTCTTCTTTGGTTTGCTTTCTCCACAACATTATCTACTTCATCGTTCCATTTTAATTTACTCGTGGTTATACTCCCTAAGTATTTAGTTGAGCTTACATTTTAGATTTTTATGACGTATAGTGTAGCTGAAATGTAGAGAATTCTTTTTAGTGGTCATATGGTTGACTTCACGCTTCTCATGATTTAGAGTCAAATGCCACTTTTTGCACCATACAGGTATCTTCGTTAAATAATTTTCAATTCGTTTTGATCATCTGATGACATTACATGACAGTAAGTGACAGCATCATCTGCAAAGAATCATAACGGTAAATGACAGCATCATCTGCAAAGAATCATGACGGTAAATGACAGCATCATCTGCAAACAATCTAAGAGGGCTACTTGGATTGTCTCCTATGTCGCTAATATACGCCAGGAGAAACAAAGGCAGGTAGTACTTCTGTTTTAATCGACGACTTTCCATCAGTTATTGCGAACTGTGACCTTTCTCACAGCAAATCACTAATCCAGTCACTTAACTGAGGCGACACTCCATAGCCACGCAATTTAATTAGAAGTCGCTTGTGAGGAACGGCGCCTGAAGCATTCTGGAAATCTAAAAATTTGGAATCAGTTTGGCGTCCTTTGTAGATAACACTCATTATTTCGTTAGAATAAAGAGTAGCTGATTTTCACAAGAGCGATATTTTTTGAATCTCTCTCGGCTGTTTGTCAAAATAGTTCAAATGGCTCTGAACACTATGGGACTTAACATCTGAGGTGACCAGTCCCCTTAGAACTACTTAAACCTAACTAACCTAAGGACATCACACACATCCATGCCCGACGCAGGATTCGAACCTGCGACCGTAGCGGTAATTCTCAATGTATAAAATAGCTACTGCACGTTAGGTAAAAAACGCAGCTTCTCAGTGTTATATTGTAATGGTACTTAGACTACCGCGCCTCCGCCAATACAAAGATATAATTTACGATCGTGCATGCGGAAGAGCGATGCGCCAGCGACCGATTTTTATAAATAATATTGATTTTTTTTTACTTTTGCGTAGGTTTTTGTTTTTAACAACTAATTGATTACACTCTCTCTCTCTGTTGTCTTCATACGAAAGACGTGTATTTTTCGGCGCTGTGTTCAATATGCTTTTGGGTGGAAATTAAAATTATATTACGAAACGAAGTTGTTTCAATAGTGATTCGAAATGGTTATTGCCGAATTTGTAAATTGATCCTGACAGTGACAACTTGAAGAAGTTTTCAACAGATGGGGAAAAGTGAAAGACGGGTCGTCCTACAAGAGAATTAGGATGACATCCATGAAGACTATATTGTAATTAGTACTGCGTTTCTAACAAGATTATAAGGTAAATTTCAACTAGTTTCTGATGCTATTTCCGTACAGTCGCTGTTTGTAGTGTTGCCGACCCAGTCTGCCATGCACAGTCAACTTACAGCACTATCTCAATCAATAATACGAAGTCCGCCTTATCTGTAACTTATTCCATCAAAATTCAAAATCCAATCAGATTTTCTATTTTGTATTTTCACGGCAGAACCCGAGGAAAGTAAACATTACAATTGGCGTCCTGGTGACAGGACTTACAATCTCCGGATTTGATACAAGTGCAATTATTATAAATTTTGGACATTTTATCTAATTTTAATCATTTAACTGCATCAGAAAATGAATTTGGACTAATTCTCATTCATTTCAAATATAATGTTACTTGCATGAAATTTACAACAATGTTGTTTGCCCTGTTATTAATTCGTGTTAATTTTCATTTTCATGCTGAGGAAATTAATTTGTTAAAAAAAAGGGAAAGGATAACTTTCCATAAAACAATTTGCACGAACGCGAAAGAAAAATTTTGAATCGAAAACTGTATATCTGACGCTACATTTGCAACATAAGATGGAAGAACAAAAAATTGGTGAGTACAGAAATTTACATTTTTTCCAGTTTCAAGCAGCCATCTGTACTTCCTTTATTCCGATCAATTTATTTCGGAATTATTTTTCCAAATTGTAGTTAAAATTGATCTACTATTATTGGAAATGATAAGCGAAGAGCATATTCACAGTCATTGATTTGTGAGAGGGATATTTCTCTACCAGTTTAATAATTCAATTTCTAATTAAAAATCATATAGAAATATCCATTTCCAAAAGAGAAATTTCAGATTTCTACATATCATATTAAAAATTTTTTTTTGCCATTGGAAAATTTAATTTGCAGTTAATTACGAAAATCGCACGATGGACGCGAGACGCATAGAAATTGATTCCGCGGACGAGCTTAGTGAAAGTGATACATTGCAAAACATGTCCGACAGTCAATGAATATTGAACTTAGTTGTGAGGATGTTCAAGACATAATTTTACCGGATCAATTAAGACAACAACCCCTATATTTCAACAAATATACAGGCGAATGGAGAGTGAGTACTACGCGACAAAACGCGACATTGACAACGTCAACTTCAGAACCAGACATCAATCAGACACGAAAAAATGAGGAAACTAAGACACAGGACTCGGACTTGCTCAAGCAGATTCTGAAGTTACTTGGTGACCGAAACAGAAAAATTGACACTTTAGACAAAAGATTTGACGCTTTAGACGAGAAAAATGACAATTTAAAACGTGACATTGGGAAATTTGACACAAAATTTGATGAACTGGCACGAGACATAAAACAAAATTTTGAAAAACAATTGAGACAAATTGCCGACTTGACAGAAACCACCAGTAGTCTTGGAAGGAAATCTACTGACTTATCAGACAAGGTTACGACACAAGGAAAGGTATTTGTAGAATTCAGTTACGAGAAAAACACTGACTTACAACGATGTAATGAGAAATTGTTAACAGTAGTTTTTGAACAACAGAATTCCAGTACCCAAATTGACGAATTACGACAGTCACACAATTCCGTAAAAACAAACCAAGAACACTAAGACCTGACGATTACAGACCTTTCAGACAGATTAAATTATGTAACATTGAATCAGAAATCCTTACAGGAAAAGTTAGAAAAACTTGAAGACAGAGCAGATGTAGCATCTAAACATGTATTGCAGGAATAACAATAATGACAATACCAGTTACAGTCATGGGCGAAATAATGTATTGGGAAATCAGCAGAGAAACTTGTACATGAATGCAAATTATGTGATGATTATTTGGATGAGAAGTTTGAGACATTGACACAAATCATTTTAGATAAGACAAAGGAACAAGTAAAGGGAGAAACAGATAATATTCAGAAAGAGGTACGTAAACTTAGAGAAAATGTAATACCAAGTTTGTCAGTGATACCGAAACCCATAACAGGCAACCAAAACACAAATGAGAATCCGAATAATGCTAGACCCAGCACACAGCCGAAAATAGGATTACCAATGAGCGATAAAAATCCCAATGAACCATTTTCAATGCTACCACAAGATCAAAATTACTATCAGACATCACCACATACTATGCACTGTTTGACACAAAATGCAGGACCCATAATACCATGGGGAGTAGCTGATGGAACATTAGTACGACATGGATACTTTCAGACATTTTCATGTGATGAGAAAGACAAAGTGCATCCGATTGTTTTAATCCGCTTTTTTGACGGTATTTTCCCGAGACATTGGGTGGAAGCCGATAAAATTCGATATGTTACAAATTTGTTACGTGGAAGTGCAGCTAAGTGGGGAGCAGCAATGAAAAGACGATGTTTAACATTTGAACAGTTTGAACAAGCATTTCTTGTGGAATTCTGGTCGATCACAGAACAGCAAAGTTTAAAACGAGAAGTCTACAATCCAGAAATTTACAACCCGAAGAAAGAGACTTTACGTCAATACTTTGAACGCTACCTAGACAAAACATTATATTGGACAAAACCAGCAGATTTACCAGACGTAATTAGAACACTTAAATCCACTTACCATTTCCTTACCGTGATAAATTAATAGGAGTGTCCGAGGACAACATAAAGAAATTTTTCAGATATGTTGATGTGATAGATGTTGTTTACAGAGATGAGATCAGGAATTTCAATCAATTGTATCCGATCCATCCAAGCAATTCGCGTACACACAACAACAGAAATGACAGAGGCTATTGGAATCCGCCTCCGACACCACAACAAAACACTCAAAGAAACAATTCGCACTTCACTGGGACAAATCCATTCAATATTAGGAGAAACAACTCGCAGCACTGACAAGGAAACGATAATTACTACTATAATGGTTATCCGAACAGTAATTACAATCAGAACAATATCAGTTATATTCAAAATAACAACAACAGAAGAAGGAACCGAAATCATAGAGATCAAAGAAGAGAGGATAACATATACCATCCAGGATATTTTCAGAAAAACAACATACAACAACATCTAAACATGTATTGCAGGAATAACAATAATGACAATACCAGTTACAGTCATGGGCGAAATAATGTATTGGGAAATCACAATGGACCACCGCCACGACACATGCAATACAGCAACCCTCAATTCCTACCTAACGGAACTCCCAATGCGACGCGAGGTAATGTCAGCAACCAATCAGCTGATACTTCGGTGATGCGCGACAGAAATGTAAATATTATTGAGTTGGGCAATGAACCCAACTCACAGCAACAGCCGAATTTGCCGGAAAACGAACGACGACCGAGCTAAGCGCTCGAGTTACGGTCAATAGGGAGCAGAGCGCTACGGAACCGACGATTTGTTTTCTCCGATATGATGACAGTAAGAAAATAGAAAAAGCATTATATCGGGATGTAGATTTTAATAGTACCAGTAAAACAAAGAAGATTATTCAGCCTATAACACGAGTTATGATTGGTAGTTATGAAGTGGAAGTAATGTTAGATACAGGAGCAGCAGCAAGTGTCATTTCAATGTCTTTATATAATGAACTCAAACAAATAAAGAACATACAAACATTGCCAGTACAGAATTGTCACATTATAAGTGCCACCGGTAACAAATCAAAGAACGTGAAATTTCAAGCTCTCATTAACTTCACATTTTAAAATATACCACTCAATTACCGTTTTCTGGTAGTAGACAAATTAGTTATGCATTGCATATTAGGAATTGATTTTTTGAATGAATATCAAGCAATCATAGATTTAGTAAAAGGGAAATGTCATTTAACTGTAAACCAACAACAACTGGCAATAGAGTTAACACAGGGTAAAAACTTAAATAGTAAACAAGGTAAGTCAGAAACAGTTACATGATGTGTATCCACCAGCAACAAACATATGTGATTTAACTTTTAATGAAGCTGTATCTCAGGGAATTAAACCTAATGATTTATACGAGAAATGTACAAAATCTGAATATCTGACGAAGGAACAACAACTTGAATTACTTGAAGGTTTGCAACAATTTGCTGAGGTATTTGTGGAGAAACCTGGAATTATTAGGGGCTATACTTATGAGATGGATGTCAAACCACACTAAACATACTGTAGAACATATTATAATATTCCTTGGTCAAAGAAACCCGCAGTCTTGAAAGAGACTGAAAGAATGCAAGCTTGGGGTATCATTGAAAGGTCACATTCAGCAAATTGCAGTCCAATCCTAGCAGTTAATAAAGAGGATGGTAGTGTAAGGTTAGAGTTGGACGCACGAGAAATTAACAAAGTCATAATCCCAATCAACACACGACCTATAAATTTGGAAGAACAACTTTTAAAATTTCATAATGTACAGTATTTAACCAATATCGACCTCAACTCATCGTTTTGGCAGGTGAACCTCAATAAAAACAGCCGTAAGAATTCTGCATTTCTATGTGAGGGACGTAGTTACCAATTTTGTGTTTTTGGTCTACGAGTGAGTGCTGGAGTATTTATTGAAGCCTTAGATGCTGTTCTTGGACCACAACTGTTATCGCAAATCACAGTTTATGTTGAGGACATTGTCATTGCTATCACTACTTGGGAAAAACATGTTAATCGTTTGAAGCAACTTCTGACGAAATTTTCTGATGCAGGTGTCACTATCAATTTATCAAAAACAAAATTAGGGAGAAGAGAAATCAAATTGCTTGGTCACATCATATCAACTGAAGGCATTTATCCAGACTCAAGAAAAATTGATACAATTAAGAATTTTCCATCCCCACAGAATCGTAATCAACTCAAAGCCTTTCTTGGTCTATCTTCATTCTTCAGGAAATTTGTACCCTACCATCTTCTTAACAGTGCACATCTTCTATCTTTACTCAAAAGAAATAATATTTGGAAATGGACAGAGTTCTGTCAGACAGATATTGATGCGATTAAGAATGCTTTAGTAAATGCACCGTTGTTATGTCATCCTGACATGACGTCAGACATTTGCCTAGTAACAGGTGCAAGTTCCTATGGGCTCGGAGCATTTTTATTCAAAATTCATGTAGAAAATGAGCAAACGGTCATCAAACCTATCGGTTTTGCTAGCCGCACGCTGACTGAATGCGAAAAGTCATATTCAGTGACCGAGCGTGAAACACTAGCCATAGTATGGGCATTTCGCAAGTTTCGCTAATTTCTATGGGGAAAACGTACTAAGCTTTATGCTGATCATCAAGCTATTTCTTTCCTGCTATCATGCAAGTTATTACATTCACGTCTTGCACGCTGGTGTGCATCACTACAAGAATATGATTTTAATATTATACACATAAAAGGAGAATCCAACATTATAGCCGATGCTCTATCTCGTTTGCCACAAGGCCTACAAGAATTTTCAGATGTGACAGAACAAACATCAGATTTCAAAATTTTACTCATGTGTGATGGTACATTTGCACCTTCCTACAAAAACATGTGCATGAAGTTAGTTATATTGCAGGACAATGATCCCAGGTGGATCCAGATAAAGAATAAATTACGTGCAGGAACAGACCCACATCTTGAAAAATATTACACATTACACAAAGAAGTACTATTCCACCGACGAAACCCTGAATCACAGCATTGGTGTGTTTCCGTACCTGAAGCTCATGTTGATAATTTTATTTTATTTACACAAAGAACCTGGGGACACTATGGTGTAACCAGATGTACAGATAAGAATATACAATATTGCTATTTTCCAAATTTACGGCGAAGAGTATTGAGGAATATTAGGAAGTGCATCATATGTCAGAAAGCCAAATATTCTAATCGCACAAGCATGAATGAATTGCATCCAGTCATACCTAAGAGGCCATTACAGCTAATTTCTTTAGATATTGCAGGACCCTATCCACAGGCACGTGGAGGAATGAAACACATCCTTGCTGTGTTAGATGTTTTCACAAAGTATTTAAAAATATATGCTTTACGTTCAGTTTCTAGCATTGCTATTACCAGACGTCTATTAACAGATTATTTTGTAAGAATAGGAAAACCTGAAGTTATGATCACGGATAATGTAGCATATTTCACCAGTTTAAAGTGGAAGACTTTTATTGAAGAACAGAATGTTAACCATACTTTAATTTCAAGATTTCACATGGCAGTAAACCTGGTAGAAAGAACATTTCGAGAATTTGGATAGTTTATGAGAACACACACACCAGAGAAGCACACAAAATGGGTAGAATACCTAACACCATTTGAAAAAATAGTGAACAATTTAACTCACATTTCTACTGGATACACACCAACCGAATTAATTATGGTTAAAACAGAAAGAAATGAATGGGCAGACCATCTACCTAAATTTACAGCAACAACAAATCCTGTTAGTTTAGAAGAAAAGGTAAGACAAGCTTACACAACATTATGTGACAAAGCTAAGGAAACAAAGCAGAAACATGACAGAGGTGTCAGGAAAGCACAAACATTTCAAGTTGATGAGCTAGTTTTACTAAGAACACATCCTAAACCCACGAAACTGAAACATTTAAACAGGAAATGGCAGGTCTTCTACTCTGGACCATACCGAATTGCAAATATTCCACACCCTGGCTGTTATTCTTTAGAATATCCATTAACACATAAACCCAGAGGTCTACATCCACACAGACATTTGAAAAAATACATACAGTAAAATGTTAGCTAATGAGAAGAAGATAATTAAATATGATATACAGTTATGATGAGCCTACATTGAAGTTATACAGATACTTACAATCTAATGAATGCAGATAAGTCTAGAAAGCCATGTGAACCATCCAATAGCTAATTAGATATTTGGTTATAAGAGGAGTTGCTATTGAGGCATACACACATTAGAGGAGGCAGAGAACTGAACAGAATTATTTTCTTTAGAAGGAATGTGATAATAGTAATGTTGATATGAGTGATGTGAGTGACTGAATGAGATGAGTGAATATAATTTTAGTTTAATAAGAGGATAAACAGTAATATGGAGAGAGGTAAATGGAATATAAGATGAGAAAAGGGTATTATTATTATTATTATAGTTGAAGTAAAAATGTTAGTGATGATGAATAAGAGGAATATATATATATATATATATATATATATATATATATATATATAATGCTGAGGAATAAGTATATGTTATTTTTTGATGAATGAATAATGGATAGGTGAGAATGTTATGAGTAATTGAGATATGTTGAGAGGAGAGAAACTAGATTTGAACGCTATATCACATGTACTCATGGAATACAGAATGAAAGTAGTGGAAGCAGTATTATTTATTGGAAGATTGGTATGCCTGAGATAGTAACTTATGTGATGTCTTATATATCCTTATAATTAAAGGTGGAAGTATAGATTTATGTGGAAAGAATTATTTACAGCAGCCACTGTTGAAAATGTACCAGAAGATTTAAATCTATAACACTTTAAGACTAATCTAATGGGAACTTGTAACGAAATTTTTGGAGTTACGTAGGCATGACAATTCAGATTGGAAGAATTATTTAAGAGAACATATTTAGCAGTCATCTAATGGCATAATTAAAGCTCATCTACTGTACTGAACTAATGCACCATTAAACAGAAAGGAGAATAAGGAGAAAACAAAAAAACGTCAGTCCTCTGTTGCAGCTCACATTCTCATCCCTCCCTTAAAAAAAAATTTACATGTTGGTGAAATATTTGACATTATATAATTTGTGATTATCTGACAGTATGGAGAGACATACAAGACAGAATGGATATACAGGATGGAACGCAGCAGCAATTATCTGACAAGAACGAGGAAGATTTATTTATTTATTAAGTAAAACATTTATTTATATTGCTTGATACTCATGAAAGGAAGGAGATGAACTACACAAACTTTATAGGAACATGACTGACTTCAACTATATATATATATATATATATATATATATATATATATATATATATATACACTCCTGGAAATTGAAATAAGAACACCGTGAATTCATTGTCCCAGGAAGGGGAAACTTTATTGACACATTCCTGGGGTCAGATACATCACATGATCACACTGACAGAACCACAGGTACATAGACACAGGCAACAGAGCATGCACAATGTCGGCACTAGTACAGTGTATATCCACCTTTCGCAGCAATGCAGGCTGCTATTCTCCCATGGAGACGATTGTAGAGATGCTGGATGTAGTCCTGTGGAACGGCTTGCCATGCCATTTCCACCTGGCGCCTCAGATGGACCAGCGTTCGTGCTGGACGTGCAGACCGCGTGAGACGACGCTTCATCCAGTCCCAAACATGCTCAATGGGGGACAGATCCGGAGATCTTGCTGGCCAGGGTAGTTGACTTACACCTTCTAGAGCACGTTGGGTGGCACGGGATACATGCGGACGTGCATTGTCCTGTTGGAACAGCAAGTTCCTTGCCGGTCTAGGAATGGTAGAACGATGGGTTCGATGACGGTTTGGATGTACCGTGCACTATTCAGTGTCCCCTCGACGATCACCAATGGTGTACGGCCAGTGTAGGAGATCGCTCCCCACACCATGATGCCGTGTGTTGGCCCTGTGTGCCTCGGTCGTATGCAGTCCTGATTGTGGCGCTCACCTGCACGGCGCCAAACACGCATACGACCATCATTGGCACCAAGGCAGAAGCGACTCTCATCGCTGAAGACGACACGTCTCCATTCGTCCCTTCATTCACGCCTGTCGCGACACCACTGGAGGCGGGCTGCACGATGTTGGGGCGTGAGCGGAAGACGGCCTAACGGTGTGCGGGACCGTAGCCCAGCTTCATGGAGACGGTTGCGAATGGTCCTCGCCGATACCCCAGGAGCAACAGTGTCCCTAGTTTGCTGGGAAGTGGCGGTGCGGTCCCCTACGGCACTGCGTAGGATCCTACGGTCTTGGCGTGCATCCGTGCGTCGCTGCGGTCCGGTCCCAGGTCGACGGGCACGTACACCTTCCGCCGACCACTGACGACAACATCGATGTACTGTGGAGACCTCACGCCCCACGTGTTGAGCAATTCGGCGGTACGTCCACCCGGCCTCCCGCATGCCCACTATATGCCCTCGCTCAAAGTCCGTCAACTGCACATACGGTTCACGTCCACGCTGTCGCGGCATGCTACCAGTGTTAAAGACTGCGATGGAGCTCCGTATGCCACGGCAAACTGGCTGACACTGACGGCGGCGGTGCACAAATGCTGCGCAGCTAGCGCCATTCGACGGCCAACACCGCGGTTCCTGGTGTGTCCGCTGTGGCGTGCGTGTGATCATCGCTTGTACATCCCTCTCGCAGTGTCCGGAGCAAGTATGGTGGGTCTGATACACCGGTGTCAATGTGTTCTTTTTTCCATTTCCAGGAGTGTGTATATATATATATATATATATATATATATATATATATATATATATATATACACCTACCACACTGATGTACATACTTGTAGGATCCTAAGATATTTAGAGGGGCACCACTCTTAGAAACGGTAATAGAGGGGTACCACTGTTAGAAACAGCAATAGTGGGGACACCACACTCAGAAACGGTATAGGTATAGGAAATTTTACATTATATTACGTTAACATGTATTTTGTCTATCATTATATTTTGTGTAGTCCACTGTAGTAGATGACTTTACTAGTATTTATGAAGTAGTTAGCAACCAACCAAATGAACCTATCCTCCTACAGAGGGCTGTCTTGAAGCTAGAAATACGTGTAAATTTTATTCCAGGATGCAAGAAGAATTTTAAGTTGAATATTCTAGCTAGTTGCCACAGTTAAAATGTTGCAAGTGTAACGAAAGGGAAAGGAACAAAAAAGGAAAGAAAGGAAAAATAATGAGCTACCAAATAAAATAAATAAAATGTATATTTCAATCTGAATGTAATGTAATTCACATGTCAGCACAATGATATTGAATGTAATGTAAAAATTTACTATATTTTTCATTTAATTCTGTATATGTACTATATGACAACAATGTAAATATCTCATGTAAGGATTAATTGTAAATATTTGTGTATTTATGTACTTATTATATATCAAGAAATGTATTTTAAGGAGATGTTAATGAACTGCAAAGGACTTGTGCATGTAGCACATGATTCATATAAAAGGAACTGAAAGTGCAAAGAAGAAACCAACGTGATGGATCACTAGTCAAGAAATATTTACAAAGTGTCAATATGCATTGAAGTGATTGGTGTAGTTGAAGCCAGCAGGTCTTCAGGTTGGTGCAAAGGACAAGCTCATCACCTGTCGTAGGCCGTGAGGTGTTTCCTGTGCCCTCATTGACCATTTATACCCCGGTGGACGCCACCAAAATTCGACTGCTGGAGATCACAATTTCGTGTTGACACAATGAACGAACTTTAGATTTTCTTCAAGTCACACGCAGGAGATCCAGGCAGTACACACACACTAAGAAGCCGATACTACGTTTAAAGACATTGGAGCAATATAATAGAAACATTTATTGTTCGAATTAATTCCATTGTAAACACGAATCACATGAACTGAATTCAAACGCTGTGCTAAGCAACGATAATACGCCGCAGTTCAAAGACATTAATGTTTTGACTCCTAAAGAAGATACACACCAAAAAGACTGTATACAAAGACTGATATGCAGAGAGCATTGTTCTCAGAAATATTTTTTTAATATGTAAATCTCTTATTTTCTCATATATATATATATATATATATATATATATATATATATATATATATACTTTCACGTTCGCTTGCGGAGCACGTCAGTAGAGGAGGCATTGTAATGGTACTTTGACTACCGCGCCTCCGCCAATACAAAGATATAATTTACGATCGCGCATGCGAAAAAGCGCTGCGCCAGCGACCGATTTTTATATATAATTTTGACCTTTTTTTACTTTTGTGTAGGTTTTGTTTTTAACAACTAATTGATTACACTTTCTCTCTCTTGTCTTCATACGAAAGATGTGTATTTTTCGGCGCTGTGTTAAATATGCTTTTGGGTGGAAATTAAAATTATATTACTAAACGAAGTTGTTTCAATAGTGATTCGAAATGGTTATCGCCGAATTTGTAAATTGATCCTGACAGTGACAACTTGAAGAAGTTTTCAACAGGCGGGGAAAAGTGAAAGACGGGTCGTCCTACAAGAGAATTAGGAGGACAGTCATGAAGACTATATTGTAATTAGTACTGCGTTTCTAACAAGATTATAAGGTAAATTTCAACTATTTCTGTACAGTCGCTGTTTGTAGTGTTGCCGACCCGGTCTGCCATGCACGGTCAACTTACAGCACTATCTCAAACAATAATACGAAGTTCGCCTTATCCGTAACTTATTTCATCAAAATTCAAAACCCAATCAGATTTTCTATTTTGTATTTTCACGGCAGAACCCGAGGAAAGGAAACACTACAATATTTCGGCTTAATAATTATTGGCATTCGTATTAGATTTATGGCAGTCACCGTTCTACGCGTGCGGCCAGCTTAAAACTAACAGACGATTCGTTCTTTGCTAGGCAGTGAGACGTGGTTATAAAACTAAAACCAAGAAAGTCCACACTCACGGACAGTCGGTCTACAAGTGAAAAAAATACGCCTATTCACGGAGAAAAATAATAATAGAGGTTAATGTTGCCGCACTTATTTTTAATTTCACCGTAGGTTGTTCTTAATTTTTTTAAAACCACTTCACGCTCGCTTGTTTTTAGTTCCTATATATTTCATTCCTTAGTCATTTATTAACGTAGCGCTGTATTCCTGTCCTTCCCTGGTCATTTCTGTAACTTCTTCTTGCGTCAATCAGTTGAAGTATTTCATCTCTTACCAAAGATTACTTGACAACTATCTTCCTTCTACCCATTTTTGTCAGTAAACCTCTGTGGCTGTCCTTCTTTGTGATACCCATTCCTCATCACCCTAACTGCCAACATGGTATTCATTACTGCAGTATTTACAACGTCACAGAACTTCGAATATATCTCACCATTTCTCAGTGATTCAGTATCAGACTTCTTTCCTCATTGAATCTTCAGGATGATTCTCTTAAACTTCGGGTTCTTTTCATCACTAGGGAACTATAATCCGAATTTGTTTCTGCTCTTTCCTGTGTCTTAAATTCGAGTATCTGACCACGATATCATCCAGCTGGAATTGTCGCATGTCTCCAGACGTTTTCCATGTATGCCTCCTAGTCCTGTGAGTTTTGACCAGTGTATTCGCTATCATTAGCTCTAGTTTATTGCGGAATTCAGTGTTACTCCTCTCTCATTCCTGTTATCAAGCACAGACCCTACCGTAACTCCTTCTTGTGTTCCATACCCTACTGTCAAATTCCAATCTCCTATGATTATAATGGACCGTTTACTTACTGGTTTGCCCACTCAGCATACCCATGTACTTAAAAACTTTGTATCATCTTCTTGCGACATCAATATGTACACCTGAACTGTTGTTGTTGGCGTTGTCTTACTGACCATTCAGATGATCACCGTGAAACATCCCCTTTGAACAATTTATACATGACTGTGCTTAAACTGACACACAATATTTTGTTAGCGCAACGCAATCTGACTTTCAAAATTCCCTACAAAAGAATGGCCCTGACTAACCTTAAATTATACCTTTCACAAATCACTTACCTCACAAAAATCTTCGCTGCTCAAGCTACTGGAATACAGCGAGCGCCACTACTGCCAGCTAAATAAAAGATTCAAACTACTGAAGGCACTAACTACTGATAGGGATAGTTAGCAAATGAAAGATATTAATAGAGAGCAAACAATGTATTTACCTTGATATCATCATATATAAATATAGCAGTTCATGACAAATTTCAAAACTCCGCCATCTCTCTCCCCACATCCACCACTGCTGGCGGCTCACCTCCAACTGCGCAACGCTACGCGCTGTTCACATCCAGCTGCCGCTGCCCAACACTACAATGGCGAGTATTACAACAATGCAAAGCAGCCACAGACTGCACACAGCACAGCCAGTGATTTTCATACAGAGGTGGCGTTACCATAAAAAAACCTAAACAGCCTACTTAACGTTGCCAACAACCACCACTTGTGCACTCACAAAGTTTTTGGAATTGTCCTTAGAACCAGCAATGCTGTTATCCAGTCCCTTGCTGAATTAGTAACACACGTGCAAACACTAACAGTCCCAACTTCTCACATATTGTCCATATACTATGACCAACAGAAACGTGTGCAGTGAAATGTAACTAACAAGTTAATAATATCATGAACTGGTGACAATTACAATTTTATAACATAAGAATACAATAACAAAGGTACAAAATACATCATTAAAGAACATAACAATACAGATAACATTTGTAGTACAGGCTTTACAAAAGAATCGAACTAACATAGACATCAGTGTTACAGGAATTATGACATGAGTACGTACATAAAAGATCAGAATAACTTTCGAAACATCAACTTCACACATAAGCATTAACAGAATGAATAATGTCTAATATCTTTACAAAGTAAATAACATATTATTAATGCCAATTATATTCGAGGATAACAGTATTCCTCATCATAGTGAATGTAGCTTAATATTAAAAGAGAAAAAAATTCTATGAAACTACACAGAGACAGGAAGAAAACAAATACACAAGGGTACACAAACACGTACTGGGATAACACAAAAGGAAAGGACAGGGTTCGTTTTCAGTGTGACATTTGGTACTGCAGTCCAACCCAAAACTTCATATATCTTTCCTCTTATTTCATCCTTTGTTTCCACCAAAAAAATTCTATCTAAGCATGCTTTCTGTATTTATATGTTCACACATTTCTTACCTCAACATTTATTTCCAAGAAAATCCTACCTAAACCTGTTTTCTCAAAGCATTTCTTCCAATTCATCGCAACTCATTCTCTTAGAGGCTACCCCCTCTTAAGCTAACTTAAATCTACTGAGCTCAGATGCTAAACTAAGGAATGAGGCAATGCAGCAGCACAAAAGAATTAACACAAGCAGCAATGACAAAAAATACAGATTGGCAAAGCTAGCAGCAGCAAATGTAATAACTTATATCAAAACATGACATAGCTCAAGCAGAAAAAATAGTACACTAAAGATAACAATGCAGATAAGGGAAATGTATAATCACATCTTAATGTCTATGTAATTAAAGTGGTGCACCACAAGAAGTTATTCTACCAAAAAGTTACCAATTACTTGAAAAGAAAATTATGAATGCAGTTACTAGTTCCTTCTTATTGTTCTTTCCTTTCCAAGTGCTCCTTTTTTAAAGAATGTGGATCATAAAATAATTATTTAATAGATCTGTTGACAGAAAGTGTTCACATTAGCAAATGCATTTTATTTTATAAAACCAATGCTGCAACACAGCTGGAAAACAGATGTCAAATGAAATAAGCAACTATGAAAAGCAAAGCATAAAAATATCATTCAGTAGTCATGTGACATTTCATAAGTTAGTAGAAATTCTCTCAACGCTCATAGAAAGACGCTTGTCATAATCAGGTGTGCAGATGTAAAAATATTTCTTGTCATTTTAGTAGGCATTTCAGTAAATATCGTAAATTAAGAGCTAGTGTAATCATATGTTTTCAAGTTCGACCGTGTCGTTTTTGCGATGCTTTCTACAAAGGAATGTCAGAAGCGAGGTTAATGACCTCTTTTTTTTTTTTTTTTCTACCTAATGGCTTTTTCTCCGGGCGGCTGGCCCAGCTGGGCGCCACAACGCATTACGTGCAGGTGGTCACTTAACTTTCTTACGGAAATATTTACGACGACAGCAGTTTTCGCTACAGTGACAGTCTCATATAGAAATATTTCACAGGTCAAGAATTAGCGTTGCAAATCTGTAGAAACAAAATCCTATGAATATAACAGTGTCCAAAAAAATTTTCGTCTGCATTGTAATACATTCACGAATATACACACACATTTCATAACTCTTAAAGTACGTTTCTTGGTTTCCAACATCCTTTTCATAAATCAGAGTCCCTAAACACTACTCATTATTCCTTACCTCATTACACATATACATATCCATCGACACTCGTCAATATTTCGTCATTATAAATATGAAGCATAATCAAATAACTCATATAGCCTCAGCCTATTAATCATAAACATACCTCAGCAGCATAATACACATCGTCGTCGTAAAAATAACATCATAACACCTCAGTCAAATCTCAAAATCGTCGTAGCTTCCTCCAATAATTTCAAAACCTAAAAAAATTCTCTGCTCATGTCAATAGTGTCATCTGCCTCAAACGTACTTTAAAAATCATGATCCCATACCAAATACATCATTCAAAGCTCTCATAGTATCACAATGGTTCCAAAAAAAATATGAACAGATCACACAGTACAGACAAAATACAATTTCGTAAGTGTGAAGTAATCCAACTCTGTAATTGCGTAAACATATGTCACTGATGTAATAAAAAAAGTTTATCTCTCAGTTACATGATCAGATAGCTGTGTAATTTGTGTGTTAGAGAAATATGGTACCGATGTGTAAAGTTGTATAAGCAAATACCATATTAGCTAGGGTTCCTTGTGCTTGCCAAACCCATGGTACACAAAGTAGGCGTGTACCCCCCTGAGGATAAATGTAGTTATACCCTCAGGTGTTACAGATTACAGCAATGGAATGAAATGTATCACGGAAAACTTTCTTTGTAATTCAAAAATCTTTAAAAATAAATGTTTTAAGTATAAAATTGATCACTCAAATACGTGTACTGTAGCGCTAAACTGTGCGTCTTGTAACATAATCTCTGTGGAAGTGTTGTAGTTATCGTCCTCTGTAAGCACAGTTCTGCTAAAGTCAATGTACTTACCTCATGATACACAAAAGTGAAATGCTTTGCGTATAGATATCTTAGTTATTACGCTTATTGCCGTGATGAGGAAAGTACTGTACAGTAACGTAATGTTGTGCCACGAAAAAGGATGTCTCATTGTTGCTATACCACAAAAGTTACTACTAAAACATGTTTTTCTTTCCAGAAGAATTCAGAAAACTGTGCAGATATAAAACAGATACACCGCAAAAGCAACATTGTAAATTGTCACTCATTAGTAGCGTCGTGATAAAAATCGTGTAGCTGTCACATAAACTAACCTCTGTGTCATCTGGTATCTCTCAGAAAGCACTTTAAATTCAGAATGTATTTTCAAATAAACCAAAATGTTGCATTAAAATCTCATTAGCAGTACTGGTAAATGTTCTAAGTATGTGAGCCTTATAGTCGTTACGTAATCGTGCAACAAACAAGCCAGAATGTACACACACAATAACACTGTGACGTCTGTTTACTATAACAATGCATTCGTCATTTCTGTTTAAATAAGTTCTCTTGGTTCTTGATTGGATATTTAACTTCAAACATTGTTGCATGGTAACAGTTTCTAAAGCATACTAGTAACGTGAAGTGAAACGTTTTATGGCAAAGACAAAGTTAAAAGGCAGATTATCTTTAAATAAACGGTTTTACAAGTGAAATGTGGTACAATCTTTTACTCTTCAAAGTACTCAGAGTTTCAGCTTGAACGCAATTATCATGCAGTATACGTCGGTAAAGAATACTGGAATTTTTCGCAAGGTTAGCTTCTATGTTATTTTTCTCTGAACCAGCTGGCGGACGCGGCTGCCTGCGGTGTGAGTCATTGTCTGTTCCTTTGTTGGCGCGCGTCGTTATTGGGATTAGGAGACCTAGCTTCTACAAATTCACGTTGTCGAAAGTGCCCTGCTCTGTTTGAATCCCGCCAGTTCTGATGAAATTCAGGTCTGTCGTTATGATTATCTCGTCTGTCGTCATGTCGGTAGTTCCTGGAGTTTCTTTCTTGTCGGTCACATGGTGGAGAGTTTCTCCCTGAATCGTAACTGTGCGCCGAATTGTTGCGTCTGAAGTTATTCTGTCTCCCTTGATAATAATTGTTTTGGTTCCCATATTGTCTGTTTCTCTGATTGTCTCTGTGATAGTCATTACTACGGAAATGCGATCTTTCTCTGTAACTATTATTACTCTGCCAGCGGTTGTCATATGGATGGTGTCTGTTTTGGTCACGATTTGCGTTGTAAGAATAGCCTTTTCGTGTCCAGTTATTGTTTCTGTCGTCACGAAATTGTGACGGATGTTACCTGTAATTGTTGTGTCCTTGTTTTCGCGTTCCGCGATTATCAGTGTCAATTTCTAATTCTTGTAAGAGTCCCTGAAATGCTTCAATGTCGTCTTTGCAACGTCCTGCCAAAATAATATGTCGTAAATGTTCAGGTAACTTGAGTAAGCAAATGCGGATGAGTTCTGAGGGGCTGTATGGGTTTGAAAGATACTGATTCTTATGCAACATGTCTTCAAAATATTTCATAAGACTGGAAAATTCAGATTGTTCGAAACGTTTCATCATTATGATGCTATGTTTTACACGGTCTTGTGTAGCTTGAGACCAATACGCTGAGAGGAAGGCATGATAAAAATCTCCTTCACTGTGGCAATCGTGAATTACCGATCGCATTCTTACAGCTGGTTCATTCTCCAAGTAGCCACACATGAATTCTAATCTGTGTTCTAACGACCCGTTGGGAGGAAAAAAATGAGAGAATTGATGGAGCCATGCTTGTGGATGAATGTCGTTGCCAGAATTCTTAAATGTTTTGAATTTACGTGTAGTAATGAACAGCTTATAGACAAAATCATCATGTCGGCAAGTCGCATGTCGGTCATTGTTACGTCGTTTCGGCGGTTCCATCTCAAAATTCGGCGTACCTTGCCAACTTCTTTCACAATTTCCGAAGTGCCCTGTGTTGTTATTTTGTGTCTGTTCCGTATTTGTATGTCCCTCTTCCCGTATTGGGGCGCGAGTGTCCTCTGAAATACGTAATTCTTGTACTACTTGTGCCAACTGATCTTGCACTTCCCGGATTTCTCTTTTGTACTGTGTATTGATTTGAGTTTGATTTTGTTTGAATTTTCTAATTTGTTCATACTCTTCAGTGTCCATGAAGGCTACAGGTGTTGTGTCATTCAGATCATCATCTACCTTTGTAGATAAGTTAGTGAACTGATCTGAAAGTTCGGCTACTTTATCCGATAGTGAAATCATTTCCTCTCTATGTTTTTCTGAACCAAGTTTCAGAGTGTCCATTTGTGTTGCAATCGTGTCTACTGTGACCTTTAAGTTTTCCTGAGTTTTTGCAAGTTGCATAACCGTATCGGTAGATGCAACTGAGTCAAATTTTGCTTGCAAGGTCTCATGATTTTCATGAACAATAGTTTGCAGTTCTTTTATGGCTGCTTCGTGATTCTGTAGTGCATTTTCATGACGCGAAAAAATAGGTTGGAAATGCTCACAAATTTGTGTTTTTACGTCATTACAGACTTTTTGACATTTCGATTCAATGTGATGTAACTCAGCAGTTAAATCCTCACGTGTTCGTTCAAGAGTTTGCTCTAATGAGTCTAACTTTTTAAGATTTTGTTCCATTGTGTCTAACTTTTGAAGCTTTTGCTGTGTTTGTCTCTGATTTTGTTCCATTGTGTCTAACTTTTTGAGATTTTGTTCCACTGTGTCTAACTGTTGCTGTGTTTGTCTCTGGTGTTGTTCCATTGTGTCTAACTTTTCAAGCTTTTGTCCCATTTGTTGCATTAATTGTAATAACAATGCACTGGTGTCTGAAACATGTTCCTCAGTGCTTTTCGGCAGTGAAGTTGCACCGGCAACATTCACATTTTGAAAAGCGGAAAATGTGTCTTGACTCATTTGAGAAAACGGTGAGAACCCAAAACCTGAGTCTGCAGTATTTGCAATATTGTGTTCTGTCATTTCGGCTTCCTGAGGCGAGCTATTGCCGACCGATCGATCGATAATGCTTCCCTCTTCACTAATTGTTTCACTGTGCACGCCATTGTTTGCCGCCCGCTCCATTTCCCTATGCACAGTTACCAAATTACTACTTTGAACATCAGTTAATTCATTACTCGGTGGCGCTAACACACTGCTTTCATTTTCACTGTCATTTCTCAGTTTACTTTGGAGCCTAGTATTACGTTTTTCACACGCCATTATTGTCACAGTATTTCACACGACAACACAGAAAAACACAATTTGAAGATCAAAAATAAGAGAACACATTAACATAGCACTGAAAATAATATCTAGTTAATTCAAGCGCAGCTGCGAAATACTTGGTGCAAATCTATATGCATGCCACAACTGTTTTACTGTACAACAATGAAAGACTGCAACTACAAAGGAAATTCTCTCTATAATTACGCGCTAGCAATAAACAATAGCTACACTAATTACACAAACTACAAGAAAAAAATCAGAAGATTCCAGTGAGGTATCCTCGGCTAAGGGTCGACATATGAAACGTCCCCTTTGAACAATTTATACATAAGACTGTGCTTAAACTGACACACAATATTTTGTTAGGGCAACGCAATCTGACTTTCAAAATTCCCTACAAAAGAATGGCCCTGACTAACATTAAACTATACCTTTCACAAATCACTTACCTCACAAAAATCTTCGCTGCTCAAGCTACTGCAATACAGCGAGCGCCACTACTGCCAGCTAAATAAAAGATTCAAACTACTGAAGGCACTAACTACTGATAGGGATAGTTAGCAAATGAAAGATATTAATAGAGAGCAAACAATGTATTTACCTTGATATCATCATATATAAATATAGCAGTTCATGACAAATTTCAAAACTCCGCCATCTCTCTCCCCACATCCACCACTGCTGGCGGCTCACCTCCAACTGCGCAACGCTACGCGCTGTTCACATCCAGCTACCGCTGCCCAACACTACAATGGCGAGTATTACAACAATGCAAAGCAGCCACAGACTGCACACAGCACAGCCAGTGATTTTCATACAGAGGTGGCGTTACCATAAAAAAACCTAAACAGCCTACTTAACGTTGCCAACAAGAAAACATAAACAGCCTACTTACATAGAGAAAACATAAACAGCCTACTTACAACCGTACTGTTGACATTAACGCACTCTCTCTCTGCTCTACCTTCCTGTCCATAACGGATCCTATTTCCTTTAATAGATTCCCTACTGCTCTTGATAATCAAAGCTATTCGCCTGATAAGAAACCCTTATTTCCTTCCATTTAACTTCGATGAGATAACTCATTTCCCTTTTCCGATTTTCTAGCTTTTCTCCTGCGTTAAAACTTCTGACACTCCACTCTCAGACTCGTAGAATGTTGCTCTTTTATTGCTTATTCAATCTTTTTCTCATTTTTACCTCCCCTTGGCAGTCTTCTATCAAAATCCATTTGGGCGAGTAATTCATAGTCCTTTACCAGTGGACAGATAATCACGACACTTTTTGAGTTACAAATCAGGTGTGCTGTGGATGTACGTTCTGTGTCTATAACTCAACGGTTTCCAATGCTTTCTGCACCTTCATGCCTTTTATCGTTTCTGATTCTTCCGTCATGTATGGTGCATTATGCTATGAAACTGGAAATTTGTTGTATGTTCCTATGGGACCAAATTGCTGACGTCATCGGTCCCTAGGCTTACACGCTATTTAATCTAACTTAAACTAACTTACGCTAAGAGTAACACACACACCCATGCCCTAGGGAGGACTCGAACCGCCGACGGGGGGGGGGGGGGGGGGGGGGGCAGCCGCGTGAGACGTTGCAAAGCGCCGTAGACCGTGCGGAGTAGCATTATGCTACGACAAGGACGAGAGGTAGCCATACAACTGTGCACACCTTCATCCTGTTTCACAAGACTGTCGACTCCTTATACCAGGAGTCATCGGTCGCAGTTGCTGATGATATTTTATTGAAAGTTTAAGCAATGGCTGCTTTCGTTCCGGGACTCAGAAAGCTTCGATTACTAGCTCAAACATAGCTCCCAAGTATGCTATCCCTCAATTTACCAACGGTAAAGTTCACACAGTGACTGCAAAGTTTATCTTTTTTATGATTGAAATGTATCAAAATTATGTATAATGAGAATCTTTAACAAAAACTCTGATTCCTGTGTGAAACACGTTGTGATCAGCTTGTATTTTTTCGAGCGGCAAATGCGGCGATTTGTTGCACAAATTGGGAAACAATGAGCGACGTCAGAGAGAGACAGACAGAGAGAGAGAGAGAGAGATGATCGATCTTTGGTTCGCAGAGATGTGCCATCAAATGCTGGTTGTCGTAAAAACAGAGATAACCGAGCGTTATTTAGGAGACGAAGACGCCAGTACCAACTTTACGACGCGTTCTAGTTGAGTAAGCAAATGTGTGTAGCCCGTAAGCGATCACAGTAACGATATGTAATTATTTGGGAGAGAATACGTTCTGTGTACTGAACCGTTTTGTAGGACGAATAACAACCAGTGATAGTCCACACCACAACAAGTCCCAATGACATCTAAATCGTTTGATGAAGATTGGTACTAATGGAAAAATGCCCGTGTCAGAGTACAAAAGAGTCGAATATGATCCTCGTTAAAATTCGGAGAAGTCTGAACATGAAGTGGGGTACGAGCTGATTGATTCTACCTTCTTCATCACCTTTAAGAATATTTCCAAAAACTTTGGCTTGTGAATAAATGCACCCTCTTTTTAAAGTGCCACTCAACTCTCATCCCATAAGCTCCCGTAACTGTAACTCGCTCACATCCACTAGTCCATCGCTGTAAGTCCCTCACACCCATCCACTCTCATTTGTCCACTCTCGCTTACGCATTCAGCCAAACTCATTGTTATTATCTCATTGCGTCTCTCTGTCACTGTCTCACATCCACAGTCGCCGTCGTTCTGCCCTACCACTGCTGTCTCCTTCCACTGTCACTGTCTCCTTCTTGATCTTTCTTATTACTGCTGTCTCATCTTTCCTTCCCAGTAGAGCTGTATCTTCTCATTGTCACTACCTCTCTCTGTTCCTCGTTGTCATTGCCTCTTTCCCACTGCCACTGCCTCCTTCTGTCTCAGCACAAAAGAGTGCGAATATGTTCGCATGCCAAACGTTTTGGGAAACTTTGTAAAGATGCTGAGGAAGATAGAATGAGGCAGCTTACACCGCACTTTGCAGTTAGAGCCTTTTGATCAGCAGCATATTCGTCTTTTTCATACTCTAGTAGCAGCACTTTTCCTCTAGTTCCCTCCTGTTATCCGCCACAGAACGGCATGTCACTGACATGAAAAGAACATCACGTGTCAAAAAAATTTTTATTGTCTACTTACTTACGTGAAATCGAGGATACACGAAACTAATTTTATACCTCAGACCGGATTTTAGGTGCAGAAAAATTTTTCATATGCTTCAGTACTACAACATGGGTTTTCCAGGACTCTTATGATGATAACAGAGACACTTTCCAGCACATTTCATTGTGCTACGTCGCTCTATAAACTATGTTTTCGTCTCACATCGCATTTAACCTGCGTATTTTACGTGTTCAGGTAGGGTAGTTTAGAACCTTTGTATATCGCAAACGGACAAGGATATAAAAAAAATTCCAAGTATATTCGATGTCGGGATATTAGAAATATATCGTAAAAATTACAGCCATTTGCAGTGAATAGCTGGCATGGAATACACAGTTCGATTTGATACGAAAAAATGTTCAAACAACTCATTTGTTGGGGTTTTCCAAGGAACTATCAATGAACCAATAAAGACTTTTGAAAGCGAGAAGATGGCACTCCCGAGACAAATGCCCAGAGAATATTTGACAGAAATTCTAGCAATTTGTTGCGGTTATTTATTATTTAATTTTCACTTCATACCGGGTTTTACGTGAATAATTTACGTGTAGAGGTAGGAAACGAATAAATATATCGAGAAAATTTTCAAGGTTGTTTGAGATCGGGATGTTAGGAATACACTGAAAAACCTCAGCCATTTGCTGTGCGTAGCCGTCTTATAATCCGAGGCTCGCTTTTGGTACCAAACAATAGTAAAAACACACTTTGCTTAGGGTTCTGTAAGCAATCGCCCATGAGCTAATAACTTCGAACCTTTGTATCGCGGCATAGGATAAGGGCATCAAGAAAATTTTCAAGGTTTTTCGAAGTGGATCTTCGGAATGTATCGTAAATATTTCATCCATTAGCTGTGCATAGGCATCTTACAATCTGTGGGCCAGTTCCGGTGGCAAAAATGGTAAAAATACCTTGTTTTGGGAGTTTCTAAGGAATCGCCTATGGCCCATTGTAGACCATACCAACTGCAAAAAGAGCCAAGCGATTTACTCGATTTGCATAATGAGGAAGAAGTGTGTAATATTCGTATTTTTACACTGTACTGTAGAATAATGAAAAATGGTCCCTACTCCAAGGAATATCCAGAACGCTGGTCCCTTCCTTTCTATAACAAATAGGAAGCGAGGTACGAAACCCGGAAAAATCCCGTTTTTATGCGAGGCATTCTGGAACATATTGGTAAGCACGCATGTCTACCGATTTAAAACGCATCGCAAGTCTACAGTATGCAGTGTGTAAAGAAACTACGTATTGTGACGTCCCTTCCCTCCTTCTGACCTCGTCGGGAGGAGACGCGCCTCGGAATGACGTTTGTCCACGTAAGTATGACGTGGAACGGCACCTGTAACTCTCATAAAACACAACTCCTCACGTAGTTAAGAAATAAAGTATTGTTCGTCCTTAACAGTCTTATCAGTTTGTATTAACTGATCAATTGTTTATCTTTTATCTTATGCCCAGTTATTTTCGTTGAGCAGTGAAATCTTGGTTCTTAATCCTATCATTACGGTCGTTTTTCACATCATCCTTAGCGAGGATTAATAATTGCTGTTCGTAATTCCGTTGCTATGCCGTTGCTGCGTCAAATTATTAACAACGGTCCAACGTAACTCCAGAGATCACTTATGTTGAAGTAACGTCGTAATGCTGATCTTTATATTATTCACCTTTCACTGTCTGTTATTCCTGCCTTCACACAGTCACTTAAAATGTTTAAAAGACTCAAACACTAGCATGAACATACGTAATATTATTCCTTGAACCTTGTAAGCGACACATCTGATCTCTTGACTAATAATTTAGTTATCTTTTTGTAATTAACTGTTTGCCTCTATCACGCACACACACCGATATGTCATTGGAGATTCACTTCTCATCAGTCCAGTAATCGTCCCGTTCACACGCACTTTTGACTGAAGGGCGTATTGGTTTTTCTTCATGACTTTATGTTATTGTGTCCTACTCAAGACTACGAATAGTTTTCTTGTCACTGATGAACTACTATCAAGTTCGCAACTGTTCTTCAGTCCGAAGGTTAAGTCCAGTAAATCAGCATCACTCAATTAAAATTACCGTGGCGTTGATAACGGTAAAGATTACTTTATTAGTCTCTCTGTCTCCCGAACTATCAAACTTATACAACTGAAACAATCTAATAGCATTTGCTTCCTGACGACTACCGCAGTAGTACTCTACAGCGACTCAAGAGCAACTAACTAACATTTCCATATCCGAGTTGCATTATAGGCGCATTGAATTTGCTTTTCGATGCGGCTACAAATCTCTTCCATGGTAAATCTTATCTTTGACCTAATTACCTCCTTGGATTTAACCTTCGTTAATACGAATTTAAATTTATTCTATAGAAGTTTAAAAGATATTGAATGACAAACCTTTCTTTTTTTATCTCCTCTTTTGTATGTTACTCTCAGTATTTATGTGTTATAATTGTTAATCAAAGCATTATCAGTGTAATTAATATTTTATCACCAATAGTCATTGTCATTGTCAAGATGACTCACTTCCCTACTTTAAGTTTTCACAAAATTTGTTGCCGGTCGGAGTGGCTTAGCGGTTCTAGGCGCTAAAGTCTGGAACCGCGCGACCACTACGGTACAGGTTCGAATCCTGCCTCGGGCATGGATGTATGTGATGTCCTTAGGTTAGTTAGGTTTAAGTAGTTCTAAGTTCTAGGGGACCTATGAGCTCAGAAGTTAAGTCCCATAGTCCTGAGAGCCATTTGAACCATTGGAACAAAATTTGTTAACTGGGTTTTTCTGTCCTTGAGGCGTTACAGTATACAGAATTTGGGAGGGATCGGGTGACATAAAGGGAACGCTTTCTTGTTTTAACCTTCCTGGGAGGTTACAATTATGTGCCTGGCTGAGACACAAACTTGTGACTTGTCGTCAAGGGAAAGGGGCTCAGCCGACTGAGCTACCTGAGCCCGACTAGCGGTCCGGCCCCACAGCTTCACTTCCTGCAGACTCTTCTCCTATCTTGCGGAACTAGACTCCTGACAGAACGAATGTAAGTAGAAAGGGTGCTTCTACACATTATGGAAAGGACCCAGGTTCTAGTCCCGCTCCGGCACACAATTCTGATCTGTCAGGAAGTTTAAAATCAGCACAGACTCTGCTGAAGAGTTAAAATTCATTTTGTAGAGAGTTTTATCTGACAAAAGAGTCACAGATATACTGTATTTCTCGACAGGTGACGACGAAGGTTTTGACATTAGTTATCTTCAGAGACGGTGTTCAGATTGCCATGTGATTAATTGTGTTTTTAGAAATGTTGCTGGAAATGTTGTTCGTTTACATTAATACACAAATGGCGTCTGCGTGCTAATGATTCGCTAACACCCTGAAAACAACTAGATGTTTCACCAATAACGGCTGCAGCTTCAGATAAACGGGCAATTAGCTCTTCTGGAATGTCTGTCTGTGTCTCTCACACAAAACGCTTCATCTTCCTCCGCTAAAAGAATTTCATAGGAGGCCAGCAGCATCTCTAAGGCAATATTCACCACCCGACAGTTGGAACAGCGTCTCTGAACATCAGTAACCTGTGAATATTTGGAACGTAAGACTAAGAAACTTGCGCCGCCCGGAGTGGCCGAGCGGTTATAGACGCTACACAGTCTGGAGCCACGCGACCGCTTCGGTCGCAGGTTCGAATCCTGCCTCGGGCATGGATGTGTGTGATATATGTGTGTGATATCCTTAGGTTAGTTAGGTTTAAGTAGTTCTAAGTTCTAGGGGACTGATGACCTCAGCAGTTGAGTCCCATAGTCCTCAGAGCCATTTGAACCATTTGAACTACGAAACTTGCACCCTTCGAAGGTTGATGAACAGAAGTTGGAATGTTCGGATTCCCCCTAGCGGGTCAAACACTTCGTGAGAGTCAGTGAGTAGCTGTAACAAGAATTTAAAAAACTGAAACGAGCAAGCACTAAGCGTCGCGAGGTATCTGCAATTACGAGAGGCGTTCAATAAGTAATACAACACATTTTAGTTGAAAAAATACGGCATTTGTGGTGGGACATTGTGGAATGTTCCCACTTCGGCCGCTGTAGTTTCATGGCGTTCCGACTGGAGGTGTCCATAACGGAAGTGCGCTCCAAGCAGAGATCTATCACTGAGTTTCTTTTGCCGAAAACCAGAGCATCGCAGTTATTCATAGGTGCTCGCAGAATGTCTACGGAGAGTTGGCAGCGAACAAAAGCAAGATGAGTCGTTGGGCGAGGGGTCAATCATAGTCGCAACAAGGCTGCGCAAAACTGTCCGATCTCCCGTGTGCCGGCCGACCGCACAAAGCTGTGACTCCTCCAACGTTCGAACATGTGGACACTCTCATTCGAGGTGATCGACGGATCACAATCAGATATCTCTCTGCTCAACTGGACAACTCCGTCGGTAGCGCTGACACACTGGTGCACCGGTTGTGGAACTGAACGAAATGTGCTCCATGGGTTCCTCGCCGCCTATCACATGAGCATAAAAAATAACAAAGGACCATTCCAAAAAGGGATGCACTCCGAAAGAAGCAGTACGTTGATGACGTGAAGGTTACTGATGTGGTACCATGCAGACATGCAGGACCTCCCAGTAAGTTGGCGTAAGCCCGTGGCATTGAACGGAGATTATGTTGAAAAATAGGGTTTACCATGCGAAGGGGAGGGGGGAGGGGAATTATATGGTGTATTCGAATCCTGAATTTAAAAAAGTGTTACGTTGCTTATTGAGCGACCCTCGTATTTACAGCAGAATGTCGATAGCGTTTCTTACGGTTATTTGATCATAAAGGTTTAATCTTTCAGCTATTACTTGTTTCGATTTTTGTGTGTTGCCACAGGTAGACAATGATCCCCGTAATGCTGTGTAGAACCACTGACATGCTAGGCGGCGTGAAACTGGTGGTAGCAACACAGAAGCTCAACCATGACGAAAGACGACTGGTTACAGCCGTTCCTCAAAACTTTTATTGTTTTACATCGATAGGCGTCATAACCACGACACGAAAATTCTTTCTTGCCGCGTATCGTTAATGATCCACATGGAACAAAACGAGTGAAATGTGGCACACAGCTTACACAGAAATGTGATTGCAATTGAAAGAGACGATGGACATGAAACGAAAGCAGTAACTGCGACTGGAGTAAGTCAGTGTTGTAACCAATCCTCGATGTCATACAGTGTGTACATTGAGCAATCAGTGGCGAGGGGATTCAAGTACTGGGAGAAGAAACATATTGAGTTTTTCCGATTACACTGTAATTCTGTGAAAGACACCAAAGGAGTTGGAGGGACCAGAAACGACTTGTAACAGCAGTTGAATGGGATGGATAGTGTCTTGAAAAGATGTTGTAAGTTAAACATCAACACAAGTAAAAGAAGGACAATGTAGTGTAGACGAATTAAGTGAAGTGTTACTGAAGGAATAGGATTAGGAAAATGGCTAACATCTGAGATCATCAGTCCCCAGACTTAGAACTACTTAAACCTAACTAACCTAATGAAATCACACACATCCAAGCCCGAGTCAGGCTGAAAATGGCTTTGAGCGCTACGGGACAATGCAGTATAGACGAATTAAGTGAAGTGTTACTGAAGGAATAGGATTAGGAAAATGGCTAACATCTGAGGTCATCAGTCCCCTAGAACGCAGAACTACTTAAACCTAAGTAACCTAAGGACATCACACACATCCATGTCCGAGGCAGGATTCGAACCTGCGACTATAGCAGTCGCGCGGTTCCGGACTGAAGCGCCCGATTCAGGATTCGAACCTGCGATCGTAGCAGCAGCGCGATTCCGGACTGAAGCGCCTAGACCCGATCGACCACAGCAGCCTGCTAGGCTTAGGAAATTAGACCCTAAACCAGTGGTTGGGTTTTGCTCTATGGGCAGAAAAATAATTCGTTCAAAATGTTCAAATGTGTGTGGAATCTTATGGGACTTAACTGCTAAGGTCATCAGTCCCTAAGCTTACACACTACTTAACCTAAATTATCTTAAGGACAAACACACACACCCATGCCCGAGGGAGGACTCGAACCTCCGTCGGGACCAGCCGCACAGTCCATGACTGCATTGCCCTAGACCGCTTGGCTAATCCCGCACGGCAAAATAATTCGTGATGGCTGGAGTAGAGACGATACAGAATGCAGTCCCGCTGCAGCACGAAAAGCAGTTTCGAAAAAGAGGCGTTTCTTACCATGTGATAAGCATCTTCAGCGTTAGAAAAGCTTTTCTGAAGGTAAGTAGTTGTTACCTAAGAGACACGTGGACGATAAGCAGTCGAGATAAGAGGCTCTTGAAATATGGTGGTACAGAAGAAATACATTGATGGCACAGCTTGACAAAAGGAAGGAATCTGTTGACTGGAAAGCATGAAGGACTCGTGAGTTTGGTAATGGAGGGAAGTGCGAGGGGTAAATATTGAAGAGGGACGAATACAGTGACGACTATGCAGTAGTCATTCAGAAATAGGGGCTGGCAGCGGATAATCTGGAGGGCTGTAGCAAATTAGTCTTCGGGTTGAGGACCAAAACAACACCTTCGGCGAATGGGTCAAGAAAGAGTTGGTACGGCAATATGGGACTGGTGCACAGTGTACGCTCCGCTACGCACGATGCTTTGGTTTGTGGCGCACTGGTGCGTATGAACATGATTTCATCTGCGTAGGTGCGGGCAAGGGTCGCTTCACACCGTGGTCGGCTCGTGGCGTACCGCAGCGTACTGTGCGCGGGCTTCGGCGGGCCTAACCCTGCGGCTGGCCACGCGGCGTCTGACCGCGCCGCCGCCGCCGGAAGCCGAGTGGCGAGCTGCGAGCCAGCGGTGCCGCGCGGTCCGCGCGCTGCCCGGTCAGCTAGCCCCACGGCGGGCTGGGGGAACCCCCCGCGCGTGCGCACCTATCGACTCCTCGAGCGGCGCTCCTCGGTCGACCTCGGCGGGCGCGTCGCCGCCTCGCCTGGCTCCGCCGAGGGCGCGCAGCCTCCGGCTGGCGGGCAGTCGTACGTGCGCCGGCGGACGCAGCGAGCGGCAGGCAAGCGGCTACTCAGTCGACACAAACGCAGCGACAGCGGGTGGCGAGCAGCGCGCGCTGGGCGCTCACATGTGACAGGACCGTGAGTAGCCGCCCCCAGCCCCCGCTATAGGCAGCACGGCCTCGCTGCATGCCGCCTCCAGCCTCCCTGCCACCAGCTACAAACAGCCGCCGCGTCGCCCGACTTCAGCTCTTTGCGGCCACCTTGTGTACGGTACACCTCCAGCGCCGTAGCCTGTAGTGACCGGCAAAAGTGATTTGTTGTGGTCTTGAGCAATGAGTGTAGTGACCGCATGCCCCTCTTCTCATCACTCCCTTTCGTTGAACAGCGCATACTTATTTGCTCTGCAATCGGCGTTCCCCACGTTTGTGAATATGGAACGATTGACACACAATAAGGACTATGCATCTGGAAGTCTTAAATATGAGTACACTTACTGTGGTGGAGTACATAGAGCAAACCGCACCTGTCACTCTACCATGCGTAATTAAAAAGAAATTAAAGAACCTGCTACTATTATTTACAACATACTGTATGACAACGTTCTTACTGTGCGTCAAAAATAAAATCATTCTGCATCGCTACTGTCAATAGTAAAATGCGTTATATAGTCAACACTAGAATGCACTGATATATAATTTATTCAACTTCCTACATTTTCGTATTAACGTTGCGCCATCACGACGGTATATCAAAGAATTTTAGTGATAGCTTTCTTAAACATTTTACTATTGACACCGTGACACAGTATGGATTTTGTTTCATTCGGTGTCACACTAGAAAGGTTGGCATGCAGCGTATTGCTAACCATTTTATGATACATGAAGATAATTGAAATAGATAGTTAAAGAAGGCTCATGTATGAGCAGCTAAGAATAGTGGGATATCACCTGTTACTTTTTTGTTAGCGTTCCATTGAGTGATTTCCAGTCAGTCCAGTTACTAGTGATACGAATATGCTAAACAATACACATACTTCGCTTTTTACCGTCATATATCTGACGAGTCGTTCTATTTACCTTACCTTAATGAAATCTTGATTCGTATTATACAACGGTGAAAGAGAACAAAAGGACTCAAATATCGCAAAATTTTGAACTTAATGAACGCTGACCTTGGCTACAAGACAATGACCTTTACCATCTCAGCGATGCACTCCCACATATTTGCGTTATATAAAACAACTGTGTTGCACTGATTTAACTTTCTACAAGACCATGTACAGCTTCCTTAACACAAAATGGTATAAACAATGTGACACATGATATGCGGACTAAAGAAAAATTTTTCCCAAATAACATTTTAGCAACTCCATCTGAAACTGAATCAGACTGCTCTGCAACTGGACATGCAGTGTTCAGTATCAGATAAAATTCGTGAGTTAAATGGTTTGTCTTTATCTACTTAGCGACCTTAAACAGCAGTGTAAACCGTAAAATATATATGCCAGTTGCCACTGACTTTTTGAACAGATGACTGTCAACAGCTCCCTAACATTTATGAAAACTCATTACACACACCTACATCTTTCTGTACTTGAATATCACCCTTTGCGGTCTTCAGCCATTATCGCGGTGAGTAACTGTCAGACAGCAAACGTTTATAGACACAGTGGCTTCTAAACTTTTATGATGCATATATGGCGTTTAACACTTATCCACCGTATTGACTAAGATGGAACCACTAGTAAGAAAGTTTACAGACAGTAAGCAATTTCCTCTATTTTGTCCGTTATTCACTTCGTTGTATATTGCCCTAGATGTAATTTTACAATTACTTTCGACATGTCTACATCATACAACAACAAAACAAATTTAAATGTTAACATATCTTTGCCGGCAATCGTATGGCCACTTGTAGTTCTAGACCTACAAACATTCCAATTCTGATGGCATCTCGTCACCAGCTACTGCGCCCATTGTGACGCGCTGCATCCACTACAGAACAACACAACCTTCCATTTGACATCGGCACGTTGATGATACACCAGCCTTCTTCTCACATTCTTCGTGTCTTCAGACCTGTTTTTCTGAAAATCTGAGTCAGCTGTCTCTGCAGATTGTTAAGACACTGAACACACTTCACTTCAGGCATTCACAATTTCATTAAGCGAATGTTTATTTAGAGGGGACGAGACAGGGTCATATCTCCGTCTCCCGTGACACGCAAAAAAAAAAAAAAAAAAAAAAGACTGTTTGCTTCAGTGAAGATAGACTGAAACTATTTGCACATAAATAAAAAATAAATTTTCCACTTGATGAAAGTAAATCTAGTTAGAGGGTTTGTTTCCTTGTTGTCATTTGCCATTAGTGAACATGGACCTCATAACTGCTGAATAAACAAAGCCTCTGATCACTATCACTCGGGCTCAGATGATTTATTGATGCCACGTAAACATTTTTGTCAACATTTATGTGCGGATTAAGAGTGCCGTAGAATATATCCTGAAGATGAATGTAAATACGGTACGTAATACCCTTCTCTTAAACGAACAAAGAGGTGCTAATGTTTAAACACTCCTACGCGATAACTCAGTTGCTACTCCATGACCTATGAATGACTTTTTCCGTAAACCACGACACGTTAATGATTAGAAACCAGCCAAACAACTACTAAAAAATACTGTCATAACTAATTCAGTCAACTTACACCCCGATCTAATCACTGTGATTATGATGTCAGTCGCTGTTGTGATTCAAATTGTATGCACGTCAGTCGTGGTTGTCCCTGTTTAACTTTTTTGAAAAGGTTTATTTGGTTGCAGGTCAAGTAAAGTTTTGGTACCACGGTGCTTTACTATCTACGTACGCTGGTTTTACGCTTCCGCCTTCCGCGATCTATGAACTTTACGCAGGGTTTACAAAACGAACACAGCAGTAGTAAAATAAGCTGAATGGAAAGTTAGAACATGATACTGAGTGAATTAGACGAGGAAATGAAACACTGAAAGAAGCAGATGAGCTTTGTTCTTTGGAAGGCCAAACAGCTGGAGGGTGGTTGAAATGCGGATTCGCAAAAACAACAATGGCTTTTTTTGTAAAATTTATGAGTGTCATTCTTCTGAAAGAAGTCCAACTTGAAATGAGTTGTAAAGTACAAATATAAATTTTAAATAATCTTGCAAGGAGCACATACAGTTTTATTCAGAGGCTAAAAACGGTCACAGGCCTCTTATAAGGCACTGTGTCAAAAATTATCAACATTAACAATTGGGTTGAACGCATCACTGAGGTACAGAAAGTGGTGGCGACGGGGAATCATTAATGGAATGTTAATTTCTCAAAATCTCAAAAGACATTCACTGATTTAATAAGATTTGAAATTCATGTAAACGACATCCCACTAAACATTCGACACACATAGATGAATTCACATACTGCTGTAGCATTTGCTCGTTGATCTGCAGCAGAACACAGAACATCTTTACTCGCATCCTTGTAGTCGATACCACAGCATGAAACTCAACTGAACAGGGAATACTTCTTAGTAAAGCTGTGTGCTCATTTCAGCACAGTGCTGACGATTTCGATATACATCTATATCATAGATAAAATTATGCTGCCCTAATTATTTGCTTCCAGTTTATAAGATCTCTCAGTTATGATTATATTCAAGACAAATTTTTACTGTCGTTAATGGAATGTGTCACAGGACATTATCTGAAGCTCTCAAGAAATGAATTCAAAGACGTACTGGTTACAAATATTCTAACGTGGTCAGAGAATGTTTACATTCAGATTAATAAGCTTTCAGTAAAAGCAAATAGCATAGTTAAAAAGAACACATTTTAACGAAATTAACCCAAGGAGAACGCAGTCTGGTGAAGACACTTATAATAGTGACTTTCATGGTCTAAGCTTCGCTCGTTTATTTTTAATGTTTTGATTGTTCTGTTAGCTAGTTCTGTAGCAGACAATGTTACGTTCACGATCGAGGTTAGTACGTTGCACATTCAGAGGCACCAAGAACACATGTGTTATACGATACGTCTTCGTATAATGAAAGTTAAAAACTTTACATATTGCCCCAGGGGAGTTTTTCATATAAATAATACTAGCCATATCATTCTGGTACGTAATCAGTAGCGAAAAGGACAAGAGAAATTATACTACCTACTTGGGTAACACGAAATCACAATCCCCACGTCTTTATTGTTTAGCTGTATGGGTGCAATTATAACATTTATAAAACTGAAGCTTCGTATTTGTCTTATATTAACATAATTTTTACAAATTGATAAATAGTCCGACACTATTGAAATATTAAACCATGCACCATTATTGGAAAGGGACACTATTGATCGTCATACTGCATGAAGACTACGTTTTACCTTATCCCATGATTCTTGTAATTAATTAAGTATCTAGTATATATGCATTTTTTTGTTTTACATTAACATTTCAATACCTGTTACCCCACCTCGATCGCTCACAACAAGAGCTGTAAACCTACCATAGGCTACCGTAGACTGTTGTAAGGAATCGTAGACTAGGCCGTAGCTCGTGGTCGTGCGGTAGCGTTCTCGCTTCCCACGCCCGGGTTCCCGGGTTAGTTTCCCGGCGGGGTCAGGGATTTTCTCTGCCTCGTGACGACTGGGTGTTGTGTGATGTCCTTAGGTTAGTTAGGTTTAAGTAGTTCTAAGTTCTAGGGGACTGATGACCGTAGATGTTAAGTCCCATAGTGCTAAGAGCCATTTGAACCAATCGTAGACTATGGTAGTTCTCCTAGTAACTTTATTTAGGTAAGGTCAAACCCGCGTATGTCCTGTATGTTAGGTGTGTTGCATATCTGTCGAGGGTTACCTCACAACGATCGCTTTCTTTACAAATGCTATCAGTACCTTACTAGAGTCCCCTAAAAACCAGAAGCGGTGAACCATATAGAAACTGAGGTTGTGTAAATGGCCTCGTAATATATTTAACATTTTTTTCGTACATAATTATTCTCATGTCTATTACTTCAAAGTAAACAGTATTTATAGTAAATTGAACTTCTCGATGTTTAATTCAGGTTTTATTCGAATGTTGTTAATTTGTAACGTGAAACAGAGGGATATCGTAGTAAAAATAAAGAAAATAATACAGATTAATCATACGACAGTAGAAAATGCAGTTTCCTCAATAAAAAGGCAAAATAAAAAAATTACTGAAGAAAAATATATCAAACATCGCTTCAATACATCATGGAACGCATATAAAAAATTTTCTGTAATTCGTTAACAACTTTCACATTTATCAGTACTAACAGGGAACTCTTGCCATTGACCATGTTGAATAACGTTCCACTGGTTACACAATAGCAACGATAATTATACACACATTTTACGTTATGTATGTAAACTGTACTTGCAATCAACAGTAATTACATTGGTTGTATAAAAGCTTCGAAGTTAGGCGACCAACTAATTTCAGCTATCTATAATACTCAATTTATATACTTCAAGGATACAAAACACAGAATTATATTACATTGAATGGAGTGCACTTTCAATTATGTGCGAGAAAGGCTACAAACAAAAAAGGAAACGAATAGAAGTATTTGGTATCTAGTTTCTCACTTAGACATTAATTTCTGTTTTTTTAATCCTACCATTTACTACGTCATTTATGTAGTGTACCAAAACTACCGAACCGCAGTTTTGGTAGAATCCAACCCTATTCACAACGGATCGTATTAATCCAGTTTTTTTGCTTCTTGTGTCTGTTACACGATTTCAGTGAACCAAATTAGAGAGTGTAAGGAGTTTATATCCTGCAGAAGAGGAACTTTCCGTATGTCACCCCCATCACAGTTTCTACGAAATGCGTCGTGGCAATGTTTCACTTCCGGTGATGAGAACCTTTATTTCAGACAAATGATCGTGCGTGTGATTTCACTGAACAAGTTTTCTGCCTGCATTATAATCGACATTCAGGCTCTTAATGTATATGGTACCAATGGCATTCCGTCTACCGTGAAAAGTGAGTTATTTGTAGGCGACAGATACTGTTAGTCATCTTATATACAATGTCGAAATTCGCTTTTCAACATGACCCGATACAGCCATACATCATAAATCACAAGATGCCCAAGGCTTAAGGTTTCTGAAGATGACCGATGTTCGGCAAAAGCACGCCACGACAGCAAACGCCTTTCCCCATAGTCTCAAGAAGGAATAAAAGGAGCTGTACTTATGTTTACTCACAGACTTAGATGGCCATTAGTCCTAGTAATTAAATTAGTTGGCCTATATATTGTTTTGCTGGCCGGAGTGGCCGAGCGGTTCTAGGCGCTACAGTCTGGAACTGCGGGACCGCTACAGTCGCAGGTTCGAATCCTCCCTCGGGCATGAATGTGTGTGATGTCCGTAGGTTAGTTAGGTTTAAGTAGTTCTCCAATCACCATTACCGAGACCATACATTTCTAGATAGTTACATAAATCTTGTCGTAGAAAAGTATTAAGACGCATTTTCCTCATTATACTAGGTTCATATAACAACATTAGTGCTGAAAATGGCCGTACAATGATATGCCTCTTGAGACCATCAACATAAAGTTATCGGCAGTTTCGTGAGTTTTAATGTGTTCTTATGTGCTGGAGTATCCACTTTGTTGTAATAAGTAACGACTGTACCGATGCTTCACCCAAAACAAACAATCAAGCGCTGACATTAGCACAGCATTCTGTACCATTCCCAGTCTTGCCCTTGAACGATGAATATCGTGTATTGTATGGTCGCTTTCCTCCTAACTAAATGTACTGCCAACATTCATACCTCATTCCCACGCACAGAAGCAACGAATGTATGTAATATATGATCTCATTTTTCTACGCTTATAGTGGCTTTAGATATTGCTTTTTAAGTAGATAACATATCCCCAACATTCCTAAGAGAACTCAACAATGATACGTGATGTAATCTACATACGAGTAGTCCTACATTACTAAGCAGTCCTTCGTAAAAGTTCAGATAACTGTGAAATTCAGTGCCAACGTACTAAATAACGTGTGTGTTTTACGTTCTATATCCCTCAACGTTCTAGGAGTGAAAGACACGGATTATTGTCGAATTGATAGGTTTCGTCAACATTACAAAGCATAAATTATGAATGCATGTAGTTCTACGTGTTATAACAGTATTAACTTTGACCACAACAGTTTCATTTTAGGAACTGTTTATTGAAGTGTTAGGGACGACCCACGAAAACATGAATGACGAATATAGGATATTTCAGAGTTCTATGTGATAACGTGCGGATTACAACGAATCGTCGAGAATTATTCCTTTTATGACCACTTCTGCAACAAAGGAAAGTTTCAGAAATTTGCTATTTTCCGGCTGGTTTTAAAGTTCATCTGAGGTGTGTAAAACAATTTCCTGAATTTGTAATAATGTAATAAAAGACGCATCAGTAGACACCTGAAGGTAGGAGTCCCTGTCATAGGAAGGGACTGCGGGGAAAATTTAGCAGACTATGCTGAGAGACACGTGCTTTCAAAAGTATTATCCGCTATGAATGTGCTGCAATTCTGCCAGTACAGTAGAACTTCCACATCTTACTTAGATTTATAGCTACGTCCTCTTTGCCTTCGGCTGGAGGGGTAGTTAACCCAGACTTCCGTGTTCTGGCAGTAGTAATCCAAACGAACAACGATAAAAAAGAGAGTAAGACTCAACATTTATTACAAAAGAAAAATTATTTCCGTCTTTCCGTCGGACCGACTGGCACATGACCAACTAAGGAGAACGATTTTAGATAGACCCGAAGGCAACATTGTTCGCCTTTTTTTGTGGAGAAGGCATGTATGGAGTTTATTATGCCCCATCATTTACGTTCGTGTTGCTTGCTCATGCAAAAAGTCTCACTCCTACATTAAGGCGGAAATGGAATGTTTAAGATAAAGGATTCTGGAATATGCTGTACACTGCTTACTCTAAGAAGATTTCATGTGTCAGCTTTCTTGTGTCCCAGAAACGAGATTTCAACATAAATTTATGAGACGGGCTATTGCAAAGCAGACTTATTAGCAGCAGAACAAAAATTACGATTTTATGTGATGAGTTATGATGGAGAATTGAGAACTCGTGAGTTAGAAGTGTGGACGCATGTCCTATCGTCTTCTGAAATCCCAGCGGTACGTATGAATAACACCAAACGTCCAACCACTCCCCGCATTGGAAAATGCAAAGGCGATAAATATTTCTTCACATTGTTACGTTTTATTACGATATTAATTAAAATAATCACAAATTAACGCCTTTCACTCTGTATTAAAACAATTGGTAGTAGGAAGCTTTAGTCTTTCTGCATTTCCTTACAAATCCCAGTGACAATACTTTTCCGCAGGCAAGAGCATCGTCTGTGATGAACCTGAAAGTTACAATTCATACTCGTCTCGCTCAACATCCTAAACTCCATGCATATATGTAAACACGTGCAGTGTTGCAAGACTGCGGAAAACATTTCGATTAATTTCTACCCGCGTTTCTATTACAGAAAACACATCAATCTGTGTATCTAACAAGATGTGCGATTGGACTGAAAATTGATTAAAAGACAAAGAGCAACGCACAATCATGAATAGGAAATCATCTACAGCTCCACAGTAAAGTGGAGTGGTTCTTTTACTCTTCACGTCTCACATTCTTAGGTCTGTTAGTCGCGTTCTCTATCTTTTGAACTGATGGGATTGTCTATAACGTCGGCTCATCAGTACCATAATATTAGTAATCTCTTTATTATTTCTATTTTCTGCTACCAGCATCTATTATTAGTTTTATGTTTAACATACTGCAATGCGTTTCGAGCATGTTCTTCTCGTCTTCATGCGTTTGTACACAGAGAAAATTGTCACTTAAAAATAAAACGTCTTCAACTAAATTAACATACGACTTTTTGTTTATTGTTCGCTGTTGGCGTCCAAATTCGCTGCTGGTTTCGCTGTTGGGGAATTTGGACACCAACAGCCACATCAGCAGCGAACAAAAAATGAAGTGTCACTTGTTAACTTAGTTTAAGACATTTTTTAATTACAGGCTTCCTTTTGTACGAGCTTATGAAGAGGAGAAAAACATGTCGAAACGCGTTGCAATATATTAAATTAAACATAAAACAAATACAAATGACTGGTAGGAGGAAATACAAATAAGTCATTATTCCACACAGCCACCGTTCCCAAAAGTAGTCAGTATGGCCATAGGCAATAATAATAATAATAATAATAATAGTATCCTATTTGTAAATGAGAAAGTGTGCTACAGAAACCAACATATAACTTATAGTTTTGTTCTTTGCGAAACTAAAAGTACGTACCGTCCCTTTACGACATGATTAACAAGTTCTACTAAAGTGAACAACAGAGATACGCGTGTGACAGTGCGTACGGATATGAAATTCAGCGATAACATAAGCTATTTTGACAGTGAAGCAGGCGACTAGATTCAATTTATTGGTAAGATACTGCAATACATGTAGGAAAGAGGTTGCGGGTGCAGTAATTATGCGGCCCGTACTCAACTGTTGCTGAAATGTGTGCGACCCATATAAAGTCGGAATAGTTGGAGACATCATGCGAGTAAAAATAAGAGTGTTTGTAATGATCACTGGCCTCATTCGCTGATCAACATCTACATGGATACTTTCCAAATCACATTTAAGTAACTGGCAGAGGGAGAGAGTGCAACACAAGCGATGAAAAGTCTTAACTAAGTGACACTCTTAGCAAGTAAACTTGCTTAGGAAAGAGTTTTCTGTGCTAATACGACGAATATACATGAGCCACCAGCGTATCTATTCCGCAAAGTTCCTGAAGTCGAATAACGAAAGTTGGTGCTGAGACTTAAGGACACAAGTTCTTTCGATGTTCCTTCCATGAGCCGAACCGGGAGAAAACTCAAAATGTGGTACACTGAAAAAGTTGCCTAACCACAGCTAAGCACATAACAGTGATCCACAGAGCGGTGGACGCCTAGACGTAGACTGTTCCACTGGTGTCCTGGGTAAAGGTAATATCCAAGCCTATGTGTGACATAGTAATGTGAAATCTGCTACGTTCCCTGAATAACTGGGAGACATTTGGAGCCCACATCTACATCTACATCTACATCCATACTCCACAAGCCACCTGACGGTGTGTGGCGGAGGGTACCTTGAGTACCTCTATCGGTTCTCCCTTCTATTCCAGTGTCGTATTGTTCGTGGAAAGAAGGATTGTCGGTATGCCTCTGTGTTGGCTCTAATCTCTCTGATTTTATCCTCACGATCTCTTCGCCAGATATATGTAGGAGGGAGCAATATACTGCTTGACTCCTCGGTGAAGGTACGTGCTCGAAACTTCAACAAAAGCCCGTACCGAGCTACTGAGCGTCTCTCCTGCAGAGTGATCCACTGGAGTTTATCTATCATCTCCGTAACGCTTTCGCGATTACTAAATGATCCTGTAACGAAGCGCGCTGCTCTCTGTTGGATCTTCTCTATCTCTTCTATCAACCCTATCTGGTACGGATCCCACACTGTCGAGCAGTATTCAAGCAGCGGGCGAACAAGCGTACTGTAACCTACTTCCTTTGTTTTGGGATTGCATTTCCTTAGGATTCTTCCAATGAATCTCGTCTGGCATCTGCTTTACCGACGATCAACTTTATGTGATCATTCCATTTTAAATCACTCCTAATGCCTACTCCCAGATAATTTATCGAATTAACTGCTTCCAGTTGCTGACCTGTTATATTGTAGCTAAATGATATTGGATCTTTCTTTCTATGTATTCGCAGCACATTTCACTTGTCTACATTGAGATTCAATTGCCATTCCCTGCACCATGCGTCATTTCGCTGCAGATCCTCCTGCATTTCAGTACAATTTTCCATTGTTACAACCTCTCGATATACCACAGCATAGTCGTGTTTCGACAGACGCTGATCACGCGTGGCGGTCTCTGCCATGGTGCACGTCAAATAACAAGTCACATCATTAGCCGCATACGAGTTGCCACTAATGATCTATGTGAGATCTAAGTGTTGGTTTTAGTCCCGCACGCAGAGCCTAACGAACACAAAACCACTTCGTGATAACTCTATTAAATGCCACGTCACTCTACGCTCCCGTCTGTGCTCCCGTAACAAACTCGCGCAGTAATTACAGAGCCGGCGAGAATGAATAGCAAGTAACTGCTTTCGTTAGGTAGAGGCATCGTTTGGCCGCAAATTACAAACTCTATGGAAACAGAAATTCCGATGATACTGTATGATGTATACGTCAATATAAGGTGTTTTATCCATGGCCATGAAATATTTTGCATAAAAAAGTTCAATACCTGAACGATAAAATTTTATTTCTACTGAGAGTTTCTGCGGTGAAAGAATCTTATTTTCGTTTTCGCTCTTCATTGATATTAGGGAAAGTCTTAAATCCGCAAAATCTGGCAAAATCTGCCACTTCGGCCGGCAAAGATATGCAAATACCGGAAAAACTGTTCTGCATTCCGTGCGCCAACATAGAAGTAGGATACACGTTTCAAATGAACTTAGAGCTGTACAATGTGTATATTACCTCCGTCGCATTCCCACTTATATTATATTCTAAGAAATAACTCTAAGGTTTCGACAAAAGAACGATGATCAATGGTACACGTAACTTCCGTTATACAGATGACAGTGCGATATTCTCTTCAGATCCTTACAGACGAAATGCACAAAAACAGAAAAGAATTTATACCTCGCGTGAACGTCCGGAAGACAAAACGTATGCTTAGTAGCAAAAAGAGAATAAATAATTTGATCATCAACCGTTACAACAACGTTCCTTAGAAAAAGGACAGCCAGCATCATTCCTGTAACTTCCCGCTACGAGCTTGTGTTTCGAATCCAATCACTTCGTCGTAATCGGATAAGAAAATTCTTGAGCAAAATATTGAAACGTAATTGTTACGGCAGTAGCTACCATAAGAACTGAACCGCCATGAGGGGATGAAAAAAAAAAAAAGGACAATTCCGAGTGGGACACGCGCTCTGAGGGTTCCGTAGCAACTTAACTAGCAGTTCACCTATAGGTTTGGATGAGTAAGTTCGTGAGTATCAAAGTACGTGAAATAAATGGCCGTACCTTTGGACTGACAAACTGCAAATTGATACTTCCGCCTGTTCCAGAGAAAATGGTGTTTCAATACACGAACTGACAGACGGACTATAAACGGTAAAAAAGTAATATTTATGTGATGTATTAGGTCTACAACTTTGCTTCCTCCGTTTTGCAGTAGACGGCAGTAGCGGTAAGTGGGGTTCAGATGGTTGGTAATAGGTGTAATACAATAAGCTTAGGCATCTGTAAACATAATGCCATAAAAATATTAGTCGATTTGTGATTGCATCATAAGGTTATTCTCGATTAAGTACGTCAACGAAAGTTTTCATTTTCTGCTTTCACGTGAAGAAATTAGCGGTTGTGCCTCTTAAAATGCTGGGTAGGGCGAATGGTGAGGGAACTATTAGTGGAAGAACGTGCAAGGAATGTTTTCAACCCCTTAAGAACGGTGACTTTGATGTCGAAGACCGGCGTGGCTGTGGAAGATAGAACGTTTTCGTTACTGAAACAGACGAAGAAATCACAGGACATCGTTATCGAAAGCAATTGATGCGTTCGAGCCCAGCACTGAAACACAAACGGCCATCATACAGCGATAGACACGTAAAGGTAATTTAGCAGCAGGTCAGTGCTCGACCCCATGTCGCAAAACCCGTCAAAATATACATGGAAACGTCGAAATGAGAAGTCCTATCCCTCCCGCCGTATTCTCCGTACATTGCTGACTGCCACCTTTTTCGATCAGTGACATACAGACAGGCTGACCAGCACTTCCGATCACATGAACAAGGACAAAATTCAATCGATTCATGGATCCCCGCAAAAGACGCCCAGTTCTTCCGCCACGAGATTCGTATGCTATCCGAAGGATGGGAGAATGTAGTGGCCAGCGATTGGCAATACTATGAATCATAATTTTTTGTAAGTTTTTCACAATAAAACCCCGAACTTCGAGAAAAAAACGGCGGAAGCAACGTCGTAGACCAAGTATAAGGAGCGATCAAGACGTTTCAGTTTGAGGGCGTTGTTGCACCGTGTATTCAACGTAGCGCGACTCCTGTGCGGGTATATAAGCACCGACATGTAGGCACTGGATTAGTATGACATTAGTGTCTTTCCTAAGAGTGTGTCCTAGTTGGGGAAACATGAACTATGGTGACGTTATTACCAAACACGTCGAAGCTGGACCAACGTTCTATTATTCTTTTCTTGGCTGCCTAGGGAAAACACCGGCAGATATCCAGCGGAGGAAGAAGAATGTGTATGGGACAGCCTGTCTGTAGAACTGTGCGCCATGTTCCATGATGGTCATGATTTGACAAAAGAAGCCGATCTATCTGGCCGACAGAAGCTACTTCACCTCAAGTGAAAGATACTTGAGTCCCCATCCTGTAGGCGTGATCTCTCCCATTGTAGTTATCGCGCCTTCGGTCCCTCAAAAATGGTCTTAAAGGGTCAGTGATTCCTGTCTGACGAGGATGTGCAGCAGACAGTTACGGACTTTTTCACGCTGTAGGACACGGTGATTTACCAAACTGGAATCTTCAACCTGGTACTTCGGTGGGATGGTTGCGTCAACGGACACGGCGATTTTGCGTGATTGGCAGACCGATTCAGGTTTGAGCGGCCTCCGAGTGGCAACTTTTTCATCGCCCCTTACAATTAAAAATTAACATATTTCAGATTTTTCTTCAATTATATTGTGGAACCTTGATTCTCGGCAGGTTTCACTATTCTAGGTCAACGGGAGGCATCCTACATGTCTTGATGAGGAAGTTAGTGAATATCTAAGTAAGTGATATAAATGGTCGTGTCTTTTGATTGCAATGACATACAGGCCTAAATATATTACGAAATAGCAGTTCCGGTGCTGTTAAGAGGCACAATACAGTGTTCCATCAGACACGCATGCATATCTGAAGGAACATTGCGTCTTATATCTTAGTAACACTTACACTGCTATTTAGTATTTATTCGCCAATACCAGGCCCTCGACTCTTAATAAATATGTCCTTCCTGGACAGGAATATACGTAACGTAATAGAGAAATTTGTGACACATGGACGTCGACATATGTAAGGCTATGTCTGTCTGTGATTCGTGCACGGATAGCCGAAACTGTTCAGGCGACCGCTCTCGTAAAGCGGGAAATACGAGATCGAATCCCGGCGCAGCACTGTATTTCATTGGCAGCATCCGAATACACAGCCAACAGTGGTTCATAATCGCCATTGCGAATGCATTTGCTGTATTAGAGTATTAAATACTGTACACCGCCAAAGGGACCGTAGACTATAGTACTTCAAATAAATTTGACATAATGCCTCTACTCGTTGAGAAAAGCGGGTCTTAACAGGCGGACAGGTAGACGGACCACAAAGTAATCCTATCGTGGTTTCGTTTTGGCTGAATGAGCTACGAAATCCTAAAAACTATTCTTAGTACTGCACGCACATAATTTCAGAATGTTAAGTACATGACATCTGTTTGCGATCATAAATTTACCACAAGCTGGCGAACTGTAAAGTGTTACATACTTTAGGAACTGCAGTATCGAGTATAATCTTGAAATAGTAAAACAGTCGAGCTAAAAATCCAGAAATCATAACCATGAAACACAGAACAAAAATTGGGCACGTGTTTTCAGACGTGATTCCAGTTTTGTGCACCTAATCATTGAAGGGAAAAAGGAAACCATGCACGTTGGTGCGAAAATGTTTTATGGGGGCAGAATATCCAAGAGTAAACTGACACAACTGGAAGGACATATGGAATTCGTCTCTTAAGTTGCTTTTATATTAGTCTCTGCGCCGTTTCAATAACGCTCAAGTTTGTTTTATGATCATGACCTAGACCACTCACCTAATACCTCAGCGTGTACCGCGCTTCCGCCATAGACCTGGACCTTAAGGGGCATATGTAGGCATCAGTGGTTCATCCGCAGTTCCTTAGAAAACTCTAAAAAATATGGAATTTTTACCATTTTTCGTTGATTTCAAGACGGCTTTGTATAGAAAACGGCAGAAATTTTTCAATATATTCCTAAGATCCCGATACAGAACGATCTGGAAAATTTTCTGCATATCTTTATTCATTTAGGGTATACAGAAGTTCAAAATTACCCTTTCTGTACACATAAAATCCGGCGTTAAGCGAAAACGTAGTTTATGAAATGATATAGCACTGAGAAATATGCTACAAACTGTTCGAGTTACTACCAGAATCGTTGTGGGAATCACATGTTGTAGCACTGAAGCAAATGCAAAATATTTACGAATGTAAAATCTGATCTCAGGTGTAAAATTACTTTTGTGTCATTTCAATTTAACAACATATGCTGTGAAAATTTTACTGACTCTTAAAGTCCTTCTCATATGTGTGGCACGCCTGTTGTAGCAGGGAACAGAAGATAATCAGAGCAAAAATGCTCCTATAGGAACACAAAAAAGATGAATATGCTTCTGTTTAAAAAACTCTGACTGAAAAGTAGGGTACCAGCTGCCTCAATTTACCTTCCTCAGCACCTTCAAGAACTTCTCGAAAAATTTTCCGAACTTATTCGTCCTTCTTTATGCTGAGGGAGACGGAGACAGTGGCAGAGGGAAAGAGAAAAAAAAGTAATGAATACTGGAAGGTAATAGACAATGGTTATGGTATAGAAAGGGCGAAGGAGACACCACAATGGCAGTGTGAGAGAAAGAGAGGGATACAGTGCTGGAACAGGAATAAAAAGAAGGAGAAAAGAGGAAATGGGTGAGAGCCTATGATAATGAGAGACAGAGCCTATGACAATGAAAACGGGAAAGAGGGAGTTAGACGCAGCAGTGTGGAAAGGTAAGAATGAGAGAGCAAGAGGGAGAAAGGTTACAGTGAGAGGAGACAGCAGTAGTGGGACATATCGAAGGGCAATAAGGCTGTGGCGTGGAAGACAGAGGGACACAAAGAGTTTGCCTGATGATTGACAGTGTGGGCAAATGGGAGTGGAGTGGAATGAGTGAGTGACAGTAATGGACTAGCAGGTGTGAGCGAGTTACAGTTAGGGGAGCTAGTGTGGGTGGGTGGCGAGTCGTATGTTTTAAATATTGCTAATATGTTCGCATGTCAAAATTTTTTGCAATATTTTAAAGGTACTTGGGAGGGTAGAATGAATTAGCTTGTACGCCACTTCTCAGTCAAACTCTCTTAAACAAGGACAAATTCACCTGTTCGTGTGCCAATAGGCCCATTTCTCCGATGGTATACGATACACCAAAAGTAAGTAGAATGTCACTTTTGGTGATAGCTTCTGGTGTCGGAATTTTTATGGTCAATAGGATACGAAGGCGTGCTGAGGAGTAATGCCTATTAATTTTTTATTCTTTTCTCGACATCGGTTGAAATGTGACGTATTAGGCAGATTACTTTCTCGACTTTCCTGTTTCGCTCACGCAAGTGCAATGCTCTTCTGCTAGAGGGCTCCGAATTGTTGCATGTAAAAAGGTGTCAACGTAACTACGTCGGATTTTAACACACAGCTTGTTGTAGTAGAATTTGTACCCGCAGAAAACGTGCCTCCAGTTGAAATCCATAGGAGAATTGAAGAGGCGTACGGTAATGATATTGGGTTGTTCATGCTCGTAACGGAGGAAACAGTGGTGCTAAGCTCAGCGTGTGTGACACGGCTCGGAGTGGACGATCGCGTACGGCAACTTACGAGCCTCATCGGAATCAGGGTGATAAACGCATCAGAGAAAATCTTCGGTTAACACGGACAGCTCTCAGGTACGTGTGTTATGTCATGAAAACCTGTACGGGCCATCATTATGCAACTGCGGCCCAGAAAATTCTGTATACAATGGGTCCCTCGAATGCCCACTCCCGATATGAAACAGACGAATTTTGAAATCTGTTAAAAAGGTCTTTTGCGTTTTGAGCAAGAGGGTTCCTTAACAACATTGTGAGAGGCGATGAAAACTGGGTTCACCACATTGACCCCGAAAATGAGAGAGCATCAATGTAGTTCAGCCACAAGTGATCACTGCTACAGGATAGTACAACACCATGTCATCAACACGAAAAGTCATGCTCACTGTGCTCTGGGATGTTCAAGATGAGGGGCGTTTGGAAATCATGGCTACAGGCACCACCATACTATCTCCAACGTACTTCAAGATTCTCAGAAAACTCACGCAATCAAAGAGTTTGTTCAGACATGGAGCACTCCCTCCTTCAGAATGCCAATGCAATCTACTTCTAAACATTACAGTGAAGCATTTCGCAAGATCTCTCCAAATTTCTTAGCCATCTCACATTTGAAGTGTACACTACAAACATTTATGGGGCCCTGGGAGCTCACGGTACCACAAATAATTCCCCACTTTGTTCTTATGATGCGTAACAGTGTGCGGAAACCGCAACTGTGTACGAGCTATAATTTCTCCGATTATCTCGTCGTGCTCATTTCGCGAGCTGAATGAGTCTTTAACAAATTAACTATCATTTTTTAAAAATTTGTTTCATTATTACGGTTCATTTACATCCAAAGGATCAGAAAAACACCTATTTTCAACGACTGGAGCAACGTTTCTAGAGAAATTTTAGTCCGATCTGGAAATGGAGAACTGTGTCCCTTGTACTCTTGCAGATTACACTGACATGAAGAAAATATGTGCTTGTATTGTAATTAATACTCATCAACAATAAAAAAAAATATCATCACAATCAAAACAAGCCTCAAACTGTTCTAATGTGTGTGAATTCGTAAGGAACCAAACTGCTGAGGTCATCGGTCCCTACACGTACGCACTACTTAAACTAACTTATGCTAAGAACAACACACACACACACACACACACACACACACACACACACACACACACACACTCACACACACACATGCCCGAGGGAGGACTCGAACCTCCGGCGGGAGGGACCGCGCAAAACACGCCTCGACCAGCAACTTCGGATTAAAATATGTGATTACCAAATGGTACGATGGCATCTAATTTGTTGATATGTTGTGAAACTCTTTTTTGGACGTCTGCACTCGGAATTTCAACAGAAATCATCACCGCGGTCCATAATACTTTTCTTACGGCTTCTGCCGCTTATGTATGACCAGCATTTCCATAACGGTCTTCTGCCAATCACCTCTAACGACAGTCGACTGAGTGTTTCATGCAGCTCTTCTTTGGTGGGTGATTTATACACGGTGAGCAATAAAACACTTGGCGGTAAAATATTACACGCACTTTCCGGTGGGCAATTCAGCTTACATCATCTGCTATCAGTGCAGTTGAGCTGTGTCGGATTGCCTATCTTAAGGCATATGAAATATTTTCCCGGTCAATTTTAGTTTTCCAGTCCTATAATTCTCCATGATTTTTCCAACATATCTCAGTGTTGTATATGATTTCCTGCCTCTAGATTATGTGTATATTCCACCTTGCTTCAAACAAACATAAAAAATTTTAACAAATATGTAAAGCTTTCACGTTGCACACACAGACAATGAAAAAATTATCGTTTCTCATTTTTTAGGTTCATGTTTAAAATACATGTGTTGGAGCGAAAGCTACACCCTCCGGGTACTCAACATTCACTTGAGTACGTCTTGAAGTGGTGAAACTATAGCCCCTGAAACATGTTATGTTGCTATGGTAACGTACATGATGAAATGACGTTAATGTGCTCACCGCCTATGTTCTAGCCAATGTACAACAACCCCTCACATATGGCAGATGGAATCACTAGCAGAGGAGGGTATACAAAGAGTGTGGGGAGGACGGAGACCCGGCCGCTGTGGCCGAGCAGTTCTAGATGCTTCAGTCCGGAACCGCGCTGCTGCTACGATAGCAGATTCGAATCCTGCCTCGGGCATGGATGTGTGTGATGTGCTTCGGTTAGTTAGGTTTAAGTAGTTCTAAGTTTAGGGGACTGATGACCTCAAATGTTAACTCCCATAGTGTTTAGAGCCATTTGAATTTGAGGACGCAGAAAACAGGTCGTTGTCATAATGGGGAAACGGAGTGGTTCACCTGACGTCCAAAAGCACATGATCATTGGCTTTCGGGCCAAGCGTGGAAGCATTTTCGTAATGTCTAAGTTTTTAAACTGTTCGCGCCCAGCTCGACAAAGTATACGATCCATGGTAAAACGACGCTATCCACAATCGGCACCGATGAACCTGTCTTGCATCATGGGCCATAGATAACAGAAGTGAACGACAGGTTCCGGTGTGTTGGCAAACGGACGTGCTACTCGTAAAGCAACTGACTGTCCAGATGAGCGAAGAGCTGCCGACAATGCCTCGTCAACGACCGCTCCGCGAACGTTGCTGCGGGTGAGCCTGGTTCATGCACCCATGCTGAGATCTGATCATCGGCGACGATAGCTGGAATTTGAACGGCAATACCGCGGCTCGACGTCCACTGAGTGGCGACAGGTGGCCTTTTTAGATGAATCACGTTTCATGATCCATCGGACAGATGGCCGTTGGGGTATGCAGCCCTGCAGCAATCGTCGGAAGTGTACAGGCCGGAGGAGGGAGAGCTACATATTCTGGGGAATGGTTTCGTCTCATTCCACGGGCGATCTCGTCATTCTGCAAGGCACAATGGATTGACACATATAGGAATCTATCTTTGGGGACCATGTCCACTCCTGCATCCAGCTGCCTTTTCCCCGGCATGATGGAACTACTTGCAGGACACAGCTCACAGGGTACGTGCAGGTTTCGAACAGCGCCATGGTAAGCTTACCGTACTCCCTGGCCACCGAACTTCCCTCATTTAGACCCAATCGAGAATCTGTGGAACCACCTAGAGCAGACTGTTCACGCCATGGACGCTCAAACTAGAAACCTAGCTCAACTGGCCACGACACTGGAGTCGGTATGGCTCCACACCACTACCTGTACCTTCCAGAACCTCAGTGACTCTGTCTACAGAAATGTGAGGTTTATGAGGAACTGCTCGACCCTGTTCTTTTTTAATTCGCTACCCACCGTCAGTGTGCTGACAGGTCGACTGGTAGCGGTCTGGAACTCAGGACTGATTCTTTTCGCTGATAATGTGAGACTCCTTACAACCACCTTCCGCAATTCTCGGCATTCGGGTCTGCCTCGTCTTGGTTTAAATGCAGTTGTTCCTTCTCTTTCCCGCTTCACATCCGCACCACAACTGTCGACTTGGAGTGGCCTTCCTGTAGTGGTAGCAGTGGTTCCCATCAGACCACCGAAGTTAAGCGCTGTCGGGCTAGGCTCGCACTTGGATGGGTGACCATACGGTCTGACGAGCACTGTTGGGAAGCGGGGTGCACTCAGCCCTTGTGAGGCAAACTGAGGCGCTACTTGATTGACAAGTAGCGGCTTCGGTCTCGTAAACTGACGTACAGCCGTGAGAGCGGTGTGCAGACCACATGCCGTTCCATATCCACATCCGGTCTGTGGCCTAAGGATAACACGGCGGTAGGTCAATATCGCTACGCCTTCACGGCCTGTCCGGGCGCAGTTCAGTTTTTTAACGTCTACATCTACATCCATACTCCGCTTGCTGCCTGACGGCGTGTGGTGGAGGGTACCTTGAGTACCTCTATCGGTTCTCCCTTCTATTCCAGTCTCGTATTGTTCGTGGAAAGAAAGGTTGTCGTTATGCCTCCGTGTGGGCTCTAATCTCTCTGATTTTATCCTCACGGTCTCTTCGCGAGATATACGTAGGAGGGAGCAATATACTGCTTCACTCCTCGGTGAAGGTATGTTCTCGAAAGTTCAACAAAAGCACGTACCAAGCTACTGAGCGTCTCTCTTGCAGGGTCTTCTCCTGGAGTTTACCTATCATCTCCGTAACGCTTTCGCGATTACTAAGTGATCCTGTAACGAAGCGCGCTGCTCTCCGTTGGATCTTCTCTATCTCTTCTGTCAACCCTATCTGGTACGGATCCCACACTGGTGAGCAATATTCAAGCAGTGGGCGAACAAGTGTCCTTTAACCCACTTCCTTTGTTTTTGGATTGTATCTCCTTCGGATTCTTCCAATGAATCTCAGTCTGGAATCTGCTTTACCGACGATCAACTTTATATGATCATTTCATTTTAAATCACTCCTAACGCATACTCCTACATATTTTATGGAATTAACTGCTTCTAGTTGCTGACCTGCTATATTGTTGCTAAATGATAAAGGATGTTTCTATGTATTCGAAGCACATTACACTTGTCTACATTGAGATTCAATTGCAATTCCCTGCACCATACGTCAATTCGTTGCAGATCCTCCTGCATTTCAGTACAATTTTCCGTCGTTACAACCTCTCGATATACTACATCATTATCCGCAAAAAGCCTCAGCGAACTTCCGATGTTATCCACAAGGTCATTTATGTATATTGTAAATAGCAACGGTTATACGACACTCCCCTGCGGCACACCTGAAATAACTCTTACTTCGGAAGACTTCTCTCCATTGAGAATGACATGCTGCTTTCTGTTATCTAGGAACTCTTCAATCCAATCACACAAATGGTCTGATAGTGCATGTGCTCTTACTTTGTTCATTAAATGACTGTGGGGAACTGTATCTAACACCTTGCGGAAGTCAAGAAGTACGGCATTTACCTGGGAACACGTGTCTATGGCCCTCTGAGTCTCGTGGACAAATAGCGCGACCTGTGTTTCACACGATCGTCTTTTTCGAAACCCATGCTGATTCTTACAGAGTCGATTTCTAGTCTGCAGAAAAGTCATTACACTCGAACATAATACGTGTTCCAAAATTCTACAACTGATCGACGTTAGAGATATAGGTCTATAGTTCTGTCGACTTGGGCAATTTTTTAGAAATGTTGGAATGTCACTGATGGCTTTGTCACTCAGGCATCATTTAATGACCAGTCCTCGATCGAATGCAATGAGCTCTCCCGACAGATCCATTCTTCGGACACTGCTTCTCTACTGCAAACACAGTACTCACAGTCTCCTTTTATGCTGGTGGATCCGCCTATCGTGCCATCTGGTTTCCCGTTCCGCATTACGTAGGGTTGGTCCGTACACTTTTGGCCAGGTGGGGTACACATCCCCTCTTCATCTACATAGAAACTCCGCTAGCTACCGTACGGTGCGTGGCGGAGGGTACCCTGTAGCACTACATATTTCTTTTCGTGTTCCACTCGCAGATAGAGTGGGTGAAAAACGACTGTCTGTACGCCTCCGTATGAGCCCAAATTTCTCGTAACTTATCTTCGTGAGCCGTACGCGCAATGTCATTGGCGGCAGTAGAATCTTTCTGCAGGTAAGTTTCAGATGCCGGTTCTCTAATTTTTCTCAATAGTGTTTCTCGAAAAGAACACCTTCGCTCCGGGGATTCCCATTTGAGTTCCCAAAGCATTTCCATAACACTTCCATGTCGTTCAAACCCACCAGTAAAAACTCAAGCAGCTCTCCTCTGAATTTCTTAGATGTCTTCCTTCCGTCCGACCTGGTATAGATCCCATACACTAGAGCAGTACTCAAGAATACGTCACACCAGCGTCCTATATACGGTCTTCCTTATAGCTGTACTACTCTTTCCTAAAATTCTTCCAATAAACCGAAGTCAACTATTCGCCTTCCCTACCAGTTCTCACATCCTCATTCCACCTACTATCGCTTTGCAACGTTATGATCAGATATTTATCTGACGTGACTGTATAAAACAGGACACTAGTAACAATATAACCAAACATTACAGGTTTGCTCTTCCTACTCATCCGTGCTAGCTTGCATTTTTCTACATCAATAGTTAACAAATTTAAACTTTTTTCTGTATCTGATTTGTAAATGGTTGGATTTACCTAATTTTGGGATGCTGAATACACTGGTAAAATCAGTTTCTTTCTATGACGTTACATTTCCTACATAAACAGCAGAATAAAAAATGGTAATAGCGAAAATTGACATAATTAAGTGAAATAAAAATACACATTCAGAACGTTTGAAATCAATACTATTTTGTATGTATATATGGGTATCATGTCAATAAAAGGTCCAAATTAGTTCAGAAGATATTTTCACCTTTAATCGTCTTTGGTGGCTGAAAAATGCGACGACGAAGCTCTTCTTTTGTTTGCCGGATCATCCCTTTCCCTAACAAGACCCGCGCAGTAGTTAACCATCATCGAAGGGTTCTAATGGCCTTGGTAACGGTGTTCCATGGTAAGAATGTCTTGGTGAAGGCGTTCGCCATGCTCATCGCTTACGGCTACGAAATGTACCGGTAAAAAATCAAGGTGAGAACGTAAAAAGTGAATTTTAAGCGACATTCTACACCCCATGTTCTTATAGTTCTCCAACAGATAATTCACAATGGTAACATAGCTTTTGTTTCTTCTGTTACCCAAGAAGCCCTTCACAATTGCTTTAAAAGAAGACCAAGCAGCTAATTGGATATCTGTGAGTTTGGTATGAAAGGTAGGATCTTTCAGTAATTTTCTTATTTGTGGTACAGCAAATATACCCTCTTTCAGCTTTTCCCCTACTTAATTTGGGAAACTTTACTTTTAAGTGATTGAGGGCCTCCCCTTCTTTATTCAGAGCTTCTACAAAGTTCTTGATAAGGCCCCACTTGATATTAAGCGGAGGCACATGATTTTATCGGACTCAACCAATGGGGTATTGTTCACATTTACGTTTTCAGAAACATATGAATTCCTTGTAGGCCATTCCTTGACAGTATGGTGGTTCTTGATGTCACGACTGTCCAAAAGGCCAAAAAGCCGCAATACTTCGTGAATAAAGCCTGTAATCCTGTAAGGAGGGCAAAAACTTTTAAATCACTGCAAAGCTGCCATTCATACTCCTTATATTTGATTGCCTCTAGCAGCAAAGCCATGGTTTCATAACTTTCTTTCATGTCTACTGCGTAAGCCGAAGGTACCGATGGAAATCCATTGCCATTATGCAGTAGCACTACGTTCAAGCTGGTTTTACTGGAATCAATAAATAGTAACCACTCCTGTGGATTATGTTGTACACCAAGCTTCATCATCAGACCATTGACATCTCTACATACACACATAGAATTCTGCATATCGAAGTACTGAGCGAAGGAGGCACCCCTTGATCTTAAACAGGAAATTTTTATCACTGGAGCTAGAAGGTTCTGTTGTTGCTGCCTCGACCCCGAGAATTAAGCTTGCTGTTTCGAAAGTTTTAGATCACGAACCGAATCGTTCAGTTCCTTTTGAAGAGCGTCATGATGTTGAGGGCAGTGCTCTTATATATGTTCAATATTTTCTGATTCACTTGACACGGTGTCTGGTTCTGTGGCTTTCAAGTTACAGACAGGAACAGGCTACCCCCCATCATGGGGCACAACCAAATGCACTGAAGATACATTTGGATACTTTATTTTATATCTAGTTTTGCTTCAATGTCCCGAAATATTTGTAAGACAGAAGTAACAGTCTGAATAATGGTCATTAGGCTCACACCACACCATCGGAACAGAGAATGGCATGGCTCGGCGTTTTCCTTTCAACCACTCGGTTAATGTTGTAGTACAAGTTATGCAGGCAGTATGAGGTGCAAAATTTTTATCTTGGTCACCAACAGGACAATTAAAATACTATTTATATGCCTTTTTAACAAAATAAGTGATTGGTTTTCTTTTGGTTTTTGGAATGAATTTCCCACACACATAACAAAATTTTTCGGATTGGTTTAGACAGCAACAACATTTTCTAGTTGCCATTTTCTTAGCGTAAGTTTTAAACACAAAAAGTTTGCACTATCTTTCACAGGAAACACTCACTGAGGATCTCTTTCACACCACTGGATTACCACACCAACCATTTACTGACGATCTTCTAGCTCTGCTCTGCAAATCAAAAACAAACAATAAAACATCCAAACAGAGGAACAACAAAAAGCGAAGTACTGAATACGAAAAATAAAAAAAAACCTTTAAAACTCAAAAATGGTACGTGCGAGAACATTTTGAAAGGTATATTTGGATTCTACACACCAAAATACTTTCTAGTTGATGTATCACATACCAGATGCAAAATAGCTCTTGGCTACTGCACTTAGGGCTAGCTATCACTCATGACACCAACTGGACATTTTGTCTGTGTCGTCTTGTATCTTCCTACAGTCACTGAACCTCAACACCTTACCGTACACCATGGCATCATCAGAGAACAACCGCACGTTGCTGCCCACCTCGTCCGCCAAATCATTTACGTACATAGGCAACACTGCACTGAGGTACGATAGGACCATGATGGATTGCGAATTCATACGGTGAGTTTTCGACAACTTCCACCTCGATGGTTTCGACGGCAAGTATTTGTTTTCTTTCTTTTACCCTCATCCGTTTCGGGATCATGCCACTTTTATAGGAACAATATTCCTTTAATAAGCCACGTCTCAGAAAGTTTTTAAATAATATGTAACCAAGAATTGGAATAAACGATAAGAATTAGTGATGACTGTATCCACAGTACCCTCCGCCTTACCCTATCGTGGCTTGCGGTGTCCAGGTTTTTAGATGCAATTGTATTGCGGTAACGATGCAATTGACTATGCGGTCGATCAGATTCTTGGGACTCAAAAGACTGCGTTGGAGGAATGTGCGCAACGCGTCGTTACTGTTATTCAGCTGGGTTGTATATATGCCCACACGATCAACAAAACAAGTTACGTATTGTTTCAGGAGAAACTACTGGTGAACAGAAACCCTTCATTTCGACTGCGGAAACAGATGTTCTGCATTTATCGTGGAGACTGCTGAAGTGAGAGGCCTAACTTTCGGTAGCTTAACAGCAGGTAAAGAGCGGAAAGCAGTCCGAAAGTTAATAATGTAGAAGCAACTTTCCGAATACCACAGATGGCGATCAGAATTTACCACAATAATAATGTTCATGCGTATTACGTCCGCCGCATACCGATCTTGTTACGCTCAGAACAAGAATAGAAAAGTAGCTTGCTTCGTTGTCGATGATATTAAAGTTTATTGGGTATCGGTACAGCGTCACTCTTCTAGAACGTTTTGATCCGAAATCTCTTGCCGTGACATTCACCCTGGAACAGGCTACGTGCAGGGAGAATCTTACGGAACAAAATCCCAGCACAAAAGGCGAAACGTCGGATGAGAAGGTTCTATAGGATAAACGTGACAAAAGAATACAGAGCCAATATAATAATATGCCGCTACATCTAACTGGAGCTTTTTAAACCATTTCAATAGTTTAGTTTTTAGTCTTACCGGATAACAGTCTCATAGACATTTCCGCCTATTACTGTGTTAAAAAGGGCGAACCATACAGACTCTAGCGGAATGTGGAGCTACCTATAATATCCAGCTATATTGCTGGAATGCCTTCCATTCGCTCAGCTCCTTAACGCCTGACTTCTCAGAAAGATCATATTCTTCGCTAATAAGTGGTAATGCTTTTCTGAAAATCTGACAGTATCTCATTCGTTTCATAAATTTTTCACATCCACTCAAATAACTTTCCAGTCACACAGTTCCCTATCCCCACAGATTGCAGTTAACTCCGAACGAATCCAAAGTCTATCATCGAGTCCAGCTGTATTGTTTGAGGTCCGATCAATCAGTTCTCTGTCAAACGATGATCACGTTATTGGATAAGCGATTTCTTTCACAAGTTCCTCATCTTCCTCGTTTATCACACATCAGAATAGTTTCTCTTCATTGTAATGGTCTTCGATGCAATCCTACCTTCTGCCTGCTCTTTAATCTGCACTTGACTGAAGCTTTCAACGTGCACCTTGTAGACAACACACTTACAGTTTCATTTTACGAAATTTCGACTTATTTTCCTGCAAGTCATGTCGATTTCCCCTAAAATCATACTTTTTTTCAAAACCTTTCTGTGTTTCTTGTATACATTTAGCGCTAAGTGAAAGACAGCAGATTCGTAAAAAATGATACTTACGCAGCATTTGCGGGTATGGAAAAATTTTTAGGTCTGAAATGCATATACATCAGCAAGATATCACTACAGACAGAAATGAAAGCTGAAAATTAAGACGTTAAGAAGGGAGTCAGGCAGGCCTGTATCTTCTCACCACTTTCGTTTGGCGTGTATGTTCGAGAAGCATTACAGGGTGTGAATGATAATTTCGGCACAGGAATATATGTGGAAGAAGAAAAAAGATCAAAATTAAGTTTTACAGATGTCATGGTCCTTCAGGATGGACGTAAACAATACGTAGGAGAACTGTTGAATGGTTAAGGACAGCATCCTCAGCACAGAATACGGCGTGAGTAAAGAACATATTTAAGGAAATACCTACTTCCTTAACGTCACTGCTGTATTCTGTGTTTGTACACGGAGGTGAACACAGAGAAAATTCAGTTTAGTAGTACCAACAGTCAAATAACAAAACACTTTATATAGTAGAAAATGAAACTTACCTTTATCGCTCTCTATTGTTTGACTGCTGTAAACACACGTGGAATAATGTATACAAGGACAGCTTGATAGACAAGAAACATCAATATGCACAGAGTTACGTAAAAGCTTTAAGTTTGAATGTCGTAATACAGTTACAACATCATTTGTGCGTAGGACAGAACTTAACGCACTCGCTAAACACAAGACTTGCAATAGCTCGGCGGAGCATTGAAATGTCAACTCCGCAGTCTGGAGGCAGAGATAGAACACCCGCTGGAGACGTAGTCCGAGCCGGAATTTAGAGACGGCTTGCGGTCGTATTTCACAGCAGTTGCGCTGCAGTGGCGCCTGAAAACTCGGCGTGGTGCGGCTCTAGCCTCGTCCACGTTGGAGTCGCCGGTGGTGCTGCTTGGATGTGAAGCATCTTTGCGATGGACGACCCAGACGCGACATAAACGACTATCGACGACACCGCAATCACGTTAGGCAAATACACACTATGACATTAGGCAAATACACAACGCTGGAGGAAGTGGAAGCATTCTTCAAACGGGAAAGAAACTGGCAGCCCAACTGGGATAGTCGTCCAGTCGATGAGTCATCAAAGTCAGCGTCCACTGTAGTGTGAGGTCGGCTTGAGGCTCAAACGACTGAATTGTCATAGTGATAGGGTCGACTGCTAGGGATCTAGTCACAGCACTGATTGGCTGAGCGTCGAAGTTGCAAGACTTCGAAGAGTAGTTGAACGAGTGGTTAGAGTCTTGAAAATAAATCATAAGATGATAACCAACAACGGCAAATAAAGGGCGACACCGAGGGAATTAGATAAGGATCTAAGAATATAAAGGCAATAGATGAGTTTTGTTTTGTGCAAGGGAAAAATAAGTGAGGATGGTCAAAGCAGAGACAGTATAAAATGAGGACTCAGAATAGGACGAAATGGGTTTCTGAAAAACAGGAATCGGTTAACGTCCAATATAAATTTAAGTGTTACATAATCTTTCCAGAATACATTGGTATGCAGTGTAGGCCCATATGGTGATGAATCGTGGGCGATAAAAAGTACACACAAGACCAGAAGGTAAGCTTTATAAGTCTGGTGCTAGACAAAAATCCTGAATATCAAATGGGTACATCGGATAACTGATGAAGTAAACTAGAGCGTCGATTATCCGAACGTCGGTCATCCGAACCACCGCTTAACCGAACTGTGCACTCGCTCTCACCTGTTACTCTCCCACCCTACCCTCCATCATCCCTCTCACTCCCAAACCAAGTTTCCCACAGCAGTCGCCGCACTGAGCCACCGCTGGCGGAACATTGCTTCTAATGGGAACCGGCCAAGACGCCAGTCGCTGTGTTTCAACAATCAGCACACTTCTGTAGGCTTGGCACTGGCAGTAGAAGTAGCGGCAGTATCAAAGCTGTTCACAGCAACAGCTGCGCCAGCTAAGGCTAGGCGCAAATTAAGAAGCGTATAGCACGTGCGACGTGACACGACACTACAGCGCGACTCGCACGTGCCGCACGAGTCGCGCGGGTGCAGCGCATATTGCGACGCGTACACCACAGTTCGCACGCGCCGACTGGCGACGCACTGCGCTGACTGAACCGAAGCGCGCGCAACCTGTTATTTTTCTCAAACGATTTTACAGAAACTATTCTCTGAAAATACATGATTTTTGCCTTACTTGTAGCGTTATATGTCAGCTTCGTGACGAAGTGCCCATCACCTCGCTAATAACCATTCTTATTGTGATGTACACATTTTAGTAAGACACTACGCAAAACTCAAAAAGTTTGCAGAGAAAATTAGAGGTTTGTGTGATTTTGCGTTTGGTGCGTATTACACCATATGTTGCTGTGTATGAAATTTAGCTAACATGCTGAATTTTTCTTTAGACTTGGGAGGAGATCTCTATCTGCCTCCGATCTGGAGAAAATGGATCTCATGTAGCGCGCTCGCTTCCGATCTCACGCCCGCGAGAATGAAATACTCACAACATCTCTTGTATCTCCTAAACCGCTCGAGACATCGAAACGAAAGTTTGGCGAATGGTAGCACACGAGGAGAAGAGTGTTTTGCCAAGTATTAAACACACGGTACTTTCTTATCTATGGCGATATATCACTACTTATACTTCTTTTTTTATTTATTGCACTCCAGTGACAGTAATTTTTTAAGAGTTATCGACAGCTAGCGAAACAAGAGCTTCCTAGTATGAAAATAAAAATTAAATTTCTTCTTGTATGTTACTGCAAACCTATACTATGAGGTTTTTCGTAAGCTATTGAGCTCTGTGATTGCCAATTACTTGTTTAATGAGGCCCTCCGTTTCGGAATTCTGTCTCAATAGCTGCTGTGAGATGAGTTTGGCAAATTACACTGTGGCAAAGGAAGTACAATTAAACCAGTCACCAAGAGAAATGTGGCCTTTACTCATAAATGGTGATGCTTCTTCGAATGAGAAAAGGTTAACAACTCACACAAAACAGATTGGCAATTCTGTTGGAATTTTGGTGGAATCCCCGTAACCCATCGTATTTTTTAACACTGAGCAGCTGGAATGGAAACTTAGCAAAGGATTTTATTCCTTCTCTTGATCTGATTAGTATTAAAATAATGACGAGCGTTCCTTCAGGCGGAATGATAGGCGCATACCGGATAGTGTTTACTCACCTAAGGCTTGCCAAACTGACAATGCGTGATCACGAATAAAATAGTTGTTATTGAGAAAAATAAACAATTGATCTGTCGCACAACACAATGGTCAGTGTATTGTCAGCAGAGAATGATAATGCGCGCGACAGGAATGCACAAGCTAGCCATGTGTGCCTTGTGAGATGCAGTTCGAATTCATTGTCATGAAAGTAGATCTGCCTTTGTCAGCAGCACATTTCAAGAAATTAAATATATCTAATCATAACATTCTTTTAGGATATTCCTACTTTCGTAATAATACCAACCATTTTCTTCAATTGTGTACCCTGTTGTTGTATAATTAGTTTATTAATGCTGATAATGTCCAAGTAACAATTGAAATGCTTTTTCTCATCACGGCGAACCAATTAAAACATTGTTATTTGTGACCGCTTTTCGACTGTTTCTAGCTTGCAGTGGAAATGTGATCTTCAGATGCTTATAGTACAGTGTGTCGTATTACATTATTACATCCATATCAGAGTAATCACAGTGAAACTTCTATACTTCAAACCTTGGACACTTTTTACCAGAAGCACAAAGGGATCACAATTGTGGAGATTATCCCTTTCTAAATTTTTGTAACAGATCGTACAGATACGCTAAGTTACTGATGATCAGCGCAGATCTAGTGTCGGTCCCTCGTATTATTTTAATGGTCTCATTGTCTAGATAAATCCAAATATATAAGAATTTTTCCCTCAGCTACTGGACAATCATCTGCTATACTTCTATAATTGGCCACACGTTGCATCACAAAAGACAAACAATTATTTGTCATCAACATCCTAAAATTGGTATAATGTACATTTCGTATTTCGAACTAAAAGATAATCTAAGATGAGATCCTGCTCCTGATGCATTGTAATAAAACCTTGCAACATTCTACATGATTTCTTTCTAGTTGCATATAATAAACAGCAGATGTTAAGGAATATAAATACATTTAGAGATGTTTCTATATCTAAGTTTGACTAAGGCTCAAGAAGTTCATTTTTTTTTTTGTATTGTCGCTTTTGCAGTTCACGTAAGTGTAGTACCGTAAGCTGTAAATAATTACATTCCTTAGATCGACCCTATCTCCACTTAGAAAGATCTGTGGATAGCTCTTACAAGTAGTCTATTTTAGGAAATGAATGCAATGAAACCAAGGCTGAGTGGGGCAGCGTTTCAATCAACCCATTAAAAAACCTAAATGTATGGTCTGTATGTGTGCGTGATTGCGCACATGTACAGGTAGAAGTGTCAATGACATAGGTTTGATAAAATTTGGTGTAAAACTACTCACAAAAACACACTGGAGATTTGTGATACGTTTACTGCAAAAAGTGAAGCGCAATTCTGTAGTCTCGTTGTCTACTTTGACAGAAAAAATAATGGAGAGTTAATGAAACTACTGTAGATCGACACAGATGTGAGTTTCATTGTTCTTCATTGTTTTTCTTTTTTTCCTTCCTTGGCGGGCTGCGCTGCACTGTCAAGGTAATCCCCACTCTTTGACTAAATGGCTGTTAGGTGCCCGAGGCCAAATTAATAAATTTAAAAAAATCCCCACTCTTCGACAGCTGACGCTTGTAGAAAACGCAGCTGCAGTCAACAGTTGCTCGCCTTTAGCTAGTCTGTGCTGTCGTGTAGAACAATGTCTTCACTCTTTTATTGGTATTGTTTTGACTCTGCAGTAATTCGTCGAGTTTTGAAGTACAAAAGAACTAGGAGGTTATGGGTTCATCCCATAAATAGCGACAGGCATTTAGGAGAGTTTTTTTCTTTACGTGAAGAACTTAAAAACTATCCTGAAAAATTTTATTCGTATTACAGAATGAATCATAATACATTTCAGTATGTGCTGCAGAACATTCAAGACAAAATTTCGAAACAGAACACAAATTTCATTATTTTAATTGAAAAAATATAGAAGGGTGCAATAAATGTCTCTTTAATTATGACACGGATTGAGTAAATATCTACTGTGCAAACAAAACTGTAAAAACTTCGCCCAACACCACACTTGAGTGACACATTTAACGATTTTTTTCTGAGGTATCCGTCCACTGGCATCTCCTTTCATGCACTAGCATCGTCATTCCGATTAGGAGTGACCAGAGTATCAGTGGTGGTGAAAGACGTTTGTATGGCCATATGGGAGTCACTTGCTCCCATTCATTTACCAACGCCAACTGTTTCTGGATTTAAAGAAATTGCTAGTGAAATGCATACGAGATGGTGGTTTCCAAACTGTGTTGAACGTATAGACGGGAAGCACATACGTGTCCATTGTCCTAAACTTTCTGGCAGCATGTTTTACAATTACAAACAGTATTTTTCGATTGTACTCCAAGCAGTTGCTGATGCAAATTACAAATTTATAGCTGTAGAAGTTGGTGCCTACGGTAAACAGTCTGATGCAGGCGTGTTTAAAAGAAAGTGTTATATAAGAAACTTACAAATGGGGAGCTGTTATTACCGCCACCAACAAGACTTGAAGGAATGTGTCAGGAACTACCGTACGTCATTTTGGGAGATGAAGCTTACCCCTTATTAGAGAATTTGATGAGACCTTTTCCTCGCAGAAATTTGGACAACGAGAAGATTCTATACAATTATATGCATTCTAGAGCAAGAAAAGTTGTTGAATGTGCATTTGGTATAATGACCAGTAAATGGAGACTACTGAGGAAGGAAATTGAAACATTCATTGACGAAGCTGATCACATAAAGTGCATTTGTCTACTTCATAATATTGTCATTGACAGAGAAGGATGCAATGTTGAAGCTGAAAAGCTTTGTAACAATGCTGATATGCAGACAGCTGGTGCCACATTCAACAGAAATTCCACATTACGTTCTAAAACTGTCAGGAACACTTTTGTTGAATATTTCGTTAAAATGCAACTTAAAATAATTAGAAAACCTTTCAAAAATAAATTTTGGAATTGAAAGTACTTAGCTATTTACTGTATTTTTGTGTATCTCATTTCATTGTAAATAAAACAAATAAAATTATAAACGAAAATAATTTATATTTGTGTGTACTATCTGAAACACACTCCTTGGTTACTTTGTTCCATAATCGAGAAACTGCATCTTTACTATCATACTAGCCGAATTTCTGATACCAAATTGATGGACACAAGTTAATGTAATGTATATGTTATTCTGCATTCATTAAAGTAAGATCATCGCAAAAAGATGTCACAGACAACAGCTTATAGTAAAGTGCCACAGCATGACTTTACAATGCACTGTCATCTGGTAGGGACACATTTCCGTCCCTCAGTGACACTCATATCTGTCTCCGTTTACAAGTAAATGCGCACTATTCAGTGGCGGCAATGCTGCGATCGCTGGCAAGCTATTGTTGTAAATAAATGCATGTAAATACGGTAGATTACCAGTTTGGCTCTGAGCACTATGGGACTCAACTGCTGAGGTCATTAGTCCCCTAGAACTTAGAACTAATTAAACCTAACTAACCTAAGGACATCACAAACATCCATGCCCGAGGCAGGATTCGAACCTGCGACCGTAGCGGTCTTGCGGTTCCAGACTGCAGCGCCTTTAACCGCACGGCCACTTCGGCCGGCCCGGTAGATTAAATAAATGAAATAAAAGTAATTTCGCATGTATCATTATAATAAACGTAATTTTTCCTCATTGATTGTGAAATGTGAGGTAACATCTTAAAATAAAAGACGTGTGCAGTAACACTTGTGATGAAAGCAGAAGGGATACGTGTGATGCGTGTACTGCAGAAGCTGTAGTGCTGCTCCACAGGCTCGCGCCTGCGGTCGGCTCGCGACGGCAGTATTAAACACTCGGGATGTCGCCGGCTCGGCTCCGGGAGGCTCACGCCGTGTCGGCGTGGCCCGGCCGCCAGTGTGAACACCCCAATTCAAAACCATGTGTTTGATATCGAAGCGGGCGGCGGCCCGGCCAGGCTCGGCTCGGACCGGCCGGCAGTGTGAACGCAGCCTAGAGTTGAGGCGTGCCGCTCCGCGCAGTTTGGAGGATTGCGCGCCCCAAGAAGAGCTTCTCACGGTGCAGTCACCTTCTGTTCTCTGTTACGACCACTTGTGTGCTGCTGCGTGAAGAAGGGAACTTGACGATAGAAAATGCTTAAACGTAAACGTGTTGTCCTTTCTATGAGGGACAAGTACGAGATTATTACTATATATTCCTACTGAAATTGCCTTTGGATCTTACTTTGTAATGCTAAAAGAGATGCCTGTTTTTATGAATAAATGTACTGTACAGTACTTCTTTTTGAGAAAAAACATGTACAGTTCGATTATCCGAACAAACCAGTTTTCCGAACACCCATGTCTCCCAATTACTTCGGATAATCGACGCTCTACTATACTGAATCGAACCGGTGAGATAATAAATTAGTGGTACAACTTGACTAAAAGTTGGGGTCGACTAACAAGGCAAGTTCTGAGCAATGAGTGATAAGCTTATTTTGAGATAGAAAAAATTGATGGGTGATAAAATGTATAGTGTACGTCGAAGACATGAATTCAGTGAGCAGTTACATAAACATGACTACAATGCAGTTCACAGTTGTGTGCCTGACAGAGGGTTTCTCTAAATACTTCACACTGTTTCTCTACCGTTCCAGTCTCAAACAGCGCACCGGAAAAAAAAAATCTCTCAAACCTTTCCGTGCGAGCACTGATTTCTCTTATAATGATCACTTCTTCCTGTATAGGTTGGCACTAGCAAAGTCTTTTAGGGTTCGAGGGAGGAAGCTGAAGATTGAAATTTCGTGAGAAGATCGCCCCTACAACGAAGAAGACCTTTATTTTAAATGACTGGGCCACAACTCGTCTATCATATTCATGGCATTCTCTTCCCTTTTTCGGCGATAATACAAAATGAGGTGACCGTTTTTCAACTTTCTCGATGTATACCTTCAATCCTATCTGGTAAAATCCATATCACATCAACACTCTAGTAGCGGGCAGGGAAGTGCACTATAGGCAGTGTCTTCACTGGATTTGTTGCAGCTTGTAAGTGTTTCGCCAATAAAACGCAGTCTTTGGTACGCCTTCAACACAACATTTTCCACGTGGTCATTCGAATGTAAGTTGTTACTAATTATTATACTCAGGTATTTAGTTGCGTTCACTGTCTTTAGATGCGTGTGATTTATCGTGTAACCGAAATTTAACGGATTCCTTCTAGCACTCAAATGGGTGAACTCATAATTTTCATTAGTTAAGTTCGATTATTACTTATCGCACCGTAAAGATACTATGTGTAAATCATTTTTCAATTGTTTTTATCTTCCGATGAGTTTACTATACTATAAATGACGGCATCATGCTGCTGATATTGTCTCCTAAATCACTGATACTGATTCGTTCCTTGGCGAGCATCATTTCTGTTTTCCTCGATCAATCTCCCTCAAATACTACGGACAGAGACCTTTCTGACAGGAAATCATGAATCCAGTCGCACGACTCAGCCGATACTCCATAGGCACTCAGATTAGAATTCGCTTGTGAGGAACTGTACAAAGCCGTCTGGAAATCCAGAAATATGGAATAAATTTTAAATCCCCTGTCGATAGCACTCATCGCTTTATAAGAATATAGAGCTATTTGTGTTGCACAAGACTGACATTTTCTGAGTCCGTGCTGACCATGTGGCAGAAGGTCTTTTTTCAAGGTAATTCGTAATGTTTGAACACAGTATATGTTTCAAAGGCCTACTGCAAATCGACGATAACGATAGGGGTCTGTAATTCAGAAGATTACTCCAGCTTCTTGTTTTTGAGTGCTGGTGTGATCTGCGCAGACTTCATTCTTTAGGTAAGGATCTTTCGTCGAGCCAGTGCTTCCATATGATTGCTAAATATGGAGCTATTACATTATCAAACCCTGAAAGTAATCCAACCGGTATGTTATTTAGACTGGAGGACTTGCCTTATTAAGTGATTTGAGTTGCTTCACTCCACAGAGGTTATCTAGTTTTAAGCTTCTGACGTTGGCAGCAGTTCTTGATTCCAATTCTGGAATATTTACTTGGTCCTCTTAGGTGAAAGGATTTCGGAAAATAGTATCCAGTAACTCTTGCCTTAGTACCACTGTCATCGATAACATTACCATAGTTATCGCGCGGTAAAGGTATTGATTGGGTCTTTCCACTGGTGTATTTTCCATATGAACATAATCTCTTTGGATTTTCTGCCAGATTTAGAGCAGAATTTCGTTATGCAAACTATTAAAAGCATCTCTAAGTAGTTATGCAGAAATGAAGAGGCTTGCATAGGATAGCCTAGCGTGGAGAGCTGCAACAAACCCGTCCTCGGAATGAAGAACACAACAACAACCCATTCTGTACCATAATAGATCTGACGTCAGAACTTACAATTTACGCAGAACTACTGTGTTAAACCCGGAGCTGTACCCTCTGAGTGCATTACTGTGTCTCAAGCCGAAATGTCACTTACGCTTCGTGTGCACAGAACCGATGTTAGTAAAGATGACAACAGTCACTGTGAGACTGATGTGTGGGATGATAATGTTCGTCGGTTGAGTTCCACGGAGACAGCAAGTCTCCTATGTCAGACTGCATCCAATATATCGATCACGACGAGATCTGTGGGAGGGTGGTAATTCTCAAAAACGATCTTCACACTGCTGAGAATACAATATTTATCTCAGTACTGTTTAGTCAGTTTGCATGGATGTAATTTAGTTAGTTATTTTCCTTGTTTATATTCAAATGTTTAAAAATATATCTCTCAGTACCTTCTGAACCAACACATATGCATCTGATGTAACTTACGACAGGAGCATAGGAAGAAACGGCAAAACACCATGTACAACCAAAATATCCATGTTTGCACCATACATTGTTGAACATTAACGGTTAATGGAGTAGGTTACTAATAGGAAAAACTGGTTTTGATCAATAGCTCGTATTATATTCTTGTAGAGTAACACCGGTTCTAACTCGAAACAAGCCAAACCAAAGCTATGAAAACCTAAACATTCCATCAGACGAGAAATGAAAAACAGTAAAAGCTAATAAAACGTGTGCTCGTCTTAAAGAGACAACGATATTAACTGACCGAAATGCGTCAGTGCTGCCACCCGTACGGATCATATTGGAACGGCTCTGGAAGTGATAAAAGACTGACCACACAAAAGACAAAACATTTTTACAAATTCTTTTTACATAACTAATTTACATAAAGCACACGTTGGTAACCCGAGCCCATTTAATTATTGCTAAGCCGTTGTAAGATAATTATTACACTGCCTGAAAGCGCCAATGATTATTTTAAACATAACTTACATCAATGTAGTTTAAGTGTGCCAGTAAGGTAACTTCAACAATATATAGTAACTATCATGCCAGTTTAATGCATCCATAAGGCAGCATAAAAATTATTTAAAATTGGTAATTAAAAAAGACACTTAAATAGATTAGGGCGAAGATAAGGAATTCATTAAACTAAACAACTAACAGAGTTCGAGCATAGACCAAAATGTCTGTACAGTCCTAAAAGACAGTCCAGTAACAGACGAAGAACGTCAAAACCTAATCGTGAAAAACACGTTCAGAAGCTAATGTGACCATACAGCGAGATTAAGAAGGAATGTCACATAATTTGTGCGTTGATTATACAAGTGAAAATAAACCGACAGGTTATTTACGTGTACCCATCTTCGCAACGTACACATCCCCATAAACGGAAGTGAAAATGTAGCAGCAGCTGTAAGTAAAGTGTATTACGTGATGTCTCTGCGTACAGCCAACTGTTCATAAAATTGTTGTCTGCTTCCTAATTCAACTGGATGCAGAGGTTGCATGAACTGCACACGGAATGGATACAAGCCTTCAAAATGTATCGTATGCTACAATAGTGTTTGTGGAATATCAAGCTGACAACTAAAGTGCCATGTACTGGTGCTGAGACTCTGTTGTACCATTGCACTAATGTCATTCCTTTCCTCAACTGGGCAATGACCTTACTGCAGTGGATACACCTGTTCTCGTCAGTTCACCGAAATTCAGCGCTTTCGGCAATGGCTGGCACTGAGATGGGTGACCATCACCATTGCCATTTTTCGGGGCGCAATCAGCCTCGTGATGTCAGTTGAGGAGCTACTCGACCGAATACTAGTGGCTCCAGTCAAAGAAAACCATCCTAACGACCGGGAGAGCGGTGTGCTGACCGTAAGCTCCTCCTAGCCACATCCTAATCTGAGGATGACACGGCGGTCCGATGGTCCCGATGGGCCACTTGTGGCCTGAAGAAGGAATGCTTTTTTTTCCTCAACTGACTGGAGGGCCACACGTTCTGATGTTACATGTACACTGGGAAGCATTCTGGGTTTATGTAATACCTGGCACAAGGAGTTCGTCGATCAGGGAAACGTCTCTTGTATCCTGTCACTGCCACACGGGCACTACCATTACAGTACCCACACATGAACAACAAGTCTGCGTATTCAGTATGGTTGAACATATGCGAGATGTTGCTATTCACGGACATAGTGGACTTGCTCAAGCAAGCAACGTTCCAGCACGACACACATGCGGCCTCACAGGTGCTCACTGATCCAACTGAAGATCGAACACTGGATACGCTTGCAGTTTTTCTTACACTAACTAGCACTACTCCAGTACCCAAGTATCACACTAGTTACGTAAGAAATTTTGTGAATTTTTGTGTCATTTCCTTACAGCGGACGACTCCAGAAGATATTTATTGCTGAAAGTTTTTCAGGCATTTCTCTTTAGAACGTTAGGAGCGTCTGTCTGACTTCTGTACCAGAGTGGGGGTGGAAATTGCATCTTGCTGGAGCCACAGGGTAAAGGGTACATCTCAGATTAATCCGTTACACAGAATAACAGAATCTCAGATCAACCCCACTCACCACAGAACATTATTTCATGGGTGTGTGTAGTCTTCATTCCAATCCAGTTCCGTGATAAACAAAAGTCGGACAAATGTTTATAGCACTTTTTCCGTTTAGTTCAGTAGAGAGTCACCTCACAAGTTGTGTGACATTTCTCCTGGATCAGCCTGTATTTTTAAGTTCTGCACCGTTTCCTACGAGGCGACCCCCAGGATCAGGGCTGCAATAAACAATTAGGTTTTAGAGCTCTAAAACAGAAACAACCACAATATCATTGCACGTACCATATCATATTAAAAACAAGTTACATATAATTTAAGAGAAGATACCAGTATTCCACGTTTACGACAATTAAACATCGTCAACGAATTTATCAAATCTATATTCCAGTACTCACTTAAATACACGACCCCTCTGGCCAAGTCGCACAAACTGAAACCGAGTGCCAACTCAGGCTATTCAATATAAAGTAGATTACACCAAAATACCGCCCAGGAGGTCCAGTATTTACAGATAGAATTAAATCAGAAGGACGCACTATGTTACCGTTGGCACTCCCTTTAAAGTCTTAATTATAGGAACACATAAATCTGTCACCTAGTGCCGCACTGCTTAGTACCTACTTCGTCAACAACCAATATATGTAACTGACAAGGCAGCCGAGCTCACAGGAGCACTATCAAGAACGACTCACGCGTGTAGTGAGTCATTCGCTTTTGGCACAACAGAGCTCCGTTAAGAGGTAGTACAGTGGACGGGAGATCACCATTACTTTCCACTGTATGATGATAATGACTGCCTCAAGTCTCCAAAGTGTACACTTCGATGAAGTACCTTTTCTTGCAAGATTAAAAGCAGCATGGAAATACTCCGGAGCCGCATTGAAAATGCCGCGAAGGAACCGGCGACTTTGTATTCGGTTTCCCATCACACAACCATCTCCAAACAGGAAAATCTGCTGCTCTTCCAAGTTGCAACACGTCAGTGTCCTGGGCGGCCTTGAAGTGCTCCGCTGCTACCAGACTGCCTGTCCGATTTTCTGTTCATTAACGACTGCTCTAACGACGAATGACACAGATTCAGCATAGGTTTGTTGCAGGCTACCTCTCCCGCTTAACGCCGACGACTGATCATTGAGATATCTTCCTCCCTGCTGTTTTATGGCGCTTAGACCTTGCAGTTATTCCTCCAATTCTTGCTGTGTTTTTCTTGCTTATTTTAACTCACGTGCCTTAAATATAAAACTGGAGAAAACTTGTGAGCTTTCCAGCAAAGAAACACTAAATCACTTCCCAGAGCCCCGTTCGGGTAGTACCGACTTCCTAAATCACTAGCTTGCTCCTGAGTTCAATGTGTATCTTGCGTGTATCCTTCTATCTATAAAACTGTAAGAGACTAAACTTTGTTTTTACGACTTACACGAGAAGCTTCAAAACTTCCTACACCGGGCGTTATCGGTCCGAAGTACTTGAAACTTGGCACAATTTTCTCGTCTCGAGTGACTTACACACTCTCTTTAATGACTGTCACCCCCACACAAAATTTATAGTAGACAATATACAGTGATACGTCCAAAAATGGAAATGAATAAGTAAACCATTATTTCTTTGATCACAATGTGGTGCTAATCCGACAGATATAACGACTAACTAAACCTTCATACCGAATTTGGTGATCATTGCTTAAATATGTACTGAATGTCAATTCCAGTCATACATCGATGAACAAAATGGTACAACATTAACGTTCATAATCTCGGTAAAATATACGTAAAACAATCATACAATTATTTATCATTTACCATAAGGACCTTTAAAATATGCTGTGAACAATACAGATTGCTATGACGGACTCATCAGAAAATGTCACATCTTTCAGTAAATGGTAATAAATCCCTCTTGCTCACAAGAGCACGAAACTGCAGCACCCGTGTTGTTCATACATCCTCAACACAAATTCGTAATGAAAATACACTCCTGGAAATTGAAATAAGAACACCGTGAATTCATTGTCCCAGGAAGGGGAAACTTTATTGACACATTCCTGGGGTCAGATACATCACATGATCACACTGACAGAACCACAGGCACATAGACACAGGCAACAGAGCATGCACAATGTCGGCACTAGTACAGTGTATATCCACCTTTCGCAGCAATGCAGGCTGCTATTCTCCCATGGAGACGATCGTAGAGATGCTGGGTGTAGTCCTGTGGAACGGCTTGCCATGCCATTTCCACCTAGCGCCTCAGTTGGACCAGCGTTCGTGCTGGACGTGCAGACCGCATGAGACGACGCTTCATCCAGTCCCAAACATGCTCAATGGGGGACAGATCCGGAGATCTTGCTGGCCAGGGTAGTTGACTTACACCTTCTAGAGCACGTTGGGTGGCACGGGATACATGCGGACGTGCATTGTCCTGTTGGAACAGCAAGTTCCCTTGCCGGTCTAGGAATGGTAGAACGATGGGTTCAATGACGGTTTGGATGTACCGTGCACTAATCAGTGTCCCCTCGACGATCACCGGTGGTGTACGGCCAGTGTAGGAGATCGCTCCCCACACCTTGATGCCGGGTGTTGGCCCTGTGTGCCTCAGTCGTATGCAGTCCTGATTGTGGCGCTCACCTGCACGGCGCCAAACACGCATACGACCATCATTGGCACCAAGGGAGAAGCGACTCTCATCGCTGAAGACGACACGTCTCCATTCGTCCCTCCATTCACGCCTGTCGCGACACCACTGGAGGCGGGCTGCACGATGTTGGGGCGTGAGCGGAAGACGGCCTAACGGTGTGCGGGACCGTAGCCCAGCTTCATGGAGACGGTTGCGAATGGTCCTCTCCGATACCCCAGGAGCAACAGTGTCCCTAATTTGCTGGGAAGTGGCGGTGCGGTCCCCTACGGCACTGTGTAGGATCCTACGGTCTTGGCGTGCATCCGTGCGTCGCTGCGGTCCGGTCCCAGGTCGACGGGCACATGCACCTTCCGCCGACCACTGGCGACAACATCGATGTACTGTGGAGACCTCACGCCCCACGTGTTGAGCAATTCGGCGGTACGTCCACCCGGCCTCCCGCATGCCCACTATACGCCCTCGCTCAAAGTCCGTCAACTGCACATACGGTTCACATCCACGCTGTCGCGGCATGCTACCAGTGTTAAAGACTGCGATGGAGCTCCGTATGCCACGGCAAACTGGCTGACACTGACGGCGGCGGTGCACAAATGCTGCGCAGCTAGCGCCATTCGACGTCCAACACCGTGGTTCCTGGTGTGTCCGCTGTGCCGTGCGTGTGATCATTGCTTGTACAGCCCTCTCGCAGTGTCCGGAGCAAGTATGGTGGGTCTGACACACCGGTGTCAATGTGTTCTTTTTTCCATTTCCAGGAGTGTAATTTGGTCAGTACAAACCGTACTTTCAATATTCTGAATATTTTTAACAACATTGGAATCGGGAATAACCGCTCTCTTCTCGACTGTAGTGGCCTGGCATTCCGTATTAACGGCCAGATACTCATCGCACAGCCATCCAATCGCCACCCCCCACCCCACCCAACCCTGCAGTGCACATGTACCGACGGTTATTTAACATACAGCTTCTAATAGTTGATTCTTATTAACATTAAAACACGAAAGTATTTAACGCTACAGATAAGTCCCGGCCGAAGCACGCAGATAATCGGAAGTGTCATCACTACCGCCGCGAGGTATTCATACAAATATTTATCTACTACATGTATCGTTCGACGTACCATCACCAGGTCCTTAAAATCATTTGCACCATCATATTAGACCAATAGAAAGTCACTGACGTCAGATTACAAAATAACGATTTTGTTGTTGTTATCATGTCGTAAGATAAATTACATCGTCAATATGTAAAATATCCCCCCCCCCCTTCCATGAACCATGGACCTTACCGCTGGTGGGGAGGTTTGTATGCCTCAGCGATACAGATGGCCGTACCGTACGTGCAGCCACAACGCAGGGGTAACTGTAGAGAGGCCAGACAACCGTGTGGTTTTTTGAAGAGAGGCAGCAGCCTTTTCAGTAGTTGCAGGGGCAACAGTCTGGATGATTGACTGATCTGGCCTTGTAACACTAACCAAAACGGCCTTGCTGTGCTGGTACTGTCAACGCCTGAAAGCAAGGAGAATCTATAGCCGTAATTTTTCCCGAAGGCATACAGCTTTACTGTATGGTTAGAGGATGATGGCGTCCTCTTGGGTAAAATATTCCGGACGTAAAATAGTCCCCCATTCGGATCTCCGTGTGTGGACTACTCAAGAGGACGTCGTTATCAGGAGAAAGAAAACTGGCGTTCTACGGATCGGAGCGTGGAATGTCAGATCCTTTAATCGGACAGGTAGGTTAGAACATTTAAAAAAGAAATGGATAGGTTAAAGTTAGATATAGTGGGGATTAGAGAAGTTCGGTGGCAGGAGGAACAAGACTTTTGGTCAGGTAAATACAGGGTTATAAATACAAAATCAAATAGGGGTATCGCAGGAGTAGGTTTAATAATGAATAAAAAAATAGGAGTGCAGGTAAGCTGATACAAACAGCATAGTGAACGCATTATTGTGGCCAAGATGGACACGAAGCCCATGCCTACTACAGTAGTACATATTCATATGCCAACTAGCTCTGCAGATGAAGAAGAAATTAATAAAATGTATGATGAGATAAAAGAAACTATTCAGGTAGTGAAGGGAGACGAAAATTTAATAGTCATGGGTGACTGGAATTCGAGAGTAGGAAAAGGGAGAGAAAGAGACATAGTAGGTGAATGTGGATTGGGAAAAGAAATGTAAGAGGAAACTGTCTGCTAGAATTTTGCACAGAGAATAACTTAATCACAGCTAACACTTGGTTCAAGAATCATAAAAGAAGGTTGTATACATGGAAGAATCCTGGAGATACTAGAAGGTATCAGATATATTATATAATGGTAAGTCAGATATTTAAGAACCAGGTTTTAAATTGTAAGACATTTCCAGGGGCAGATGTGGACTCTGACCACAATCTATTGGTTATGAACTGTAGATTAAAACTGAAGAAACTTCAAGAAGGTGGGAATTTAAGGAGATGGGACCTCGATAAACTGACTGAACCAGAGGTTGTACAGAGTTTCAGGGCGAGCATAAGGGAACAATTGACAGGAATGGGTGAAAGAAATACAGTAGGAGAAGAATGGGTAGCTCTGAGGGATGAAGTAGTGAAGGCAGCAGAGGATCAAGTAGGTAAAAAGACGAGGGCTAGTAGAAATCCTTGGGTAACAGAAGATATATTGAATTTAATTGATGAAAGGAGAAAATCTAAAAATACAGTAAATGAAGCTGGCAAAAAGGAATACAAACGTCTCAAAAATGAGATCGATAGGAAGTGCAAAATGGCTAAGCAGGGATAGCTCTGAGGGATGAAGTAGTGAAGGCAGCAGAGGATCAAGTAGGTAAAAAGACGAGGGCTAGTAGAAATCCTTGGGTAACAGAAGCTATATTGAATTTAATTTATGAAAGGAGAAAATCAAAAAATGCAGTAAATGAAGCTGGCAAAAAGGAATACAAACGTCTCAAAAATGAGATCGATAGGAAGTGCAAAATGGCTAAGCAGGGATGGCTAGAGGACAAATGTAAGGTTGTAGAGGCTTATCTCACTAGGGGTAAAATAGAAACTGCCTACAGGAAAATTAAAGAGACCTTAGGAGAAAAGAGAGCTCAGATGGAAACCCAGTTCTAAGCAAAGAAGGGAAAGAAGGTTAAAGGAGTATATAGAGGGTCTATACAAGGACGATGTACTTGCGGACAATATTATGGAAATGGAAGGGGATGTAGATGACGATGAAATGGGAGATACGATACTGCGTGAAGAGTTTGACAGAGCACTGAAACACCTGAGTCGAAACAAGGCCCCGGGAGTAGACAACATTCCATTAGAACTACTGACGGCCTTGGGAGAGCCAGTCTTGACAAAACTCTACCATCTGGTGAGCAATATGTATGAGACAGGCGAAATATACTCAGACTTCAAGAAGAATATAATAATTCCAATCCCAAAGAAAGCAGGTGTTGGCAGATGTGAAAATTACCGAATTAGCAGTTTAATAATTCACAGGTGCAAAATACTAACGCGAATTCTTTACAGGCGATTGGAAAAACTGGTAGAAGCCGACCTCGGGGAAGATCAGTTTGGATTCCGTAGGAATGTTGGAACACGTGAGGCAATACTGACATTAGGACTGATTTTAGAAAAAAGATTAAGGAAACGCAAACCTACGTTGCTAACATTTATAGACTTAGAGAAAGCTTTTGACAATATTGACTGGACTACTCTCTTTCAAATTCTAAAGGTGCCAGGGGTAAAACACAGGGAGCGAAAGGCTATTTACAATAATGGTTCAAATGGCTCTGAGCACTATGGGACTTAACTTGTGAGGTCATCAGTACCCTAGAACTTAGAACTACTTAAACCTAACTAACCTAAGGACATCACACACATCCATGCCCGAGGCAGGATTCGAACCTGCGACCGTAGTGGTCGCGCGGTTCCAGACTGTAGCGCCTCGAACCACTAGGCCACCCCTGCCGGCAGGCTGTTTACAATTTGTACAGAAACCAGGTGGTAGTTATAAGAGTCGAGGGCCATGAAAGTGAAGCAGTGATTGGGAAGGGAGTGAGACAAGTTTGTAGCCTCTCCCAGACGTTATTCAATCTGTATATTGAGCAAGCAGTAAAGGAAACAAAAGATAAATTCGGAATAGGTATTAAAATCTATGGAGAAGAAATTGAAACTTTGAGGTTCGTCGATGACATTGTAATTCTGTCAGAGACAGCAAAGGACTTGGAAGAGCAGTTGAACGGAATGGAAAGTGTCTTGAATGGAGGATATAAGATGATCATCAACAAAAGCAAAACGAGGATAATGGAATGTAGTCGAATTAAGTCGGTTGATGCTGAGGGAATTAGATTAAGGAATGAGACACTTAAAGTAGTAAAGGAGTTTTGCTATTTGGGGAGTAAAATAACTGATGATGGTCGAAGTAGAGAGGATATAAAATGTAAACTGGCAATGGTAAGGAAAACGTTTCTGAAGAAGATAAATTTGTTAACATCGAGTATATATTTATGCGTCAGGAAGTCGTTTCTGAAAGTATTTGTATGGAGTGTAGCCATGTATGGAAGAGAAACATGGACGATAAAAAGTTTGGACTAGAAGAAAATAGAAGCTTTCGAAATGTGGTGCTACAGATGAATGTTGAAGATTAGATGGGTAGATCACGTAACTAATGAATACGTATTGAATAGAATTGGGGAAAAGAGGAGTTAGTGGCACAACTTGACAAGAAGAAGGGACCGGTTGGTAGGACATGTTCTGAGGCATCAAGGGATCACAAATTTAGCATTGGAGGGCAGCGTGGAGGTTAAAATCGTAGAGGGAGACCAAGAGATGAATACATTAAGCAGATTCTGAAGGATGTCGGTTGCAGTAAGAACTGGGAGGTGAAGAAGCTTGCACAGGATAGAGTAGCATGGAGAGCTGCATCAAACCAGTCTCAGGACTGAAGACCACAACAACAACAAGATGTAAAAGATGATAGGCAATGCTTTTAAGAACCTGGTGGCAATCTATCGACCGAAACTGGTTTTTAATAAAAAAATTCTGTCAGCAGCTAAGGCGTTAATCATAACATTTTTCAGTCGTCATTAATCAGCGGGGTAGGTGGCGGGCAGGATTGATGGATTACTTGGTTTCCTTTATCGTGATGCCTGTCTTTTCTTGTCTTTTCTGTCACTTCATTTACTTTACTCTCATAGAAGTCACGTAAAAGTGCAAGTGATAATTTAAAGATATTGCCTGACAAGAAAATTGCAGTACCCATAATAGGACAAGGTAGAAAATGAACCTTCGCGGGTTGAAAATGTATGTCACTTTATTTCGATGAGTACAATTTACAAGGCACTGGGCAGTCAGAGCCAACTTAACAATACGGCGTCGCACCGTCTCTCGTCTGGATATGTGGGCTGACTAGATTGTGAAGGCCGTTGTATCCTGTCCTGAAACAAGACAGCCGACAATAGTTATATCTGGGCATTGGTAACCTCCGTACTGACGCTAGAGAGGATTTGACGCCCACGTTGTTCCAACCTATGTTCTATCGGGGACACATTTGGGGATCTCTCTGAGGACATTGTAGACAGTTCATGGATACACGGGCCTCATATGGCTCAGAAGTAGGTAGATGTTAGTTCCTGTGTTTAATTTAGTTTCTGTGTAGACTGTTCTACGTTATAGAAGAATCGTGCATCAGCCTGCAGCTGTATTTACCACAAAGTCCCCGGTGAAGAGTATTACAGTGCCATCGACACTAATTTTTGACTTTTAGTTCGCGTTGTTCGCGGTATTTATCCCTTCTATCACACTGTTATATCGAATGAGATTCTCATCCAGTGCGGTGCATCTATGGTTCTACTTTACCAGACCTCATTACCCTGTCCTGTTACTAATCTAGTTAACTATAAAAGCTTGCTGTACAAATATGTTCAAAGGCACTTCCTCATATTACTGGAATCAGATAACCACCTTAATGATGAAAATTAATTGTCTCTGGAAAGTATGTGACTTTTTAATGTGGTCTTAGCATGAACAGCCAAAGAATTTTGTACACCTGCCTAATATTGTGTAGGGAACCCGCGATATCACAGACGTCCCGCAACAGGTCGTGGCACGGACTCGCCTAATGTCTGACGTAGTGCTGGAGGGAACTGATACCTTGAATCCTGCAGGGCAGCCCATAAATCCGTGAGTACGAGAGGGTAGAGATCTCTTCTGAACAGCACGTTGCAAGGCAACTCAGATATGCTCAATAATGTTTATGTCTGGGGTATCTGGTGGCCAGCTGAAGTCTTTAAACTCAAAAGAATGTTCGTGGCGCCACTCTGTAGCACTTCTGAACGTGTGGGTGTCACACGGTCCTGCTGAAATTCCCCAAGTCCGTCGGAATGCACAATGGACACGAATGGATGCAGTAGATCCGACACGCTCCTTACGTACGTGTCACCTGTCAGAATCGTATCTAGACGTATCAGGGGACCCATATCACACCAACTGCACACGCCCCACAACATTACAGAGCCTCCACCAGCTTAACAGTCCCCTGCTGACATGCAGGGTCCATGGATTCATGAGGTAGTCTCCATACTCGTGCACGTCCATTCGCTGGATGCAATTTGAAACGACGTACGGGAAAATCCCCACTTCTTTGCTACCTCGGAGATGCTGTCTCACATCGCTCGTGCGCCGAGTATTACACCACGTTCAAACTTATATCTTGATAACATGCCATTGTAGCAGCAGTAACCCATCTAACAACTGCGCCAGACATTTGTTTTTTATCTAAAGGCGTTGCCGATCGCAGCGCCGTATTCTGCCAATAATCAAGCGCAGACATTAGCACAGCATTCTAGACCCCCTAATAGTGACCTTTGGAACGTGTATCGTTTGTTGTGTTATGTTTTTTCTAGGAAGTAAATGTCTACTTCAGTACTACAAATACTTAGGCGTCCTTTTCAGCCCGTAGAAGCGATGCGTATGTAATATATCCTAATATACAGTTTTAAAAGTTACTTCTCTACGCGTACCGTCGATTTAGATACTGCTTTTTAAGTATCTAATAACATTTATCTAACATCCCCAAGAGAACCAAACAACTGTATGTGACATAATCCACATACGGGCACTCCTGTATCATTAAGAAGTCCTTCTCAAGGCTTCACATAATTTTGAATCTCAGTGCCAACCACCAACATAACTTGCCTCGATGTCACAGGCTTGAAAGACATGGATTAATGTCGAATTGACAGGTTTGGTCAACATTAGAAAGAGTAAGTTAACAATCCATGTTATTCTACATGTTACAATAGTATTAAATGTGACCACAACAGTTTTATTTAACAACTGTTTACTGATGTGTTAGGAACGATCCAGTAAAAAATGAATTACGAGTGTAACGTATTGTAAGATGCCAGGGAATTAGATGTATACCACATTGAACGGTCAAGAATTTTTCCATTTTACAGCAACTGTCACGACAAAGGAAGTCCTCATAAACTTACTGTTGACAGAGTAACGTACTTAGCAACATTGGTTGAAGTGTGTGAAGAATTTTCGTGAACCCGTATACAGTCAGCAACACTGAAACAAAGAAAAACATTGGTCTCCATTTGAAGGCAGGAACTTTTGTCTTACAAACAGGTTGTGGGAAAAATTTGGCAGTGTATGCAGAGAGAGACGCGTTTCAAAACGTGTTATCTATTATGGATGTTCTGAAATCCCACCAAAAGTGCTGGAACTTACGCATTTTTCTGAGATTTATAGCAACGACCTCTTTGCCTTCGGCGGGAGAAGTTGGCAACCCAAACTAGTACACTAGTACTCAAAAAGTACCACGATTAAAAAGAGAATGAGAGTCGACATGTATTACAAAAGGAAAGTTACTTCGGCCTTCTCGAGGTGCCGATCGGGACACTACGACTAGAAGACGGCAGATTTAGACAGACTGGAAACCAACGACACGTACAATTTTTTCATACTTGTAATATGTTCAGCTTTTTATTGTGAACAAAGCGTGTGTGGAATTTATTATACCCAATCATTTACCTTCGTGTTGCTCACTCATGCGGAAAGTCTCTTTCAGACATTAAGGCGGAAATTGGAAGTCTAACGTAAAGGATTCTGGATGCCGTGTATTGTTTTAATTAATCCGCACCGTACTTGAATTAGAGTTGTCGTCTTCGAATACTATGGAGGACTAGAATACGAGTGGAAATGGGAAACTGAAGAAGCTGAAGAGAATGCAACAACAGACGACAGAAATCCGTGTCGACGCAAGAGAATGCAGAGTTTTAAAGCAAATAAATTTTGATCACTAGTTCATGCGCTATACAAATAATTCGTGGCTCTGATTTCTTGAGTCCAAGTAACGGAGTTTCGAGATAGATTTATGGAACACAGTAGTGCAAAGCAGATTTCGTCGCAGCAGAAAATAAGACAGTTTTATGTGATGAATTTTGGTGGGGAACTGAGCACCTGTGAGTTAAAAACGCGGTCACGTATCCTGTCGTCTTCTGAAATCGCAGAGTTATTTACGAGTAAAGCTATGTGTTCAACCGCTCCCCGCTTTGGAAAACGCTACAGCGAGAAATAACTTTTCAAATTGTTACTTTTTATTACGAGGTTAATTAAAATATCCAAACATTAACGCCTTTCACTCTGGATTAAATCTTCCTGCACTTCCTTACGACCACCCGGGGACGATACTGTCCAGCAGCCAAGAGCTTTATCAGTCATGAACCTGATAGTTACGGTTCATAGTCTTCTCACACCATGCCCCCCTTCCATGCACGTACGTACCCAGGTGCAGTCTGTGTTCCAGAGCTGCAGAAAACCTTCCGGTTAATTGCCACACTGACATACAGGATGTTTAAAAAATGACCGGTATATTTGAAACGCCAATAAAAACTAAACGAGCAGCGATAGAAATACACCGTTTGTTGCAATATGCTTGGGACAACAGTACATTTTCAGGCGGACAAACTTTCGAAATTACAGTAGTTACAATTTTCAACAACAGATGGCGCTGCAAGTGATGTGAAAGATATAGAAGACAACGCAGTCTGTGGGTGCGCCATTCTGTACGTCGTCTTTCTGCTGTAAGCGTGTGCTGTGCACAACGTGCAAGTGTGCTGTAGACAACATGGTTTATTCCTTAGAACAGAGGATTTTTCTGGTGTTGGAATTCCACCGCCTAGAACACAGTGTTGTTGGAACAAGACGAAGTTTTCAACGGAGGTTTAATGTAACCAATGGACCGAAAAGCGATACAATAAAGGATCTGTTTGAAAAATTTCAACGGACTGGGAACGTGACGGATGAACGTGCTGGAAAGGTAGGGCGACCGCGTACGGCAACCACAGAGGGCAACGTGCAGCTAGTGCAGCAGGTGATCCAACAGCGGCCTCGGGTTTCCGTTCGCCGTGTTGCAGCTGCGGTCCAAATGACGCCAACGTCGACGTATCGTCTCATGCGCCAGAGTTTACACCTCTATCCATACAAAATTCAAACGCGGCAACCCCTCAGCACCGCTACCATTGCTGCACGAGAGACATTCGCTAACGATATAGTGCACAGGATTGATGACGGCGATATGCATGTGGGCAGCATTTGGTTTACTGACGAAGCTTATTTTTACCTGGACGGCTTCGTCAATAAACAGAACTGGCGCATATGGGGAACCGAAAAGCCCCATGTTGCAGTCCCATCGTCCCTGCATCCTCAAAAAGTACTGGTCTGGGCCGCCATTTCTTCCAAAGGAATCATTGGTCCATTTTTCAGATCCGAAACAATTACTGCATCACGCTATCTGGACATTCTTCGTGAATTTGTGGCGGTACAAACTGCCTTAGACGACACTGCGAACACCTCGTGGTTTATGCAAGATGGTGCTCGGCCACATCGCACGGCCGACGTCTTTAATTTCCTGAATGAATATTTCGATGATCGTGTGATTGCTTTGGGCTATCCGAAACATACAGGAGGCGGCGTGGAATGGCCTCCCTATTCGCCAGATATGAACCCCTGTGACTTCTTTCTGTGGGGACACTTGAAAGACCAGGTGTACCGCCAGAATCCAGAAACAATTGAACAGCTGAAGCAGTACATATCATCTGCATGTGAAGCCATTGCGCCAGACACGTTGTCAAAGGTTTCGGGTAATTTCATTCAGAGACTACGCCATATTATTGCTACGCATGGTGGATATGTGGAAAATATCGTACTATAGAGATTCCCAGACCGCAGCGCCATCTGTTGTTGAAAATTGTAACTACTGTAATTTCGAAAGTTTGTCTGCCTGAAAATGTACTGTTGTCCCAAGCATATTGCAACAAACGGTGTATTTCTATCGCTGCTCGTTTAGTTTTTATTGCCGTTTCAAATATACCGGTCATTTTTGAAACACCCTGTATATTACACAAAACACTTCAAATTATGTATTTAAAAAATAATGGTTCAAATGGCTCTGAGCACTATGGAACTTAACATCTGAGATCATCAGCCCCCTAGAACTTAGAACTACTTAAACCTAACCAACCTAAGGACATCACACACATCCATGACGAGGCAGGACTCGAACCTGCGACCATAGCGGTCGCGCGGTTCCAGACTGAAGCGCCAAAAACCGCTCGGCCACACCGACCGGCTTATGTATATAAACAGATGTCCGATGACAGCAATGAACTATAGTGGACAGGAAATCATCTGCACATCTACAAGTAACAGATGATGTGCCTAGTAAAGTGCAGTAATACTATTACTGTGTGCGTCTTACAATCATTGGTCTGTTAGCTGCTCCACTCTGTGATCTCATGCGACTGTCTACAAGGTCATCTCATCAGTAAAACATTATTACTAATCTCCTTGCTTATATACTCCTGGAAATGGAAAACAGAACACATTGACACCGGTGTGTCAGACCCACCATACTTGCTCCGGACACTGCGAGAGGGCTGTACAAGCAATGATCACACGCACGGCACAGCGGACACACCAGGAACCGCGGTGTTGGCCGTCGAATGGCGCTAGCTGCGCAGCATTTGTGCACCGCCGCCGTCAGTGTCAGCCAGTTTGCGTGGCATACGGAGCTCCATCGCAGTCTTTAACACTGGTAGCATGCCGCGACAGCGTGGACGTGAAGCGTATGTGCAGTTGACGGACTTTGAGCGAGGGCGTATAGTGGGCATGCGGGAGGCCGGGTGGACGTACCGCCGAATTGCTCAACACGTGGGGCGTGAGGTCTCCACAGTTCATCGATGTTGTCGCCAGTGGTCGGCGGAAGGTGCACGTGCCCGTCGACCTGGGACCGGACCGCAGAGACGCACGGATGCACGCCAAGACCGTAGGATCCTACGCAGTGCCGTAGGGGACCGCACCGCCACTTCCCAGCAAATTAGGGACACTGTTGCTCCTGGGGTATCGGCGAGGACCATTCGCAACCGTCTCCATGAAGCTGGGCTACGGTCCCGCACACCGTTAGGCCGTCTTCCGCTCACGCCCCAACATCGTGCAGCCCGCCTCCAGTGGTGTCGCGACAGGCGTGAATGGAAGGACGAATGGAGACGTGTCGTCTTCAGCGATGAGAGTCGCTTCTCCCTTGGTGCCAATGATGGTCGTATGCGTGTTTGGCGCCGTGCAGGTGAGCGCCACAATCAGGACTGCATACGACTGAGGCACACAGGGCCAACACCCGGCATCATGGTGTGGGGAGCGATCTCCTACACTGGCCGTACACCACTGGTGATCGTCGAGGGGACACTGAATAGTGCACGGTACATCCAAACCGTCATCGAACCCATCGTTCTACCATTCCTAGACCGGCAAGGGAACTTGCTGTTCCAACAGGACAATGCACGTCCGCATGTATCCCGTGCCACCCAACGTGCTCTAGAAGGTGTACGTCAGCTACCCTGGCCAGCAAGATCTCCGGATCTGTCCCCCATTGAGCATGTTTGGGACTGGATGAAGCATCGTCTCACGCGGTCTGCACGTCCAGCACGAACGCTGGTCCAACTGAGGCGCCAGGTGGAAATGGCATGGCAAGCCGTTCCACAGGACTACATCCAGCATCTCTACGATCGTCTCCATGGGAGAATAGCAGCCTGCATTGCTGCGAAAGGTGGATATACTCTGTACTAGTGCCGACATTGTGCATGCTCTGTTGCCTGTGTCTATGTGCCTGTGGTTCTGTCAGTGTGATCATGTGATGTATCTGACCCCAGGAATGTGTCAATAAAGTTTCCCCTTCCTGGGACAATGAATTCACGGTGTTCTTATTTCAATTTCCAGGAGTGTATCTGTTTTCTGCTACCTGTAACTTTTATTAGTATTATGTTTAATTTAACACACTGCAATGCATTTCGAACATGTTTTTCTCGTGTTCAGGCGTTTACACATAGGGAAAATTGGTACTTGAAAATAAAATGTCGTAAACTAAATTAACACAGGAGTTTTTGTATATTGTTCGCTGCTGGTGTGTCTGTTGGGGAATTGGAACACCAACAGCAACACAAGCAGCTGTCATAGCGGCCGCTTATCCGTTAGAGGGCCCGCACAACTGACAAGCTAGGTGGGCTCCCAATCTCTCTTCAAGAGCTCAGATCGAAACATCGCCAGTGGATGTCACCAACAACAGACTTTCCGCATTAACACGGAACTACCTCGTGGAAAGCCATGTGACAGAACTCCACCAATTGGAACTAATGTGACTACCTGTAGCACTACGTCGAATCGGCGTTATAAGCAAGCCAGCAGAGTCAGACCGGCAGTGTGTACCTACAGATAGCACAGCTCTGGACAATAACTATGCCGGTTCTAGCGTAGCAGACACTTGCCGTAGCATTCAGTAGAAAGTTTCATCTTTGTTATTGTGTAGAGTAGTATTTTGATTATTTTCATTTCATTGTCTTGTACTCTTATCTGATTTTTGCCACCACAATAATTGATGTGCTTCTTGTTGTTTTCGAGTTAGGAAATTAGTGCATTCCAAGAAGGAGTTTTAGTTATAATAAAGTGTGTTCAAACGTGATTGTTAGTTCTTTCCTGCCGATCGCAGGACACTACAGAAGCGAACAATAAGCAAAATGTTCTAGGTTAATTTAGTTTAAGACATTTTAATTTTATGTAACAACTTCCTTTGTGTACAAACGCATGAAGACGAGAAGAATATGCTCGAAACGCCTTGCAATACGTTAAATTAAACTTGAAACAAATAAAAGTGACTGCTAACAGAAAAACATATAATTCATTATTGCGTACAGTCATCGTTCCCGAAAGTAGCTACTACGGTTACATGCAATAATAATAGTAACAGTATCCTGTTTGGCAGCGACAAAGTGTTAACGTACTAAAGAGACCAGCATATAACTCCTAATGTAGAGAAATGTACAGTTTAGCCCTTTACGAAACTAAAATAACATACTATCCGTTTACGACATGATTAACGAGTTCTATTAAAGCCAATAATAGGGATATGCGTGTGGCCTTCTGTACAGGTAGAAAATTAAACGATCAATAAGTTATGTTGACTGAAGATTCGCTGCGATTTGTCATTGAGATACTGGAAATACTGCAATACACGAACGAAAGAGATCACGTGCGCAATAATTGTACGGTCCATACAGAAGTATTGCTGAAATGTGAACGACCCATACCGAGTCGGAGTAACAGGCGACATCGTGTGGGTAAAATTAAAAATGTTTGGAATGGTCACCCTATTCGCTGGTGGTAATGTGCAATACAAGGTATGAAAAGTTTTAACTAAGTGACACCCTTACTCTTAGCGAGTAAACCTGCTTAGGAACGAGTTTTCAATGCTAATACGACGAATATACTTCAGCCACCAATGTATCTATTCGGCCGCGAGGTTGATTCTGAGGGTTGTAAATCCAAATTTTTTCAAGGTTCCTTCCATGATTCGAATGAGGAGGTAAATTAATATGTGGTGCATTGAAACAAGTAGCCTACCAACTACTATGCATATTATACACATTTTTACGATGAAATCGGAACAGGTGATACTGGGTCCACAATTAAATGGTCGGAGATGCATAGTTATTGTGTGCTGGATATACACATACACTACTTAACAACTGCATAGCTCATAGTAATTGTTCAAAGCGACGACCGCAAGTCTCAATGCAAGCATGGTAATGCCATATGAAGTTTTTTTTATTTATTTAGACTTCAAATTCCGTTCTGCTACATTCTCTCAAGTACCTCTGGTGTCTGTTTTACCAGGGGACAGGCAGCTTGGATTCTAGCATGCAAGTCTTCATCCTGTTCTGTAGGGTCTTCATACATCAACATCTTGGAGTAGCCCCAGAGCAAAAAGTCCATAGGTGTGAGATAATGTGACAGCGCTGGCCACGGGGCAAGACGTTCTCTTATAACGTAACTACGAGGGTACGTGTTTTTCAGGGGCTCGAGGACATTAACTTCAAAGTTGGCTGATGCACCGTGGTGTTCAAACAACGTTCTTCCATGTACATCAAGGGGTACAGTGTCCAAGAATTATGGAAGCACATCTGGTAAGAACACGAGGTAACGTGGACCTATCAAAGGAAGAGGCAGAAAATAAGATCCTGTTAGGTGATCTTGGACGATGCCCATCGATACGTTGACAAAGAATTGTTGTTAGTGGCCACCGATGTGGGTGACGTAGGGACTGTCCTGTCCCCAGACATTGCTGTTCCGGCTGTTGAAAACACCATCACGAGTGAAAGAGGCCTCACTAGTAAACAACACAAAGCGTAAGTGTACGACGTCAGGCGCTGCAGCACTGCAGTGGACAATCCGTTGACAGGAATTAACGCGGGTCTCTAATGGTCGCAATGCTTGCACACGTTCCTTATGACAGGGGTGTAACACTTGTTCCACCAGTGCTCTCTACACTGTATCCTTCTATGTGTGCATTTCACGGGCCAGTTGATGGGTGCTTATTGCTGGGGGTTCGGCCACACGATACAACACTCTTCTCAAAGTCTGATGTTCTGACATGTGTTTGGCCAGAACCTTGCTGGCTCTCTGTGGTGTGAGAGATTCCATATGTCACAAGTTAGTATCCCGGCTGGCATAGAGTTCTCTGTACATTCGTGCTGCTTAATGAGCCCTACACCCTGCATCATCGTACATCAAATACTTGTCTGCCAACCCTCGCGACGAGTAGCATTCCATTTTTGTCTACGCAACATGCAGTATACACAACGACACGTCTCACCATAGACACATTACAAGCTGTTTGATGTAATGGACAACTGACACCAGGGGTAGTGGCGTGCATGCGGCACAGGTTAATGCGATGGTGCGAAGCATGCTGTTGTCGTATGACATACGTGCTATGAGCTAAGTCGTGTGCAGGATGTTTGTTTGATGGTCAGAGGTATACGATGTTAACCACCCGCTGCCTGTTTCAGTGAACAACAGACACCCAGGATCTTTGCCAGAGTGCGGCGTAATTACATGAGGCGTTGAAATTAATGCATTGAGACTGGTGGTCGTTACTTTGAACAGCTGCTATGCGGTTACGATGTGTATGTCCATAACATAATAAATACGCATTTATGATGTCAATATAATCGGCTGTGGACCCATTATCACCTCTTTGTCCGCCCCGATAACTGAGTGGTCAGCGTGACGGATTGCCGTCCTCCGGGCCCGGGTTCGATTCCCGGCTGGGTCGGGGATTTTCTCCGCTCAGGAACTGAGTGTTGAGCTGTTTTCATCATCATTTCATCTACATCCAGCGCGCAGGTCGCCCAATGTGGCGTCGAATATGAGACCTGCACCAAGGCGGCCGGACCTGCCCCGTAAGGGGCCTCCAGGCCAATGACGCCAAACGCTCATTTCCATTTCCATCACCTCTTTGAGACATTGTGTAGTGATACGCAGAACTAGATGTAGACTGTTCCAGTGGTGTACATGCTTGGCGGTCTCTGCCAGGGCGCGTGTCAAATAACAGGTCACATTGTTAACTGCATACGAGTTGCCACTAGTGGTCTGTGTGCAATCTAACTGTTGGTTCCAGCTGCCTAATGAACATAAAAACACTTCGTCATAACCCTATTAAATGCCACGTCACTCTGCGCTCCTGTCTGTGCTGCCGTAACAAGCCCACGGGGAAATTACAGAGCTGGCCAGAAAAGTTACCTTGTAACTGTTGGCGTTAGCCAGAGGCGTCGTTTGGCCGCAAATTACAGACTCTATGCAAAAAGAAATTCGGATGATTTTGTATAATATACACTATAGTATAAGGTCTGCAGCAGTTGTGTTTTATCCATGGCCACTGAATTCTTAACACAAAAAAGTTCACTACCTGAACCATAAAATCTAATTTTCTTCTACAGCTTACGAGGTGAAAGATTGTTATTTTATTTTCGCTCTTCATAGATATCAAAGGAAGCCAGAAATCGACCATATGAAGTGAAATCTTCAAGTTTGTAGACGTTCGGATATCGCCAAGAAGTTGTTTTAATGTGTTTGGAATAACGGGTATATACCTTGGAAATGCCTGAATACCTTTTTCTGTAAACCATGCAAAGAAGCTTGATGATAAACAATTTAGTGACTGCAACTTACCCACCTAATGAGTCACTCTGCGGCAGTGTTCCTGAGCATACTGCACAGCCGACTACAAAGAGAGATACGGACAAACTCTTACAGAGTGGTCTTAGGAGTGGTCTCAGAACAAAAGACCTATCGCGTCCGGGTCGTAGTACAAAAATGTTTAGACCAACAAGCAGATGTCTGCTTTATAAATTATGAAAGTCTTTTATTATTTCTTGTACCTCACAATACCAAGTTGGGAGTACTTAATGTCCATCCTTCCAAAATATTGTTATCTATACTTTAAAATTTTGGAAAAAATATTGTTATTGTTTTTAATGATATCCTCTACCATATTATTGAATTGTTTTAATTTTTTCAGTAAAACTACCTAGAAATTTAAGTATTAGCAGTCCATGTGACATTTAACAGCAAATTTCATATTTATATATTGGCGTTCAAGATCCCCCCCCCCCCCCCCCCTCTCAGGTAGTAGATGTTAGGAAAAGTAGGTTGGTATTACTATCGTTAAATGAATAGTGCTTGACAACAGGAAAAAGAACAGAAAAGAAAAGAACTTAGAAATGTTCAGCATCTAACATATTTACAAATTAATTTGCGATGTGAGTGTAAAATGACTCGTTCCCCATGATTACGATTTATCGTGCAATATTTTCCATTGATCCGAAAAAAGGCGAAAAAGATTCTGCATTTAATAGGCCTACGGAAAGGTAGGAAGTACGTTTCAGATGAACTTAGAACTCCTCAATATGTATATTATCGCCGTCACACTCCCATTCATATTCTATTGTCACAAAGAATTGGTTGGTATTGATAAAAGAACGAAGATCAATGGTACATGTAACATCCGTTACCCAGATGATGCTGCGATATCCTCTTCAGCTCCTTACAAACACAACGCACAAGAGTAAAGAGTTTATACTTCGTGTTATGGTTCCAAAAGACAAAACGAACCCAAAGTAACAAGAAAAGAATAGCCATATGATTATCGACTTCTATAACAAATGTTCCTTTGATAGTACTTCACGCGTATTTGTGATCTTTCATTTGCCATAAAGTGGTGGATTGTACAGTGTTACATAGTATCGATACTGCGGTATCGAGTAGAATTTTGGAAAGTTAAAACATATAAGTAAGGCGTGGAAGTGGCAGTAAAAATGTTTCATTGTCGTAGAATATTCAAGCGTGACTCGACATTATAAGAGAACCGACTCGACAAACTTATACAAATCGTCTCTGTACTTGCTATACTCTCCGTCCTGTTTCTTTCTCCCAGTAATGCCCATATAGGTGAAAGGCTACGATCATGACCTAAATGACTCACCTGAAACTTCATCGTGGGCTGCCCTTCCGCCCTTTACCTGTCGTTCGTAGAAATGCTGAAATTTATCAGTACAATACAAAAGTTCGAGACGGAGGGAATGGGTGCTACTATAACAATTAAAGTAGCACACTTCTGGTAACGTAAGCTCTGTTTTGAAGTATTTTAAAACTGAATTAAAAAGAGTTTTCACCTCATTAAAACATTAATTTTACTGGCAATCCTAACCGGTTCCTGTCAAAATGTGACCATTTTCAGACTATATTACTCCATGATGTCAGGCGGTGACGATGAACGGGGTAGGTGTTGTGGATCCACGAACGCAAGCTGTAGTTTTAATTCGATTCCAAAATATGTGTTTTAAAAATAAATGCTCCAAATATTACTTACCAATTGTGAAAAATGAGTCACTTTCATAGCCACACTACTACACTTGCCTATCGATCGCTTTCTGGTGAGCGTTATCTAATTCTTCCCACTGCAATTATTTTACAAATATAGGCCCTCAGACTTAATTATTGCGATTTAGATATTTTTGTTAAGAGTACTGTTGTATCGCTGGCCGCCTCAGTATCAATAATTGCCTTAAAATACTCTAGAGAGTGGACTGGAACTCTTTTCTCCCGGGTCCGATCACCGGGTGGATTGCGGATTTTCTCCCCGGCGACTGGGTGTTTGTGTTCTGCTCATCATCATTTGTGATAGTGACTAGATTGGATTGTGAAAAGAAAAGGGACTGTGTAAAAATTTGGACTTTTTACGTGCGCTGATGACCGCGCAGTTGAGCGCCCCACAAACCAAACATCATCATCATCATCATCATCATTGTGTAATTGTTTTCGAGCAGGGAGTGAACGTTCGTTGTGGACATCAGGCGTTTTGTTGGACGCCAAGTGTTGTGTTTCCAAAACCTGTTAAAACAGTAACCATAAGAGCGTTTACCACCCAAATTATTTATAAGTTACGAAAAATTTAAGTACTTTCTGGATTCGTGAGTCATGTCGTCGAGATAACCATCAGCTGCGCCGCTACAGTTACAAAATCAACAAATATGGAGTTGGCCCCTTAATTCAATGAATATTCTGATTGAAGTGCAACGGGAATTCCACTGTTAAATGCAGAGGAGGGAGCGTATAGGTGGAAAGAATAGATTGAAGGCCGCCTCTATAAGGGGGTAGATATGTGTGATGTGATAGAAGAAGAAATATAAGTCGATTTAGAAGAGATAGGGGACCCGGTACTAGAATCAGAATTTAAGAGAGCTTTGAGAGACATAACATCAAGTAAGGCAGGAGGGATGGATAACATTCCAAGATAATTCCTAAAATCATTAGGAGAAGCAGCAATAAACGACTATTCACGCTGGTGTGAACGAAATATGAGTCTGGCGATATACCATCTGACTTTCGGAAACATGTCATCTACACAATTTCGAAGGTTGCAAGAACTGACAATTGAGGGAATTATCGCACAATCAGGTCAACAGTTCATGCATCCAAGTTGCTGAAAAGAATAATATACAGAAGAATGGAAAAGAAAGCAGAGGAATAGTTAGTTGACGATCAGTTTGGCTTTAGAAGCAGTAAAGGCACCAGAGAGGCAATTCGGACTTTGCGGTTGATAATGGAAGCAAGACTGAAGAAAAATCAAGACACTTTCATAGGATTTATCGACCTAAAAAGGTGTTACACAATGTAAAATGGTGTAAGATGGCCGACGTCCTCAGGAAAATTTGGGTAAGGTATAGGGAGAGACTGGTAATATAAAATATGAACAAGAACCAAAAGGGAATAATAAAAGTGGACGACCAAGAACGAAGTGCTAGGATTAAAAAGTGTGTAAGACAGGGATGTAGTCTTTCGCCCCTACTGTCCAATCTGTACACAGAAGAAGCAATGATGGAAACAAGAGAAAGATTCAAGGTGAAAGGATATGAATGATACGATTCGCTGATGACGTTGCTATCCTGAGTGAAAGTGAAGAAGAACTACATGATGTGCTGAATGGAATGAAGTCTAATGAGTACAGAATAAGAACTGAGATTAAATCGGAGAAAGACGAAAGTAACGAGAAGTAGAGAAATGAGAAGAGCGAGGCACTTAACATCAGGATTGATGGTGACGAAGTAGATGAAGTTAAGAAATTCTGCTACGTGGACAGCAAAATAACCAATGGCAGACGGAACAAGGAGGACATAAAAAGCAGATTAGCACTTTCAAAAAGGGCAGTCTGGCCAAGAGATGTCTGCTAGTATCAAAAATAGACCTTAATGCGAGGAAGAAATTTCTGATAATGTACGTTTGGAGCACAGCACGATCCTGCTGAAATTCCCCAAGTCCGTCGAAATTCACAATGGACACGAATGGATGTAGTAGATCAGACACGATGCTTACGTACGTGTTACCTGTTAGAGCCGTATCTAGACGTATCAGGGGACCCATATCACTCCAACAACACACGCCCCACACCGTTACAGGGGCTCCACCGGCTTAACAGTCCCCTGCTGACATATAGGGTCCATGGATTCATGAGGCTGTCTCCATACCCGTACACGTCCATCCGCTGCATACAATTTGAAACGACGTACGGGAAAATCACCACTTCATCGCTACCTCGGAGGTTCTGACTGACATCGTTCGTGCGCCGACTATAATACTACGTTCAAACTCATTTAAATCCTGATAACATGCTATTGTAGCAGCGGTAACCGATCTAACAACTGCGCCAGAAAGTTGTTGTCTTATATAGGCGTTACCGACCGCAGCGTCCTATTCTGCCTGTTTACATACCTTTGTATTTGAATACACATGCCTCTACCAGTTTCGTTGGCGCTTCAGTTTACATACTCCGCAAGCCACCGTATGGTGGATGGCGAAGGGTACTTTGTACTCCTACTGGACATTTCCCTTCCTGTTCCAGTTGCGAAGATAGAGAGGGAGGGAAAAACCGCAGTCTAATGTCTCTTACTATATCTTCGTGCACCTAAAGAGAAATATACGTTAGCGGCAGTAGAATCATTCTGCAGTTAGCTTCCAATGCGGGTTCCCCAAATTTTCTGAATAGTTTTAAGCAAAAAGAACATCTTTTCCCTACAGGGATATCTGTTTGATTTCACTTAGCGTCTGCGTAATACTAGTGTGTTGATCGAACCTACCGGTAACAAATCTAGCAGCCTGCCTCTGAACTGCCCCGACGTCTTCCTTCAATCTGACGTTGTGGGGAACCTAAACACCCGAGCAGTACTCAAGAATGGGTCGTACTAGTGATCTACACGCAGTCTCCTTTACAGATGAACCACACTTTCGAAAAATTGTCCCAATAAACCGAAGTCTACCATTCACCTTCACCACTACCGTTCTTACGCTCTCGTTTCTATTCCTTTGCAACGTTGCGTCAAGAGAGCACTGTGCTAGGGAACTAAAAACCCGGTTTGCAGAGTAATTCCGGAAAAATAAAACACATGCACTCACAATGCGAATGCTACCGCCTTCAGAGAACCAAAGATGCTCGACGCCCGAAGTCATCGATATTGAAAATTACTGAACCATGGGTGAGTTAGCATTAACTTCGTCCCACTGTTTTGACAATGAATAAAGCAGGACTTCACAAAAAATTTAGGCAAAAACCTCCACAGCTATTTACAAGATTGGTGATACCATCCGGAGCGTGGTGCCGACCTCACACCTTCCACGCTCTAGATGCAGTCTCCTTATTTGATGACATTCTACCTACGACGCCAAGGGACGCTGACCCTCCATCAGCTGCCCTTTGAAACGAGACATGGGATACAGCCGTTGGTACTACTACACAATAGCAGTAGGCAACTTATTGCCCATGGCAGACAACACCGTATGTGACACTCCGACAGAAGAGAAGGAGGAAAATAGCGTTGGACCCCGAGTGCTCTTACTGCTCCGGCGACCAATTAAATGGTAGTGAGTCAGGACGTTCTGGCGACGACGTCCCAGTCTTTCGTCGACCATGATGATACCACCTGAGACAGAGACAATGCAAGAGACTTTTCAGCTGGCAACAGTCAACTTCAACATGATCAGAACACGCCATAAATCCTTCATGTTGCAAGACATACTTCATACTGCAGACATCGACAACACTTTCCAGCAAGACGTCTATGTAGCTAGTTTTCCCGGCCTCTTTGATTACACGGCTAATGTCTCACCACTTTTCCCACCTGCAGCGGCGCCACTGTCCTATTTAGAGAGGGCTTGATAGCTGATGACCTTCAATACCTCCGCAACAAATGGGCCATGATCACCACAGTGAATGGAATCTCACTCACCAATGTCTGTGCACCTTCCGGTACAGATAGATGGTTGGAATACTCCAGTCGTTGTGCAGAGGATATTGCGCTGCTGTTCCACGGTCGACTAGTCTATCAGGTGATTGGCAGGCACTTCAACTGCACACAAACGCCTTCGGACCAGCTCTTACGCCGCAGTCATGGTGTCATTCATCCAGCTGACTCAAGCCAGACTTATGTCACTCACTCACTCAAGACTGCGCTACAGAATGTAGAGCTATGACCAACATCTTCTTCGGAATGCTTGGCCTATGTAAGTGCCACAGACCTCAGTCCTAAGTGGGCACATTGAAATAGAAGCCCATCTAAGGTCAACACCAGCCATTTGCCCTCCCCAGTCTGTCAGGTAGGCATGCAAGACACATGTGACAAGTGTGGTTGTGGTTGTGGTCGTGGTATTCACCATTAGTCCCAGTGATGGTGGACTGACTACACAAAACAAATGGTTCAAATGGCTCTGAGCACTATCGGACTTAGCTTCTGAGGTCATCAGTCCCCTAGAACTTAAATTACTTGAACCTAACTAACCTAAGGACATCACACACATCCATGCCCGAGGCAGGATTCGAACCTGCGATCGTAGCGGTCGCACGGTTCCAGACTGAAGCGCCTACAACCGCTCGGCCACTCCAGCCGACTTACACAAAACAAACCTCAAACGAACCTGCATGTTATATGGCGGAGAAGCAGTTATGTGTCACTGACACAAACAGACTTTTGGTTTACCATCCTCAAAGAACATTCCGGTCAGCCGCTCATGCCGAACAGACAGGCGTCAGTTAACCGTGCCGAAGCAAAGATCTTTTCCCTCAGATGTCTCCATTTGGAAGGAGCCACACTGTGCACGAGTGCACAATACAGCCTACCCATGGAATGAATTTCAGTGTATCACGAACTCACGTAACACAAAAGGCAGCGACAGGCACTGTCAGAGGAGTGGTCGACAAGACCCTGGTGCCAGATGCCCTCGCTTTGGAGATTTATTGGACCTTAAAGCATCTGTGGTATCATTTAGGATAGAAATATGCCAAGGACTGATGTCTCCAGATTCACCAAATTGATAGTTACGTATTTCGGGAAAACAATATACTCTGTAATTCCCAAAGATCAAGCCTCATTGGGGTCCCCACAACTGAGAGATAGCTCTGTGCCGATATAGGTTCAAAAATGGCTCTGAGCACTATGGGACTTAGCTTCTGAGGTCATCAGTCCCCTAGAACTTAGAACTACTTAAGGACATTACACACAGCCATGCCCGAGGCAGGATTCGAACCTGCGATCGTAGCGGTCGCACGGTTCCAGACTGTAACGCCTGGAACCGCTCGGCCACCCCGGCCGGCGCCGATATAGGGACATTATATATCCATTAACTTGAGTCAAGCATTTGGCAGAGTTGACAACTTGATTTTGACTGCAGTTCTCCAGAGCATGCGATACCCGGACTGCTTTATCGAAGCAATGATGCACCTACTTCACGATTAATAATCAGTTGTGTTCGTTAACTTTCGTTTAACGGCGCCCATCCAGATTCACCGATCAGTGCACATAGGCTGTCCATTGTTAACAATTTATACGCATTGGTCTTACAACCTTTGTTGTATAGCCTATGTCGTAGACTGACTGGAATGAGGCTCGGTACCACCACCTTCGGAAGCAGTGGGTATGCAGATGAATTGATACTGACCTTCCACGGTGGTGACGACATGAGAATCGCCATGGTATCGATCATTACATACTGGGCAGTCTCAGGTAGGTGCACTGATGTCGAAAAGTCTATCGCCATTCGTATCTGGAAAGGACACCTCACAGTGTCACTCCATTACAGGTCACCGACCAGATGAGATGCTTAGGTTCAGACTTCATAAGCGATATATTGTGCATGACGACGAATAATTAAAGGCGCCTCCTGCACCCAATTAGAGCAGGGGTAGTAGGTCACCACCTGCAAATTTTGAACATCCTACAGAGGGCACGGAAAGCAGCGATCTGTGCGTACATCAGACTTGGAGGTCTGGGCTCTACAGGACATTGACACGAACTCTTGTACAAGCTAAAGGCAAGTAGCCCGCCAACATTGTGTAAGCCAAGGCACGCTTGTGTGTACCCTGCATGACAACCGCTACTATCCGTATCACCTGAAACGAGTGCAGGGATTACCAGTAGCGGATTTCCCTCTACGGGAAAAATTTTGACGATGATTTTTGCACCAGATGGGATTTCTGTCATCAGTCCTCTTTACCGACGAAGCAGCCTTCAGCAGAACTGTCGTCATCAATCTGCATAATCGTCAGCTGTGGGCTACAGACAATCCTCTGGGAATGGTTGAGGCGTCTCAACGGCGGCGGTTCATAATCAGTGTGTGGGCAGGGATTCTTGGCAACCACGTACTTCCACTTTCCAACGAGTGTGGCAATCCATCACGTGTCGTGTGAACGCACTCATTGCATTCCATGGAGGCCACTTTCAATATCTGTTGTCATGTGGATGCGATACAGCTCTATGCCGTGTTCCGGGACGATTTGTTGTCATTGCACGCACACCGTTCATTTCTGGACACATGTTCATAGTAACTTTTTCCTCCACTTCCAGTTAGGAATCCATCCCTGCAGTTTGTCAGTTTCATTAATGTTCACCCTGTACAGGTGACATCCGTTTGTGGACCCCATATTCGATGACGAAAAATGCTGAAATTATCTATCGATTCTGTCTATCCTGAGTCCATAGCACAGCATGAACTTTAGGAGCGTTTTTCTAGAAAAAGGATGATTGTTGAGCCAAATACTGTAGTATGTCATTTTAGACTGTACACAAGTGAACTGCCAAATATGAGACGAATCGGTTACTTGTCTGAGTACTTCTTCTTGAGAATTGGGGCAATGTGCGCTTTGCATTCTTACTACACTGAAGAGCCAAAGAAACTGATACACCTGCATAATGACGTGTAGGGCCTATGAAAGCACGCACAAGTGCCGCAACACGATCTGACATGGTCTCGATTTATGTCTGATATAGAGCTGGAGGGAACTGACACCATGAATCCAGCAGGGCTTCCATAAATACGTAAGAGTACGAGGAGTACGAGATATGCTCAATAATGTTTATGTCTGGAGAGTTTGGTGTCCATCGGAAATGTTTAAACTCAGAAGAGTGTCCCTGGAGACACTGAGCCTCTCTGTACCAATTCTGGACGTTTGGGGGCTGATATTCTCCTGCTGGAATTGCCCAAGTCCGTCGGAATGCACAATGGACATGAATGGATGTAGATGATCAGAGAGAATGCTTACGTACGTGTCACCTGTCAGAGTCGTATCTACATGTATCAGGGATCCCATATCCCTCCAACTGCACACGTCCCACAACATTACAGAGCCTCCACCAGCTTGGACCGTCCCCTGCTGACATGCAGGGTCCATGGATTCCTCAGTTTGTCTCCATACCAGCACACGTCCATCTGCTTGATAAAACTTGAAATGAGACTCATCTGACACGGCAACATGTTTCCAGTCATCAGAAGTCCGTGTAGGTGTTGATGGACCCAGGCAAGGAGTAAACCTTTGTAGCGTGCAATCATCAAGGTTACGCGGCTCCGAAAACCCATATCGATGACGTTTTGTTGATTGGTTCGCTCGCCGACACTTGTTGATAGCCCAGTACTGAAATGTGCAGCAATCTGCGGAAGGGTTGGACTTCTGTCACGTTGAACGATTCTCTTCAGTCGTTGGTCCCATTCTTGCAGGATCTTTTTCTGGCCACAGCGATGTCCGAGATTTGATGTTTTACCGGATGTCTAACATTCACGGTACGCTCTTGAAAGGGTCGTACGGGAAAATCCCTATTACATCGCTACCTCGGAGATCCTGTGTCAAATCGCTCGTGAGCCGACTGTAACACCTCGTTTAGACTCACTTAAAAGTTGATAATCTGGCATTGTGGCAGCAGTAACCGATCTAAGAACTGCGCCAGACATTTTTTGTCTTATATAGGAGTTGCCGACCCCGGCGCCGTATTCTGCCTGTTTACGTATCCCTGTATTTGAATACGCATGCCTATACCTTTTTTTTTGCGCTTCAGTCTCGTACTTGTGTGCAGGGAGGTCCTGGAGATGTCAGTAACTATCAATATCGCTACCTATGTATTGTTGAAGGGGAAACTGCCGCTGAACACAATCCATCAATCGATCAGGGAAAGCAGACATTCAGCATTTATCTTCGAGAATACTGAGCTGGGAAGCCTAATTTCCGGCAGGATATTAACTCAAGAACAAATAGCGCAAAGCACTTCAAAAATTAATTACAGCAGCAATGTACCGACTGCCACGATCGCTGTCAGAGATTACCGCAATGCAGAATTCTTGGGAATTACCGTAGACGCTTACCGGTCCTGCTAAGCTTGGTATAAGAATGTAACAAAATAGCCTTCCATCGCTATTGTCGCTGATATTAATTATCGGGTATCGGTAGAGCTTCGCTCTAGTATAAATTTATGATCCAAAATTTCGGATCTCTTGTTTAAGTCTTCTTCCTATACAAAGGCTGTATAAAGGAAGAACTTTTTGGAATAATCTTAACACGAACCCGAAACATCACAAGGTTTATTAATTATCTCTTAATTGTACTGCACTGAAAGAATCGAAATAAAAATAGTCAGTGGTACAGTAATCTAGTTCCCGTGAATGTTTCTTAACATCTTGGGAATCAGAAAGAAATAAAGATTAAAACTTTCTTAACTTCAATTCTGAATATTTATAATTTGGCTAATACTTAATTTGTGTTCATTGTCCATTACTCGTTGTTTACGATGTTGGCACAGTTTATGTGAAAGGATGATATTCGTGATTGTAGAGGAGATTTCAGAGCTTATTTCGGGTTTATGTTTTTATTGTTGTGGCGTTCAGCCTGAAGGCTAGCTTAATGCAGCTCTCCATGCTACTCTGTTATGTAGAAGCCTCTTCACCTCCGAATAGCCACTCCAAGCTACATCCTTCTTAATCTGCTTATTGTGTTCTTATCTTTGTCTCCATCTACAGTTAATACTCTCCCCACCCCCCAACACTTCCCTGCGATGCTGAACTGGTGGTCCTGTGATGCCTAAGAATGTTTACTTTGCCTTTAAATGTAATGTTGGTTTTTCTCCCATCTTCAACATTTTAATGTACACTGCCAATATTACTCTTTTAGAAGTACATAAAATCGACACAAAGTCAAACTTCGACAGCACTGGACTTTCATAACTCTCTCCAAAGTATGTCCGACTGCATCTCATGCCTGAAAGCAACTCAGTGCCCCTATTCGCAACTTCCCGTTAAGCAGTGAAAAAACATTTATAGATGAACGTCTCATTAGTATCGATCGTAACTTTGAAAAAGCGACATTGTGGACGTTGTATTTACAGTTCATTTTTGACATTATGGTTCAATATTGAGAGTAATAAAATTATGAATAATAGCAATCTTCATCAGAATCGTGTTCAAAGCTTTGAGATAGAAGAGGCACAAAATGTGTAATACTATGCAGGAACTACATTGTTGTAATGAAAGTAACTTTTTATATGCATTTAATATTAGTACATAAGTAAATAACATATGTAGGATTCTAAAGTAGAAATAACGAGAATATTGTGAGATAAAAACTATTGAGTAGCAAAGTGAAATGAATGTGCGTATCGCGTCCTTCACTATACAAAGAGAATGCATCACTGACCAGTTCCATTACAGTTTATAAAAATGACATGATATGAGAATGAAGAGTGCACATAACAGTATGTTGCTACTTCTAAATGGAGGTTTTGAAACTCGTTCAACACTTTCAATTGTAATCTTATCGGATATTAGTTTCGTAGACATTTCCTCCGTGTATCAAACGACGTATCAATGACTTAAGAAAAGCGATCTACCCAGATTCAAAAGAAATCAGGGCCGATCTGGAACGCCTTTCATTAAGACAATTGCTTAGCGGCTTTCTTATCAGATGAATCAGATTCTTTGTTGATGTTATGATAATGCTGTTCTGGAAATCCATCAATACCTCATCCGTTTCATACATTTTTCACATCCACTCAAATAATCTTCGGGGTAGGACCGCAAGCCTTCTCACACTATAATCGCGTTCCTGGATCACCGATTGCTTTCACAGAAGCTTCAATCTCCTCCTCATTTACCACATATCAACACAATTTCTCTTCATCACACTCGTCTTCCATGCAATCTTACCGTCAGCGTGCCCCTAGATGCTCATTCGACTGAAGGTTTCCACCTACTGCTTCCTTGTAAGTTAACACATAGTTTAGTTCTTCTACATTTCGTTTAATTTTCGTGTACATGACGTTGATTTTCTCTACAACCATACCTACCTCAAAATCTTTACAAGTTTCTACTAACCATGTTATTCTGTTTGGGCTTAATAAAGAAAAGTGGATTCGTAAAATTTCAGCTTTTTTCATAACATTGTTGGGCATAAAAAGATTCTGGGGGCTGTAGCAGCGACACGACACTTAGAAAACTAGAGTGGAGTGGGACGGAATTGCAGCTTCTCAGTGCTGCTGTTCGATGTGTATGTGCCAGAAGGATGGGCAGAGCCGGCCGGTGTGGCCGAGCGGTTCTAGGCGCTTCAGTCTGGAACCGCGCGACCGCTACGGTTGCAGGATCGAATCCTGCCTAGGGCGTGGATGTTTGTCATGTCCTTAGGTTAGTTAGCTTTACGTAGTTGTAAATTCTGGGGGACTGATGACCTCAGATGTTAAGTACCATACTGCTCAGAGCCATTTGAACCATTTTTTTGATAGAAGCAGACGAATAAGTGCACAAGAAGAAAAATCGCCACAATTAAAGTTCGCAGACGTAGTGGCTGGATCTAAATTAGACTTAGGAGACCTGTTGACAGAGATTTAGGGAAATATAAACTTCTAGATCCGCCAGGATAGCCGAGAGCGCTAACGCGCTGCTTCCTGGACTCGGGTAGGCGCGCCGGCCCCAGATCGAATCCGCCCAGTGGATTAACGACGACGGCCGGTGTGCCGACCAGCCTGGATGTGGTTTTTAGGCGGTTTTCCACATCCTCCTAGGTGAATACTGGGCTGGTCCCCAATTCCTGCCTCAGTTACACGACTCGCAGATATTTGAAACACATTCACACTATTTCACGATTTACACTAGACACAGACAGCTGGGGTACACTAATTCCGTCCTGGGGGTTTGGGGTGGCGGCAGGAATAGCATCCGGCCACCCCTTAAAATTAACCATACCAAATCCGTACTTAACCCTGCCGACCCTGCGCACAATGCGGGATAAAGGCTGTAGCAAAAGAAGAAAAACTACTAGATGGAGTGGAAGAATTCTTCAGTCTAGAAAGTATGTGTATTGGTGCGAGCCAAAGCGAGACAAATCACTGCCGTAGGAGGGACGTTTCCTGAATTCGCTGTCACAGCATTACATCACTGTGCCTGCTTAGGTGTGACACATTGCTTTTCCGTCAATGACTATCAAGTTACCTAAACCAGGGACACTTCGAAACGTGGGTTACGCGATATCTTCGGCGGGAACATCACAACAGACCAGCTTTGGCATGTATTATAAGTATTGGCTGTCTGGCTAGGATGGGCATCGGATCGGAAAGTCATCAAGTCAGCGTTTGCTGTAGTATGGGGTTTCGCCGAGAGGCCGCCATTGCTCAGCCAAGTCCTTGGCATGGTCCAGCCTTGATGGGCCGAGGGTCCTAAATAGGCACTCGCAACTATAGAGCCACCGGCACTCACCAGCATCAGACACCGCCAGGCAGGCGCCTGTCCAGGATTTGTGTCTCGATGCCTGTGCTATCTCATACTGGACCAACTGCCAGCCGACCTCCCATATGGCCAAGCTGGCCCATGTCAACTCACCCCACAGCTGAGCATGCACCGACAGCTGTCTCGAGTACGCACACGATACATCTCCCTGCCATCCTGATGAGCTTGATGTTGCAAGAGGCGAGTGCGTCAGTTCTATGCTTCGTGATGGGCGGTCCACGGGTAGTACGGCAGTCACCCAGCACCTACCTGTTGTGTTGGAAAGTAAATAACGGTTTCTGCTTTCAACAAGTTAAACTTGAGTCACATTAAGCTCCACCACATGATTACACAGGATGCCCGAAGCTAGCAAGATATTAGAAACGGACTGGCACAGGGGAAGAAAGAGTTTTCAATAATAAATACTCTTCTGGTATTAGGTAATGATATGGAATGGTGTAATATCCGAGGCCTATTTATCTTTTTTATGATACAATCCGTCGCGAAATTAATACCACTAAGTCCGTTGAAGCTTTGTGTAGATGTGTGTGGCAGTGTCTGTAGTATGCCCGTCGATGACATCACGTACAACATTTTAATTCTGTGGGCGCAGTCACCAAGAAAAGACGATTACAGCAACAGAGTGTACCGCCGACCGTGGAGTGCGTCCTGTAATAATGACAGTGATAATAATGAGCGTATGGCATTGGTGGCCGGGAGACCCCTCGCGGGGCGGTTCGGCCGCCGCTCCACAAGTTTTTTAACGCCACGACGGCGACTTGCGAGTGAATGAGGATGAAATGATGGTGAAAGACTCACAACACCCAGTCATCTCGAGGCAGAGAAAATCCCTGACCCCTCCGGGAATCGAACCCGGGACCCAGTGCGCGGGAAGCGAGAACGCTACGGCAAGACCACGAGCCGCGGACAGTGCGTCCTGTAATTCTGTTTCTTAAAACGGAAGGGTCCGACCTAATTTCATGCAGATCACAACGTAACTGTCATGCGTGACAGCAAAATGGATCGACAATGCTGCAGGAATTCTGAAGCAGAACGTGGTAACGGTAGAGGTGCAGGCAGTCACGGAAGGAAGCGACTGTCAGCCGTTGATTTTTTCAGTCAGCTGATCGGACGAATCAAGGAAATTGTCTACGAAGGCCAATTGAGAACGAGCAAAGAGGAATGTTGTCATGAGGATTGTCTTTCTTCATGACAATGATCGGTTGCAACCTGCAGCTGCAACAAACACGCTCTTATAGCGTTTTCTGTGGGAAATGTTTGATCAACCACCATACAGTCCGGACTTGGGTCCCTCTGATATTCATCTCTTTGTCAACATGAGCCGCTGGGTATAACGACAGCATTATGGCACAGACAACGAGCTGCAGAGCAGCGTAGCGAATCGGCGAGAAGCACAGGTGGCTGCTTTCTACGGCGAAACTGTTGGAAACATGTTAGCACTCTACAACAAGCGTCTAAATCAGAGTTGCGATTATGTTGAGAAGTAGATGGGAGGTGTAGCTAAAAGCTGCAAACTAAGCCTTTCTTATATTCATTGTAGTTTCCATTTCACGAAACATCGCACGTATCAAAAATGAAATCGCCCCTCTACATCTAAAATGTGGGAGTTGAACATAAACCTTTAGAGATTCGGAAAAGTGATGGAAGGAAGATTAGAATTTAGTGCCCTGTCGATTGCGAGGTCATTAAATTTTTTAATCATCAGTTTCCAGACTGGTTGCCAGCCGCGAATTATTCTCCTGTGCCCACCTCTTCATTTCAGAGTAGGTCTTGCAACCTGAAGTTTATATATTTATGTTGTCTCTAGTTCTACCATACTCGCTTATTTTGCTCCCTACGTAACAAAACTCATCTATCCCTTTTAGATATTCATATACTTATCTAACATCATCAGTATCGGCTGATTTACTTCGACTACATTCGATTACCTTGTATTACTATTGTTGATGCTCACACTATAATTTATTTTGAAGACGTTAACTACTCTGTTCTGCTTTTCTTCTAAGTCTTTTGTCACCTCTGATAGAATTGCAGTGTCATCGGCAAACCACAAGTTTTTATTTACTCTCCCACATCCTTATTTCCAGTTTTCTCTTCGGGATCTTTTATTGCTTATTCAGTGAACGTGTTGAGCAGCATCGGCCTGGGCTGCAACCATATCTCACGTCCTTATCTTTCACCTCCTTCGACTATAACTGCAAGCATAAGCTATGTATAACCTTTACATACCTATAGTTTGTAACTGGTACCTTCATAACGTATAGGACAACACTGGAGTTAACATTGTCAACCACTTTCTCCAAATCTTTTTATTCTTCACTCATCAGTCTTATTGCAACACCTATTTTGACCTATTTTGTATCTGTATCGATATTTATATGTCCGTTTGTAGCGTTCCTTATATAGAATGTTGTATCTATCACGGAAACTCTTTCACTATGTATACATATTTCAGTTACGTGAACTTTTGAACGATGTAGTTTAAATTGTGCTTGTGAATTTAAGTAACTACTGAAATTATTGTTACGTAATGTACTATAAATGACTTGGTCCATGATTAAGTAACATGGGGTTGAATGTAAAAGATGTGGGGAAGCCCAGAGGCTACGGAAGCAGCCTGACGGATTGGAAAAGGTGTGGTTGGGGCGCAAGTGACAACTCGTCCTTTGTGACGAGTAAGGAGTCTGGGCTGACCAGTGCTGTGGTTAACACCTGGCTAGCAGTAGCGGATCATTGAGGCTCATAATCCTGAAGTTTTGAGATCAAAAGACCGTAAGGGCAGTTTTTATGGGCCCCAGATGCTGCATTTTGTGATACCGTTATCATGGCATGGTTTTTGGCCCTACAAATATAATTCCGACTTCAAGAAGATGTCTAACAGGGCGAGGGCAACAGTATTGCCACGATTGCATCGCCACAAGGTCAATAGCCAATGCAAATTGGGCTACCAGTACCGCTAGCCTTCCACTAAATTGTTTATATTCGGCACTCCATAAATGGACAAGATATTTATGAAATTTGGTTGATTTTATAATCATGTTGTTGATAAAAACTCTATTTAAACCCGTGATTATCCCAAATCACAAACCTGGACAGGAACCCTATCCTATTGAATTTAATTCCAAGTGTCCTAATTTATTATGAGAAAGTGGTTGAGCTTTAATTTAATATGGTGTTGTCAGTTGCACAGCCAATTATATTTTTGGTTAGGTCAGAAGACTGCTGATGAAAGCACATTTATTGTTTAAAAAATATAGTTTGTTGTGCTGTACTTAATTAATAATTAATCATAAGAATACCCACCATTTCGTATACAAGTTGGTGTCCTTTTGTTAATGAGCATGGTTCTTCAAACCATGAAAACTTAAGGGTCCTCATGTACTAGGCTAGTTGGTTATTGAAGCAATGCAAAGGCTCCTTCAGAGCCAGTGTAGTTAGACTTTCATTCTGTTTAGCTGCTTCAAACCGAGTTAAAGAAAGAACTGTTTACCGTGTTATCTATTTTAATGCATGTTAGTTAATGCACAGATATAGAGACCCTGTATTAAGCAACAAAATAACAGGGAATGATCATTAGCAGACCCCCTAATTTAAATTCAGAATCATTTCAATCTTTTCCCTGTTCAGTATTGCTATTAGTTTCGTGTGTGTCGGTAACTGAGTTTATAAACTGCTGGACCTAGTTCATTTAAGGTAAGTGTTGTTCAGAGGCACATGTTGCTGTTTACTATCTCATTGCCATTTTTTTTATCTAACTTCCTAGTTAATAGCGCATTTATCTGCAAGGTTAGGTTACTGTGTTGCAGTGTGAATAGATATAAGGAAAGAGTCTAATGTGTGGGTCAAGGAAGGTTAGGTTAACCTTAGCACTGCCTTCTCCTTTATCGTTCTGCTTAACACAAGAATGCCTAACTATGATGGCGACCGATTGTAATATGTAATGTTACAACTTGCTTTTGTGCCGGAAGAACGTCTGTTTACTGTTAGTTGTACTCTGCTGGAGTGTTTCGGAAACGAGTCCCAGTTTGATTGTTCTGTTTCCATATGGTTATCTCAGTGTTTCCCACATATTCCCTTCCTCACAGATTATGAGCAGAACCTCCTCATTTCTTCCCTTATCAGTCCACCCATTTTCAACATTCGCGTGCAGTACCACATCACAAATGCTTGGGTTCTCTTCTGTTTAGGTTTCCCCGCAGTCCATGTTTCATTACCATACAAAGTTGGGCTCCAAACGTACATTCTCAGAAATTTCTACCTCAAATTAAGGCTCATGTTAGATACTAGTAGACTTCTCTTGGCCAGGGATATACTTTTCGCGAGATCCGCACCCAGGAATGCAGAATCTGTAGTAGAAATACGGCGATAGAGGAGCAGGAGCTTAAGATCTGCGTCCTTCAAGTGCAGTTACAATGCGCAAACGAGGATCTGGATAAGTGGAGGAGGGTGAAGGCTGGTGGGAAATGGGAACTTGAAGCTGGCAAGAAGGCAGCTAGGAGTAGGAGGTATTCAGACAGTTATACTTTCAGTGTATACAATAGATTTGACCAACCGTCAGAGTAGAGTGGAGAGGACCTCTTGTAGCTGTAGTTGTAGGGAATAGTCCTCAGCATTTAGGAGGTCTAGGTCATTTGAAAAGTCTGCTGCTGGCTAGATCACACGGTAGAGGTGTCGGCCAGCAGTTGCAAGAAGTGTTGGGGAATGAGTACGAGGTCACCGGCATTGTGAAACCTAGTGCAGGGTTGACTCAGGTGACTGACAGATTTGTCAGGGGAGTTATGTAGGAATGTTACGAATGACGATCATTTCTGCTGAAGCTAGAGAGGGTTCTTGATTCACTTTGTACGAAGTACCAGAAATCAGTTATATGTGGTGACTTAAATATAAATTTTGTATATGATTATGCAAGGAAATCGATGTAGGTAGATCTCGTAAATTCATATAATCTGATACACACTGTGTTTTTTCCATTTAGGGTGCAGGGGAATAGTAGCGCAGCCTTAGACCATATTTTTATTCATTCTTCATTAGTATATGGGCATTCAGTTACTAAAAGGTTGAATGGCCTTTCAGACCATGATGCACACATTTTAACACCAAAAGGCTTTTGTACTCAACCAAATGTTACATGTAATTATAAAATATCTAGGAGAGGTAATCCAACAGCAATAGAGAATTTTTTAAACCTTGTCAAGGAACAAGAGTGCCAGGATGTTTATAGTGCTGATAACGTAGATGATAAATGTAATGTTTTCCTTAACGCATTTCTCATGATCTTTGAGAGTTGCTTTCCATTAGAACGTTCTAAATGGAATACTAGCAGTAATAGGCAGCCCAGGTGGCTGATTAGTGGGATAAGGATATCAAGTAGAGCAAAGTGGGAATTAGATCAAAATGTTAGAAGTAGTCACACACAGGCTACGGTAGCCCATTACAAACAGTATTGTAAGGCGATTAAAAATGTTATTAGGAAGGCAAAGAGTATGTGGTATGCAAATAGAATGGCTACTTCACAGGATAAAATGAAAACCATGCGGTCAGTTGTGAGGAAAGTGTCTGGTCTCTTAAGTAATAGAACCCAGTACGTTGTCCTCGATTGTGAGTGTTCATCAGAGTTGAGGGTGTCATCTGGAGCGCCCCAGGGAAGTGTGGTAGGTCCACTGTTGTTTTCTATCTGCATAAATGATCTTTTGGATAGGGTGGGTAGCAATGTGCGGCTGTTTGCTGATGATGCTGTGGTGTACGGGAAGGCGTCGTCGTTGAGTGACTGTAGTAGGATACAAGATGACTTAGACAGGATTTGTGATTGGTGTATACTCTAAATATAGATAAATGTAAATTAATGCAGATGAATAGGAAAAAGAATCCCGTAATGTTTGAATGCTCCATTAGTAGTGTAGTGCTTGACACGGTCACGTCGATTAAATATTTGGGCATAACATTGCAGAGCGATATGAAGTGGGACAAGCATGTAATGGCAGTTGTGGGGAAGGCGGATAGTCGTCTTCAGTTCATTGGTAGAATTTTGGGAAGATGTGGTTCATCTGTAAAGGAGACGGCTTATAAAACACTAATACGACCTATTCTTGAGTACTGCTCGAGCGTTTGGGATCCCTATCAGGTCGGATTGAGGGAGGACATAGAAGCAATTCAGAGGCAGGCTGCTACATTTGTTACTGACAGGTAAATGCTTCAGGAACTCGGGTGGGAGTCTCTGGAGCAAAGGAGGCGTTCTTTTCGTGAATCGCTACTGAGGAAATTTAGGAAACCCCCATTTGAGGCTGACTGCTGTACAATTTTACTGCCGCCAACTTATATTTCGCGGAAAGACCACAAAGATAAGATAAGAGAGATTAGGGCTCGTACAGAGGCATATAGGCAGTCATTTATCCCTCGTTGTGTTTGGGAGTGGAACAGGGAGAGAAGATGCTAGTTGTGGTACGAGGTACCCTCCGCCAGGCACCGTATGGTGGATTGTGGAGTATGTATGTAGATGTAGATGTAGATGGTCAGCAGCACAAGGTCGACGATATAAAGTCAGTTCATAGTAAAAATATTTCTGTTTCTGACAGATCAGATATATGTATAGTATTTAACAATCACTTTCTGACCGAGCGAGGTGGCGCAGTGGTTAGACACTGGACTCGCATTCGGAAGGACGACGGTTCAATCCCGCGTCCGGCCATCCTGATTTGGGTTTTCCGTGATTTCCCTAAATCAATCCAGGCAAATGCCGGGATGGTTCCTCTGAAAGGGCACGGCCGACTTCCTTCCCTAATCCGATGAGACCGATGACCACGCTGTCTGGTCTCCTTCCCCAAACCAACCAACCAACCAATCACTTTCTGAGCGTTGCTGGTGAATTAAAGAAAATTAGTTTCTATAGGGAATCATATAACTCTATGGCAAATTCCTTTCCGAGCCTGATGTCTGAAATACTCCTCTGTGATACAGACAAGAGGGAGATTGAGTCTATAATAAACCACTGAAGGATAAGGACTGTCATGGATATGACGGAGTGCCTAGCAGAATATTAAAGTTCTGTGCTGCACATGTTAGACCTGTATTTAGCCATATTTGTAATTTTTCCTTTAGCAATGGTTAGTTTCGAAAACGATAAAAGTACTCATTAGTAAAGCCGCTTTATAAAAAGGGAGAAAGGGATAATGCATATAACTGTAGACCTATTCCTATGCCATCAGTGTTTGTTAAAGTTATTGAAAAGGCTGTATATTTAACGACAACTGATTATTTAACATCACATGATTTGCTATCAGATGTACAGTTCGGCTTTAGAAGTCGCTTAACAACTGAAAATGCTGTATTCTCTTTTATCTGTGAGGTGCTGGATGGGTTAAACAAAAAGTTTCGACGCTAGGCACATCTTTTGATGTAACTAAGGCGTTTGATTGTGTTGATCACAAAATATTGCTCCAGAAGTTGGACAATCACGGAATACAGGGAGTAGCTCACAATTGCTTCACCTCTTACTTTAGCAACAGATAGCAAAACTTCACAGTGTAGAGACTGGCTGTGATGTGGGGTCTGAATGGGGTACAGTTAAGTGGGGGGAGGGCTGCCCCAGGGATCAGTGTTCAGTGTTGGGACCACTCCCGTCCCTTATTTATATAAATGTTATAACCTCTAGTATTATGAATAACTCTAAAATATTTCTGTTTCCTGATGACACTACCTCGGTAGTAAAGAATGTTGTGTGCATCATTGGTTCGGTTTCAAATAGCGCAGTTCATGACCTAAATTCATGGCTTGTAGAAATTAAACTAATGGTAAATCACAGTAAGATTCAGTTTTACAGTTTCTACCACACAATTCAACAAAACCTGACGGATTAATTTCACAGAATAGGCATGTTGTTGTTGTTGCGGTCTTCAGCCCTGAGGCTGGTTCGATGCAGTTCTCCATGCTACTCTATCCTGTGAAAGCTTCTACATCTCCCAGTACCTACTGCAGCCTACATCCTTCTGAATCAGCATAGTTTATTCATCTCTTGGTCTCCCTCTACGATTTTTACCCTCCACGCTGCCCTCCAATACTAAATTGGTGATCCCTCGATGCCTCAGAACAAGTCCTACCAACCGATCCCTTCTTCTAGTCAAGTTGTGCCACAAGCTCTTCTTCTCCCCAATTCTATTCAGCACCTCCTCATTAGTTATGTGATCTACAATCTAATCTTCAGCATTCTTCTGTAGCACCACATTTCGAAAGCTTCTATTCTCTTCTTATCTAAACTATTTATCGTCCACGTTTCACTTCCATACGTGGCTACACTCCATACAAATACTTTAAGAAACGACTTCCATACATTTAAATCTATAGTCGATTTTAACAAATTTTTCTGCTTCAGAAATGCTTTCCTTGCCATTGCCAGTCTACATTTTATATCCTCTCTACTTCGACCATCATCAGTTATTTTACTCCCCAAATAGCAAAACTCCGTTACTACTGTAAGTGTCTCATTTCCTAATCTAATTCCCTCAGCATCACCCGACTTAATTCGACTACATTCCATTATCCTCGTTTTGCTTTTGTTGATGTTCATCTTATACCCTCCTTTCAAGATACTGTCCATTCCGTTCAACTGCTCTTCCAAGTCCTTTGCTGTCTCTGACGGAATTAGAATGTCATCAGCAAACCTCAAAGTTTTTGTTTCTTCTCCATGGATTTTAATATCTACTCCAAACTTTTCTTTCGTTTCTTTAATTGCTTGCTCAATATACAGATTGAATAACATCGGGGATAGTCTACAACCCTGTCTCACTCCCTTCCCAACCACTGCTTCCCTTTCATACCCCTCGACTCTTATAACTGCCATCTGGTTTCTGTACAAATTGTAAATAGCCTTTCGCTCCCTGTATTTTAACCCTGCCACCTTCAGAATTTCAAAGAGAGTATTCCAATCAACATTGTCAAAAGCTTTCTCTAAGTCTACAAATGCTAGAAACGCAGGTTTGCCTTTCCTTAATCTTTCTTCTAAGGTAAGTCGTAGGGTCAGTATTGCCTCACGTGTTCCAGCATTTCTACGGAATCCAGACTGATCTTTCCCGAGGTCGGCTTCTACCAGTTTTTCCATTCGTCTGTAAAGAATTCGCGTTAGTATTTTGCACCTGTGAGTTATTAAAGTGATAGTTCGGTAATTTTCACATGTGTCAACACCTGCTTTCTTTGGGATTGGAATTATTATATTCTTCTTGAAGTCTGAGGGTATTACGCCTGTCTCATACATCTTGCTCACCAGACGGTAGAGTTTTGTCAGGACTGGCTTTCCCAAGGCTGTCAGTAGATCTAATGCAATTTTGTCTACTACCGGGGCCTGGGTTCGACTTAGGTCTTTCAGGGTTCTATCAAACTCTTCACGCAGTATCATATCTCCCATTTCACCTTCATCTACATCCTCTTCCCTTTCTATAACATTGCCCTCAAGTAAATCGCCCTTGTATAGTTCCTCTATGCATTCCTTCCACTTTTCTGCTTTCTCTTCTTTGCTTAGAACTGGGTTTCCATCTGAGCTCTTGATATTCATACAAGTGGTTCTCTTTTCTCCAGAGGTCTCTTTAATTTTCCTGTGAGATAATCCTCTACATCCTTACATTTGTCCTCTAGCCATCCCTGCTTAGCCATTTTGCACTTACTGTCGATATCATTTTTGAGACGTTTGTATTCCTATCTGCCTGCTTCATTTACTGCATTTTTATATTTTGTCCTTTCATCAATTAAATTCAATATTTCTTCTGTTACCCAAGGGTTTCTACTAGCCCTTGTCTTTTTACCTATTTGATCCTCTGCTGCCTTCACTATTTCATCCCTCAAAGCTACCCAATCTTCTCCTACTGTATTTCTTTCCCCATTCCTGCGAACTGTTCCCTTAGGGTCGCCCTGAAACTCTGTACAACCTCCGGTTCTTTCAGTTTATCCAGGTCCCATCTCCTTAAATTCCCAACTTTTTGCAGTTTCTTCAGTTGTAATCTACAGTTCATAACCAATAGATTGTGGTCAGAGTCCACATCTGCCCTTGGAAATGTATTACAATTTAAAACCTGGTTCCTAAATCTGTGTCTTACCGTTATATAATCTATCCGATACCTTTTAGTATCTTCCATGTACACAACTTTCTTTCATGTTTCTTGAACCAAGTGTTAGCTATGATTAAGTTATGCTCTGCACAAAATTCTACCAGGCGGCTTCCTCTTTCATTTCTTAGCCCCAATCCATATTCATCTACTATGTTTCCTTCTCTCCCTTTTCCTATTCTCAAATTCTAGTCCCCCTTCACTACCTGAATAATTTCTTTTATCTCATCATACATTTCATCAATTTCTTCATCATCTGCAGAGCTAGTTGGCATATAAACTTGTACTACTGTAGTAGGCGTGGGCTGTTTGTATTAGCTTACCCGTACTCCTATTTTTTTATTCATTATTAAACCTACTCCTGCATTACCCCTATTTGATTTTGTATTTATAACCCTGTATTCACCTGACCAAAAGTCTTGTTCCTCCTGCCACCGAACTTCTCTAATTCCCACTATATCTAACTTTAACGTATCGATTTCCCTTTTTAAATTTTCTAACCTACCTGCCCGATTAAGGGATCTGGCATTCCCCGCGCGGAGATCCGAATGGGGGACTAATTTACCTCCGGAATATTTTACCCAAGAGGACGCCATCATCATTTAATCATACAGTAAAGCTGCATGCCCTCGGGAAAAATTACGGCTGTACTTTCCACTTGCTTTCAGCTGTTCGCAGTACCACAACAGCAAGGCCAATTTGGTTAGTGTTACAAGGCCAGATCAGTCATTCATCCAGACTGTTGCCCCTGCAACTACTGAAAAGGCCGCTGCCCCTCTTCAGGAGCCACACGTTTGTCTGGCCTCTCAACAGATGCCCCTCCGTTGTGGTTGCACGTACGGTACGGCTATCTGTATCGTTGAGGCACGCAAGCCTCCCCACCAACGGCAAGGTCCGTGGTTCATGGAGTGGGGGGGGGGGGGGGGGAGAATAGGTATATGATTAGTGAAACTGAACAGTTCAAACTTCTGGGTGTTCAGATAAACTGTCGGGGAAAGCCTATATGCTCAGGATCTTGTTCAAAGGCTTAATGCTGCCATTTTTACTGTTCGAACGGTCTCTGAAGTGAGTGATCGTTCCACATGAAATTTAGTTTACATCGCATATTTTCATTCGCTTATGTCGTATGGTATTATATTTTGGGGTAACTCTTCCCAATCTAAAAGGATATTTTTGGCTCGGAAACGGGCGGTGCGGGCAGTAAGTGGTGTAATTTCATGAACCTCTTGTTAACCCTGTTCCCTAGTCAGGGTATTTTCACGCTGGCCTCTCAATATATATACTCCTTACGGTCATTTCTTGTTGACAATATCATTTTATTCCCAAGAACAAGCAGCTTTCACTCACTTAAAACTCGGCTGAAATCAAACCTGCATTTGGATCGGCCTTCCCTAACTCTTATGCAGAAAGGTGTTCAGTATACTGCTAAATCCATTTTCAGTAAATTACCACCAGAATTCACAAATCTTAACAGTGATGCACGAGCTTTGAAATCGAAAGTGAAGAGTTTCCTAATGGGTCACTTCTATTCTGTCGTGGAGTTCCTTATGATTCTTGTTGTATTTTTGCCTGCGTTTACTTAAACTTATGGACTGAATTTTTTCGTGTTCATAAACATTTTATTTTTATCTGTTGTTACTTTTACGTTGTAATTTCACGTACTGACACGTGTTATGACCTTGGAGATTTGCCCCTCAATTTGGTCCAACGGACCTTGAAGTGTAAATAAAATAAAAAATACTGATCCTATGAACGTGTCTTGATTTTTCTTTAGTCTTGCTTCCATTATCAACCTCGACGTCAAAACTGCCTTCAGGTGTCTTTGGATTTTCTAAGACCAAACTGATCGTCATCAAAGACGTTCTCAATTTTTCCTTTCCATTATTCAGTAAATTATTCTTGTTAGGAACTTGGATGCATTAGCTGTTAAGCTGATTGTGAGATAAATCTCTTACTTGTCAGCTCTCGTTGTCTTCGATATTGTATGGCTGAATCTTTTTTCCGAAATTCAGGCGGTACATTGCGAGCTCATACAGTCTACACACCGGCGTGAATAGTTGTGTGTTCCACTTCTCCCCAATGATTTCGGAAATATTGACGAAATGCTGTCAGTGCCTGTTGCCTTATTTTCCCGTAAGTCTTTCAAAGTCCTTTTAAATTCCGATTCTAATACTGGATCCCCATCTCTTCTAAATCGACTCCTGTTTTTTCTTCTATCACACCAGGGAAATCTTCCCCCTCATAGAGGCCTCCAATGTATTCTTTCCATCTATTCGCTCCCTGCATTTAACATTGGAAATCCCACAGCACTCTTAATGTTAGTGTCCTTGCTTTTAATTTTACCGAAGGCTGTTTTGAATTTTTTATGTGCTGAGTCAATCCTTGCGACCACCATTCCTTTTTCGATTTCTTCACAGTCTTCAGGCAGCCATTTCGTCTTAGCTTCCCTGCACTTCCTGTTTATTTCATTCCTCATCGGCGTGCAGTATTATGTTCGTGAATTTCCCTAAACACTTTTGTACTTCCTTCTTTCTTCTACCAAATGAATTATTTCTTCTGGTATCCATTGTTGCTCCACCGTTTCCGTCCTTGTACATACGTTTCTTTTTCCAACTTCTGTGATTGCCCTTTCCAGTCATGTCCGTTCCTCTTCAACTGAACTGCCTTCTGAGATATTCATTATCGCAGGGTCTATAGCCTCAGGTAGCTTAAAGCGTCTCTATTCATTGGTTACGATTTCCGTATCCAATTTCTTGGAGCACTCATTCCTTCTGACTAGTGTCTTTAACTTCAGCATACTTTTCATTGTGACGAAATTCTGATCTGAGTTCGTACCTGCTCCTGTGTATGCTTATAATCCAGTATTTGATTTCGGAATCTGTCTATGATGCGATTGATCTCCCCGCGTTTTCGAAGTATATCTTCTCGTCTTGTGATTCTTGAACAGAGCATTCGCTGTTACTGAGGGATATTTAATGCAGGATTCTATTATTCTTTCATCTGTCTCATTCCTACAGGTAAACCCATATTCTGATGTAACCCTTTCTTCTAACCTCTCCACTAAAATCGCATTCCAGTTCCCCTCGAGTATTAGATTTTGCTCTCTATTTACGTACTGAATTACGTGTTAACATCGTCATATACTTACTGTGTCTCTTCATCTTTGGCTTGCGACGTCGGTACATACACTTGGACTGTTGTTGTCGGTGTTCGTTTTGCTTTCGATACTTGTGAGAGAAACCCTGTCAATGAGTTGTTCACAGTAACACACTATTTGCCCTATCTTCCTGTTTATAACGAATCCTATTCCCATTGTACCATTTTCTGCTGCTGTTGATATTACCCTATACTCATTTGACCAGAAACCCTTGTCTTCTTACCATTCCACTTCTCTGAACCCCACTATATCTAGACTTAGTCTTTGCATTTCCCTTTTCAGATTTTCTAGTTTCCCTACCACATTGAAGCTTCTGATATCCCCCCCCCCCCCCCCTGATCCGTAGAACACGTTATCCTTCCGTTGATTATTCAGTCTTCTTCTCATGGTGACCTCCCCCGGAATCTTTTGCCAATGGCGAGATCATCATGACTTTTTTTCAACTATAAGCTGCAAGTTCTGTATAAACACTTTATGTGTCTTTAATACAATGGTTTCCATTGTCTTCTGCATCCTCATGCCGTTGATCACTGCTGATTCTCCCGCCATTAGGTGAAGTTTCCCAACTCAAGGACAAGAGAGTGCCCTGAACCTTTGTCCGCTCCTCCGGCCTCTGTGACAATGCCAACAATGCCAGCTGTAAAATGGCGGATTAACCCTCACAGTAACAAGGGGGAGGGGGTCGCTGAGGCTACTTTGCGCCCACCTGTAGAAAATATTGTCACATCTATGTGCCATAAATTGTAAAATTTTGAAAAAAATATTATTGATGTTAATAATTTTTTTCTCCCAGACTCAAATTTTAAAAATTTTTCAGTAGAATTGACCTAAAAATTTGTCTTCGTTGTAGAAGTGACTTTTCACAACAAATGTTATATTCGTATTTCGAGGTTTAGTATCATTCTTACAAAGCAGAAATCTTTAAAATGTATATTGTGAATAAACGGCAAGGGCGGCTTTTAACACAGCTTTTTAATTTTCTTTTGTAGCATTCATGAAGTATCGCCTCTTGGAAAACTTTCCATGGTGTTGAAAAAAAGCAATTCAATGGTTTTTGAAAGAGTAAACCGCCATTTGATTGTGTGTTACTGTATTTCTCTTATGTACTATGTAGATTTCTGCTTCTATGTCATTATCGAATACAATGCTAGAAGTTCCTAGACCATTAACACGTCCTATCTCTGTTAATGATCTAAGAATTTTTAGAACTGCACTCGTTAAAGACATAAAAGGCAAAATGTAGATAGTACAGAAGATAAATGCAGTAATACACAGTCAAGAGGCGGGTTATCCTTTCAAACAAACAAAAAATATCTCCTCTTTGTTATGGAGAATATGTTGGTATAGCTAATACAGTTCTAAAGATGTTTTCAGGTTCTGAACCTCATTTATAAAATTTTGAAATGTGTGTGAATTCCTAAGGGACGAAACTGCTGAGGTCTTCGGTCATTAGACTCACACACTACTTAAACTAACTTATACTAACAACAACACACAGACCCATGCCCGAGGTAGGACTCGAACCTCCGGCAGGAACGGCCGCGCAATCCGTGACATGGCCCCCTAAACCACGCGGGCACTCCGCGGTTACGCATCAGTACCTATTTAAAAACTGTGTTATTAATCAAATTAGCATAAACTAGTAGTAACGAATTTTTTTCTTAATTTTGCTTAAAGTAACCCCCCACCCCCCTCTGTAACCACTAGAAGCTAAGGGTGTCAAAATGTGGAATAACTAAAACTAAGGTTAATCACACTGTACATCAGCGTAATAAACAACTTACATCTTCTGCTGGCGAACAGAAAATAACGCACAAAATAGCGATTCAGATGCAGTTAAGTAGAATTGTATGGCCACAGGACACAATAGCTCATTCACTATGCAAAGTTTTCCATCACGCGGAAACTGGAACAGATCGATAGCGACCCGAAACTCGGCACGTGGCGCAAACTTCTCGATACCCCGCTATGACTCCAGCCATGTATACTGTCTCGTGGCTAATCCGAGAAGGAAGAACACTCCCCCCCCCCCCCCCCTCATCACCTCCGCAGTCTCTGCGGCGCACCACGTTAGTCGCGTTAGTCGGCAGCACTTGCGTGGCTCAACAGCTCCGTCACATGTTTTGAGTGATTTATTCGCTGAGCGAAGTTTGACAGATTCCTTTTAGTACTCGTGTGGATGACATCACACTTTTCGTTACTTCGGGTCAGTTGTCACTTTTTACAGCATACAGATATTTTGAAACTTCCTGTCAGTTTAAAACAGTGTGCCTGACCGAGACTCGAAATCGTGACCTTTGTCTTTCTCGAGCAAGTGCTCTACTGACTGAGCTACCGAAGCATGACACACCACCCGTCGTCACAGCTTTACTTCTACCAGTATTTACTGTCTTGCCTTCTTTCGTGAAGTTAGGAAGATGGGAGACGAGGTACTGGGGAAGTTAAAGCTGTGAGGACAGGTGGTGAGTCGTGCTTGGTTAGCTCAGTCGGTAGAGCACTTGCTCTAGAAAGGAAAAGGTCCTGAGTTCGAGTCTTGGTCAGGCATACAGTTACAATCTGCCAGGAAGTTTCATATCAACACACACTCCGCTGCAGAATGAAAATTTCATTGTTTACAGATATTTTGTCTAAATCAATGTCCAGTTCGTATTGATAATCTCATTACTTTATAAGAAGGCAAATGACAGCATCATCTAAAAACAATCTAAGAGTGCTATTCAGACTGTTTTCTAAACGTTGATCAAGAACATCAGAGGGCCTACAACACTTTCTGTGGGAACACCAATTATTACTTTTGTCTTTCTCGATGACTTTCCGTCAATTACTACAAACTGTGAACTTTCCGACAGGAAATCGTGCATCCAGACACAGAACTGGGACGACTACCGTGGAGATCTGCATCAGACCAGTCTACGGAATAAAGATCACAGCAACCCACTGTATACCATAACAGAACTGACGTCACTTAGAACTATTGAACTACACCGAGAGTTTTCTGCCGGATATATTGCTGTGTGTCAAGCTGATTCGTGCATGAGGGCTTCGAGTAAACGGAACTTACGTTAGTGAATGTTGCAGAAACCACGTTACGATTTATGTGTGTCGCAATAATGTTTCTCGTTTGAATGTCTTTGAGACCGCACCGTTCCACGCTCTATACACAGCCCAAGTCTTCTGTGTGACACTCCACCCACTAAGTCGGCCACCACATCAGTGGGAAGAGTGGCAGGCGTCTAGAACGATCGTAACAGCATTAATGAATCAGTATTTACTTGAACAGTGTTCATTCTGTTTGCAAGGTGCAAATCAGTTCATTATTTTTGCTATTTTCATTCAAATGTTTATATATGTGTTTCTCAGCTATTTTGCAACGGCCTCATAAGCGTGTGACATTTTCTACAGTTTACAGAAAAACTCTGTGCCCAGCCAGAAGATCCAAGACTGCACTAAACTTTCTTGATCAGGATGCGGGTGACGATGGCAGTTGGAAAACCAGTTTATGATCAATAGCTCATGTTATTTCTTTTAGTAAAGGACAGGTTCTAACATGGAACAACCCAGAACAGAGATATCAAAATGGCTCTGTCCACTATAGGACTTAACTGGTGAGGTCATAAGTCCCCTAGAACTTAGAACTACTTAAACCTAGCCGGCCGCGGTGGTCTAGCGGTTCTTGGAGCTCAGTCCGGAACCGCGCGACTGCTACGATCGCAGGTTCGAATCCTGCCTCGGGCGTGGATGTGTGTGATGTCCTTAGGTAAGTTAGGTTTAAGTAGTTCTAAGTTCTAGGGGACTGATGACCACAGATGTTAAGTCCCGTAGTGCTCAGAACCATTTGAACTTAAACCTAACTAACCTAAGGACATCACACACATCCATGCCCGAGGCAGGATTCGAACCTGCGACCGTAGCGGTCGCGCGGTTCCAGACTGTAGCGTCTAGAGCCGCTCGGCGCCCCTCACCAGCAACAGAGATAACAGAGCCCTAACATCCTATGAGGTGAACAGTGAAGAACAGTAACTGTTTATAACACTTCTGTTGGTCTTAAAACACGAACGATAGTGAAATGCTTTAGCACTGTCACACGGACAGAACAGAAAATGTTCCGAATGCCGAACACGATGGAATTTTCTTAATTTGAGACTACTGAAGGGCAATCTGTTTTAATTGTAAAAAAGAACTGTTTAACAGCTAAGATCGCATAAACTATTTCTTTATCTAAGACAACCTGTTTCACCAGACTTTGCTGTCATCTCCAGGTCTTAAAATCTTTTTGTTGTTAAACACGTTTGTGTAACGCTGAACCTCACGCTCAAGATGCCAGGTGGATTAAAATCACCACATTATAAAGGGATGTCATCGCTAAAATATTTAAAAAACATAAAACACCTAGTACAAAATGCCATGTCTACATGCATATTGCTCACAGTGCTAGTTACATCATACAACCTTATACCGTTTTTTTGTGATGTACTGTACGTTTCTTGTGTATCGTGTTTGTGTACAGTGATGGCTCAGCAGTTGACGATGTTCACCTCACTTTATACACCCTTCTAGGTTTGGGAATAACACTGAAGACGAACAAAACTAGTGATCTCTAGTGGTCGTTCTACCTGTCACAGAGGCATTGCACGTTAATCATTTGCACATCCGCCGATGGTATGCACGTGTATGAGGTTTCACTGACTTCCGAAAATGTCAGCTAGGTATTTCGCTTTGTTGCCAGGCAGTGCAATAATATACGATGGCTATGAGCTGTGTTATCTCTCAAAATAAACTAACATGTGACCGACGTGGTGCGTATGTCTGAATTTCTACGTCATAAAGCAGACACAGTACAGAGAGAAGCAAAGAAGACGACCGCAGGCAAATAGAGACTCAATATGAAAAAAGTTAACATCACATTCTAAAATGAGGCTTACTCACACAGCATTCGAAAATGAAAATAAATTTTTAAATCTGTTCTGCTAACTCCAGTATTTGTAGGGATATGAAACGGTCGGTTCAGTGGTAGGATTGTAGAAAAACACAATCCTTTTACAAAAGGAAGTTGTTTCAAAATTCTCGTTCCACCCATCCAGGATTATTGCTAAATGTGTGGATCTCCTGCCAAACGAAGCTAAAGAGCAATTTTGAACCTACACAATGAAAGTCAATCCTCACAAGTTTTTCTGAGCCAAGGGAGTGCGTTAAGGAGATGCTGGAAAAAATTAATTTACAGACGCTTGAAATTAGGTGCAGACCATGCCGTCAAAGCCTAGTTAACAAAGATTCAAGAAGACATTTCAAGTGAAGCACATAGTTATGAAATAAAACTCACTACGTATCGCACATGTATGAATCGAGAAGACAAAATCAGTTGCAGCACCCAAAGACACATTAGAGCAAACGTTGTTTCCGCAATCCATACGTGACTGGAATGGGTGACAGCTTTAATGACTAATACAACGCCAAGTATCCGCTGCAGTGCACTTTAGTATGAAGATTGTAAATGCAGATGTAGAAATAAATATCAGCAATTATTGACACAGTTGCAGATAATCTAAAAATATCGTTAGGATGGATGAAACTAAATAGGAATCAGTAAGTTACGTATATCGCCTCCTGTTAGTTTTTTTTTTTCAAATTGTTCAATAATAAAACGTTGATGACTGATTTTAGATTACCAAACGATCATTCATATATCTAATAGAAAAGAAATTGAATAACCACATGGTAAGTTAATTTTAGAATATAGATTGTACTTAACGGAATTCTAAATTGAGAATTTATTTCAGTTCCGTCTGAGCGTCCTTATGTGTTTACGCAGTTAACACACTTTCTGTATTAAGTGTTAACTTTCATTGATGATACAGCCACCGAATACAGTTCAAAATTTTCATGCGTTCATGACCACATTTTCACTACCCACATTTAGTAACCTGGTAAACATACGAGCCAAGCTACGACATTTCACTGCCTACATTTAGTAACCTGTTTAGCGCCAACTGGTAAGCATACGAGCCAGGCTACGACAGTTTCCCGAATTTGTCTGTAATTTCTCCTTTTCGCCATGTGAGCTGTCATATGTAATTAGGTGTCAGAATGAGTAGAGTTTAGATCAGTGGCTCCCAAGCTTCCCAACGTGCTGGTAACTACCCATTGAGGCGTAAAATGAAATTTTCTGAGGGTTAAAAACTAAACGATTCGATTGTGTTTCAGTTAACACTCTAATACTGATTGTATAAGTTATCAATAACTGTTTTTTCTCAATTAGTTAAATTAATCTGATGAAGGTTTCAGGTTCCTCAGATAGTCCACCCTCTACACACACATCTTGTGCTTTGTCCCGTACATCGCTGATGACAAAAGTGTGACATATACCTAACAATTGCTAAATGTCTCAAGAAAATAACTGCACCAAATTGTAAATAGTACCTGCAGTAGTCCAGAAATTGCTTCATTACTCCCTTCGAAAAGGATAAATGAATTAATTGACAGCACGACATAGCAGTAACTAAATAAGGGCTACTATCGTACCGTACACAGTTTCATTATTATTATTGTTATTATTATTATTATTATTATTATTAGAGTGGTTAGACACAAAGTATTAACAGCCTGAAGTCGTCCAGTCTCTGCCATTCAGAAGTAAGGAGTGTGGCAGTGAAGAGATTTACGAACACTGAGTGTAGCGCACACATCTGAACTTGTTTGATTTGGGTGTGCCGCAGTAGAGGGGACTAATGAAGGGGAACCATGTTTTGTAACATGTGTCTACCCTCACCCTCCTTATTTGAGAATAAGTTGTAGGTAGCACTTGTGATGCACCACAAATTGTTTCATCATTCATTCTAACGAACTCACACGCACACACACATACACACACACACACACAATATCATTCATATTTTATCATCTTAAAAATAAAAATGATCCAAGAGAAGTCTTTTTTCTACAGTTTTGTTAGATGCTAAAGTTGGGTTATGTGGGAGGGGTGAGGGGCAATGGAAGGCAGGAGGTGGGAGTAGGGCTATAAAATTGGGGGTACTAGCTAGTATAAATTTAATGACTTTTTTAATTCCTTTCCTTCATCACAGTTCTACGTCCAGCGAACTTTACCATGGAAGAGCCTTCGCACGGGCTTTTAAATAGTCGTTAAAGTCTCGTTGAACTATTTTTATTGGGAGTGCACAAGAAGCGTAGTCTACTGTTAGGTCCATTGCAACATAATTACATTGTTGAGATACAACGGTCATGACCGTTCTCCATCCTGGTAGGAGATTTCAGCCGTTCTAACGTATATGTAAAATTAGATCTTGACGAATGAAAATGTGAGCATCGCATCTCTCGGTCGTCAGTAAAAGGCAGTTGCCTCAGTGACGTTAAGTTACAACCTGTTTATGTAAAGTTTGGACCGAGTAGGAGAACAGTGTTCTTTAATGGCCTTTTTTTAAGTTCCCTTGTGTGGTCTAGGAAGAAAGAAGGATTTTACAACTTGCCCTATACCCAACACTCCTCTGTAATGACGTGTTCTCGGAGCAGTCCGAAATTGCTGTGGGTCTGGTTTTACGTCTACATCTATATTCCAGTTGGCGCCTACCCCCACCTCCTGCCTTACCGTGGATGGCGGCGAGTACTTTGCAAAGAACTACCGTTTCCCCCTTTCTTGTTCCAGTCGCGAGTAGTTCACGGAAAGAATGATTGCAGGTAAGCCACCGTTTAGGTTCGAATAACTCTAACTTTAGCTTCATGGTGTTTTCGCGACTTATATATAGAAGGACGCAATATATTTGTTGACTCTTCCACGAAAGTACGCTCCTGGAAGTTTCTATAAATTGCATGGCAGAGGGTACTCCCGTTGGACAATTTATTAGTTTTTTCTGTTCCATTTACTTAAGGAGCACGGGAAGAATGATGGTTTTGAATGCCTTCTTGTTAGTTACATGTTGTGTAAATCATTTGAACCATTCTTTTATCGAAATGATGTGGAATGAGTCAATTTACAGGATATGCGTACATTATTAGTATTAATATTAATGAACACATTATTTTAGCTGTTCTTATGCAACTGTGCTTAAAAGAGGCTTTTTTAATTATTAATTTTTGTTACTGGCTACGTGATCTTAAGTCAAAATTCGTTAATGAAATAGATAGAGGTGTGCAGGACAAATGATTTAAAACTTGCTTTCTACCTGTCAGACTTTTTATGTTATTGGGCAAATGACCAAAATTTTTGTTGCTGCTTATATACGCCCCTCCTGAGCCAATGACAGTTTTAATAACAAGTAATGAAGGTAATTTCTTACTCTAGTGTTGTAGGCACACGGACGTCACTATTCTTCTCAAATTGAGATGGATTATTTACTTCGAGTTTCTTTAGCGAATATATGTACTGTGATGGCGTAGTTAAAATGTCTAGCTCCAGGAAGACGTACCTACGTGGTGTCCATGGGTGAATACCACGTATTATTCCTGCTGCTCGCTTTTGTGCAGTTAATGTTTTCCTTACAACTGATAAATTGCGCCAATAAATTATTCAATAACACATTATTCAGTGGAGATATGGAAAGTATATACGGAGGCTGATTCGTTTGTTTCCATGATTAGCAACTGTACATAGAGCTAAAGTAGCTCAACCTAATTGTTTGAAAAATTCAGTAAGAAGAATTTGCTGGTTCTAGTTTTCGTCTATATGCGCACAGAAAAAAATCAGAGCATTCTACCGCATTTACTGATTGCTGCTCCTGTGCTGCATCAGTTATTGGTATGACTCTGTTTGTTGTTCGGAACTGAAGATAGTGTGGAAATCGGAATTTTTACTATTTCGTCCGTCTCAGTAATACGGATATACAATTTCTTTCTGCTGTGGTTACCAGTTTCTGGCAGACACACACATTGTCAAACCACACACCTTTTTTTGAGAATTGGTGTGGCATTCAGAAACCGGTAACCATTGCAGAAAAAACTGGATATTCATGCAACTGAGATGGACGAAATAAAAAATATTGTCCAGTTCCCTCAGCACTGAAGAGGCAAATGCCGCCACGGTTCCTCTGAAAGGGCACGTCCGATTTCCTCCCCCATCCTTCCCTAATGCGATGGGTCCGATGACCTCACTGTTAGGTCCCCTCCTGTAAATCAACCAACCAACCAACGTTCAGTTCCCCTTTGGCACCAGTTGCACACACTTGAGCAGCATACAAGGATGGACAGCACGAGTGATTTGTAAGCACTCTCCTTTGCAGACTGATTGCATTTTTCTAGCATTTTATCAATGAACCGAAGTCTGCCACTTGCTTTACCCATGACTAAACCCATGTGATCTTTCAATTTTGTATCCCTGCAAAGTGTTACACCAGGTATTTCTATGAATTAACCAAGTCCAACTGTGACTCACTGATATTATAGTTAAGGGATACTACGTTTTTCCTTTTTGTAAGGCGTACAATTTCACATATCTGAACATTTAAAGCCAGTTACCAGAGTCTGCATCGCTCTGAAATCTGATCAAGGTCTGACTGAATATGTATGCAGCTTTCAGATAGTATTTCATTATAGATACCTTCATCATCTACAAAAATTTTCTGGATTCTATTAACAATGTTCGCAAAGTCATTAACATACAACATGAACACCAAGGGTCCCAACACACTTCCCTGGGGCACACCCGAAGTTACTTCTACATCAGTCGGTGGTTCTCCATCCAAGATAATTTGCTGCGTCTTCCCTATAAAAAAAGTCGTCAATCAAGTCATAAACTTCGCTTGATACTCCATACGATCGTAATTTTTATTATAAGTGTAGATTGAGTACAGTGTCAAATTATTTTGGAAATCAAGGAAAACAGCATCTACTGAGCACCTTGATCCAAAGTTTTCAGTAAGTCATGTGAGAAAATCTGAGTTTGACATTAACGAGGTTTTCGGAATCCATGCTGCCTAGCATGGAGGAAGTCATTCTGTTCGAGCTAAATCATTATTTTAAGTTCAGAATATTTTTTGAGGTCCCACAACAAATCCGTGTCAAGGATATTGGATGGAAGTTTTGTGGATCATTTCTGCTTGTAAGAGGGTGTCACCTCTGCATTCTTGCAGACATGGACACGATAGTTTGTTCGAGTGATTTACGATGGATTATAGTTAACAGAAAGACTAACTCAGGCGTAAATTCAGAATAGAAACTGATAAGGCTTCCATTGGGCCCTGGAGCTTTGTTCAGTTTTAACGATTGTTTCTCAACGCCACAAACACTAATACTTTTTTCACTCATCCTTTCTAGTGATACGAGCATTTTTGCTTTTGTTTTCCTATCTCATCCACTAGTGACTGGACGCTAACTTTCGTGCCGTTAATAGTCTTTGCATGGGACTTTAACGTGTTTGGGATTTGTGAAAGATCATTTGACAATATTCCGCTACGGTAGACAATGAAGGCTTCACGCTTTGCTTTCTTGACAGCCAAGCGCGTTTCTTTCAGCATCTCTGTATCTATGGTCCTAAACACCGTGATGCAGAACGCCCCTCTTACAGCGTCTGCCACTGATGTTGGTTAATGATCTTTGTGATGCTTTCAAGCTGACTAATTGAACTTGAAAAGAAACGCCCTGATCATGCTTCGATCTTTCCTGTTTTGCCTATCTGTAGTACCTGGTACGGATATCATCTTGTCGAGCATATTCAAGTATTGGCTGAATGAGTGTTTTGGGAGCTACATTCTTTGTTGATGGGCTACATACGTTACACGGTTTATCTTGAGTGTCAATTGCCCCTCCCTGCTCCCAGCGTCGGTCCTCTAAAGGTCTCCCTACATTTCACTGCAATTCTCCTGCATCGTGACTTCTCTATAGACAACAGTATCATCCGACGTTGTCTACAAGTCATTTCTGTATATTGTCAATAGCAATGGTACTGCTGACTCTCTCTCAGGGCACGCCCGAAGTTCAGATTGCCATGTAGTGTTCCTACAAACTCTTCAACACATTCACACTATTGGTCCGATATTCCGTACGCTCGTAGTTTGTTCATTAGGCAGCAGTGCGCAACTTTATCGAATCCCTTCCTAAAGTCAGGGAACACGGCATCTACCTGGGTGCCTATATCTACTGCTTTCTGGGTCTTTGAACGAACAGAGCAAGATGGGTTTCACACGATCATTGTTTTCCGTAGGTAAGCTGGTTCCTACGGAGGTGAGATGCGGTCTCCAGAAATGTCACAATACGCGAGCGTAAAACATGATCCAAAACTCCACTAGTGACAGACGTCAGAGACGTAGGCCTACAGTTCTCTGCATCTGTTTGGCGTCCCTTCTTGAAAACGAGAATGACCTGCTCTTTTCTCAGATTATGAAGAACACTTCGCTCCTCCAAAGATCTACGGCGTACTGCTGTTAGAAGACGGGCAAGCTGTTTCGCATACTCTATGTAGAATCGTACTGATATGCCCTCAGGCTTAGTGACCTTTTCTCTGTTGAGCTGGTTCAGTTACTTTTCTATCTCGTTGTCACTTTTCTCCTTTTGTTATGAATTTATAATGCACAGTGGGATCCTTGGTGGCATTTCATTGCTTGAGGTCGCTTAGAATGATTCAGGGAGTTTAAATAAAGTGTTGTCTTCCTGTAGAGAGCACTGAGATACCTCGTAGTTCCGCATTCAAAAATGGTTCAAATGGCTCTGAGCACTATGGGACTCAACTGCTGTGGTCATAAGTCCCCTAGAACTTAGAACTACTTAAACCTAACTAACCTAAGGACAGCACACAACACCCAGCCATCACGAGGCAGAGAAAATCCCTGACCCCGCCGGGAATCGAACCCGGGAACCCGGGCATGGGAAGCGAGAACGCTACCGCACGACCACGAGATGCGGGCAGTTCCGCATTTCATGTGCAGTTAAGTACCATGCTAAATAAATGCCTTTCATTTGAATTGCAAACAGCAAGTTCTTTTTCTGTCTGTAGCCCTGTGTGAACGTTATATTCTAATGAACGTTCACATGTTGCGTATTTAGTTTGCTTTCTAATGTCTATTCCATCCCCTTATTTAGAAAGAAGACTTGGGCTGGTAACTACGCTATGCTAAAGATGTCGCTCTTCTGTATCACTCAAAACTTACTACCTGTGAAGCAGAATGAGTTATGGAACAGTGCGAACGAATGTAGCGATGTAGCGAACTCTGATGACTAACGAGTTAAATTGTCATACAGTGGCTAACGCACGAATTGCAGGAGTCCTTGCAGCACCCAACATTAGCTCGGCCGCCATTCCATGATTGTCAGAACATTAAGGGGAGCTCAACGAGCTACAATCATGCTTGTCATTTCCGGGTTTGATTAAGTAGGGCATACCTTCGGATCGTGATAATTTTAATTTTTTATACTGTAAAATTATTACTATAATCTTATGGTGGAATTTCAATCATTTGCTTGTCCATTTCATGATGATCACAGTCCTAAAACGCTGAAAGCAGAATATGACAGAGTACTAGCACAGAATGTGCTACTGGAGATCTGTGGAAGGAGCTATTGAAACTTTAAGATAATGGTACAGTATCTCAAAATTCTCAGCAAATAAAGAAATTAGCTCCGATCCCAAACTTTTATTTTTCTAAGGCATTTAGCTACTTACCAAAGTTTGTGAAATTATCTCCCCCAGGAACACTTCACTGCAATTATTGAGAAGTTCCTTATTTGTAAGAGTGACCATAGTCTTACAGCAACTGAATTTAGGGAAGAAGTGCATTACGTGAAACACTAATCTGCACCTCAAGCATCGTTTTATCTGTAGAATAAATCATTTACGTAAATCTAAATCTTTCGATCAGACAGGCAAAACCGAAGGACAGCTTCATACAAAGCTTATTTTACTTAAAGATCAATGGAAACATTGCAAAAGTAGAATGTCAGTGAAAACAGTTTAAAAAGAAATGCCAATGAAATAATTTTACAATTGAAATGTCTGTGAAACGTTGTAAGAATAAGATGGTAATAAATTGTTTTATTTTCTTGTAAATCTTCATTATTATTATTATTATTATTATTGTGTTAATCTCCTCTTACATATAATTTTTTTTAAACATATTCCCATCCTCCACAGGGGACCGGTTTTTGAGGCTGTGGCTATATGCTACGAAATTTAAATTCTTTGGTGGCGAATGAGCACCCAATATCTGACACTACAACAGTAAAAAGGCGACGAGTGGTAAGACGTAAGGCGTGACCGCGAGCCACCTGATTTCGTTGTCGGGACTACTTTGTATCACTTGAACAACGAAGGTCCTACTAAATTTTCCTGGGACACAACAGATACTACTTTGGTGTCTGTACACGAGTCTCCATCCATCATAATATTCCATCTCATGCCCGTCGGAATATGTGCAACTCGGACGCCAATTTGAGTAGATATCGCTTTTTCTTCAGAAGACTTAGAAAATGTTCGAAAGCAACAAGTTTTCGAAAGTCTAGGAACGCCGAAACATCTTGATTAATTTTTAGTCATGAAGACTACACCGCCGAAGATAACGTAATGTTTAACATTCAACAGAAAAATGTAGTCAGGAACCACATTCAAAAATACGTAAATTTTACGGACAACTGATGGCCGGCATTTGACATGAGCTAACCGTTTCCACTTGGAAACTGCTGTAACCCGAATCCGAAGCTATAACCGTAGATTCTGTAAATAAATAATTTAAGCAGCCAGAGCCGACAATGATGTTTTGAAAAGGAGTTATCTTTTTTCACCTATCCCTTGCTCAAAGGACACACCAACCCATGATAATTTCCATAGATAAGATTGCTCTTTTCTAATCGGGAGGTTCTTATTGCAACTCAAGGGATCTCTGGTAAATTATAATCAGGGATGGCACTGATTCACTCGTAAATTCGAAATAGAACTTAACAGGGAATCCATATAAACCCCTGGGGCCGAAGAGTTTTAGCACTTTGTGCTGCTTACCATCAACCGTAGTACGAACTTCCTTGTTTTTTGGGATAAGTACTCTGACTTCACGCATTGTTTTTCTGACAACTGGGCGAGTTCCAGTTAAGGTCTGCTTATTTTTGCAGCTTCTGTGCAGTAGATACTGTTCTTTAAGAAAACGTTTCCGATATTTTACGTAAACCATTTTCAATTTTTTTGAGAGGAAGTTTTTTTATAGAGTTTGGTCGACTTTTCCTTCGAAGTTGTGTCACTGCCTGAATTAAATTACTATAGCTCCTGGCCAAAAAAAGTGATGACCTCCTCCTTATCCATTTTACTGAAAATATGTCTACTCTTGTTACATCTGGAGTAGTGATCCGAATCTTTGCTTGAACATTATGTTAGAAGATGGTGTTAATCTATGGTAAACTGTTTTAGCATATTCCCACAAAGGTAAGGCTACCGAACCACCTGTTCTGTGTAATTTTAGATAAAAAGCTTTTATATCCGTTTCACGGGTTTTTGTTCTCATGACGTAATTTTTCCAATAAACTGTGGGGTTTACATTCCCGACTCTCTCTTTCTTGATCTAAGGACGATACTGTTCCTACTCGAAGCGGTATGAAGTTTCCTTGGTCGGGTAGTAATTTGACTGCGAGGATGCGAGGGAAAAATAAAGTTTTGAAGGAGATGGAAAGTGAGAAAGGAACAGAAAAAAGAGATTTGTTGGAAGAGAGTAATACGAGACAGGTAGACAGACATGGAAGTTAGCGCAAGATAAACTTATTTACAGTTCTGGCTACATTTCCGGCCGTCTGAAAATCGCTTTGTCGGGAAATAAGATTACGTTTAATACGATTGAGATGCGATTTCTCTTCAATTTATGCTTTTATATGCGACTTGTAGCTTTTGAACTCCTTCTGTGACTTTCGCTATCTGCCTGACTGTGGCTTGTTTTTACTCCGCACGATTAAGAAACCACACAGGGCTCCAAAGATAGTGGAAAAAACAAGAGATCAGTAGTTCTAAGAGTAACCCAAGCAAGAGGACGTCCTTTCCACAGAGATTCACATAAAGACTGGCAGTAGTTCCTGTGCAGTCCCCGGTTGGTATTCAAATCATGCCATGATTTTTCGGAAGGACACAGGCAGCTGATGAGTATTTTTGTGTCAGTTATTGAGAGTGTGCGGAATTCGGGCAACGAGCACTTACATCTACTGAAGTGACATTTCATTTCTCCAGCAATAGCCACTTAGGTCCTTTAGTGCCATTTCGAAACGACTTACAGTTGGGCGATATTTCCACCAAGAGGCCTATCACAATTAGGTGGCTGTTACCATACTGGCATTGTTGTTAATTCCATAAGCAGCAGTGGGGAAGAAACAACAGGGTTTTATGTTACAACCAAATGAGCCTCTGTGGCTAAGTGCTCTTTGGACAGCATTGGTCGGCACCAGGAGGGATATATCCTCCAACACATCTCTGTGAGCTTTCTTGTCTTGTTTAAAATCGAGAACATCCATTCTCGGAGTGTTTTACGAAACTACATTAGCATTAACTAAACACTGAGCGTGACTATAAATATATACCGCCTCTCTCTTTCCGCCCCTCTGAACAGCAAGAGTAAATTCAATTGCAAATATGCACACGATTGCGAAGATTATTAATTTATCAGAACACGGAAATTATGGAAAAATATTTTCTTGCGCGTTTAGGTAACCGATAATATGAAACTGCTCCTGCCTTTGTCGATTACCCAGACCCCCTGGAAAGCCATAGGCAGCCGTTAAAAGCGTTACTCCACAATAATTACGATTAGACCACCAAGTATGTTTCAGACTAATCCATCTGTTTCAGAGTGATGCATATTTTTACATGTCATCACTTTTCCAATGCCACCACAGTCCATCAAGATACTACCGATTTCGTAACCTGCTGCATTTTACTCGCAAATTATGTGCTGAGATGTGTTACTGGCACAGTAAGTTTTGCCGATAGTAAGTTATATGTGTAACAAGTTTCGAGTTTGGCTGAAATTGCAACAGGTGTTCCCGAGCTATGCTCACACACACACACACACACACACACACACACACACACACACACACAGTTATGTAAGGATTTATACACCTTACTTTTTCTCTCTGCACATAAATACATAAATCACTTAGCTATGGCTTCCTCTTTAAGCTTCCAGCGTATGCACAGCTAATCGGTTACGTCCACATCATTGTCTTCTTTCCCTCTCATTAATCTTCATGTGTCACTATCACACACACCCAACCTATCATATGCCGTCCATCAGGTAGTTATGCCAGAAATAATTCTGATAGTTGTAAGATATAAGTTGTTGGTACTTTCAAACTGAAAGCCGCTCTATATTACGGACTCTATATTTGCATCGGACACGTGCTGAATATAGGAGCACAAGCGACTGGCACTGACTGCAGAAGCGCATGTGAGTTATACTGAGTATAAAAAGCATATCTAACTAATAATGAGTATTTAAATGCAAAGCAATCACTTTACTACTAGTATATTTATAGACAAGTCCACGGACAACGTCTCTGACTGCAGTGAAGACAGCCGTACTATTGTTCTGCACCTAACCAAATTTTAAACAGTGAAACAGCCCCTGTGAAGTTTGTGGACGGATTTCCATTAACTGCGATCTTGATCATAGTGTATTTCATAACAAAATCTAAATCTTTCCTAAAAGCTGCACGGATTTTGGTCTCATTGATCATTGCCCGATAAAGCGAATGGCTTGGCGCTCACTAGCCACAACGTGGTATCCTGAATCTCGAACTTACGTAGGATTTCCTTTCCGGGAAGTAGGGACGACGCGACGCATTTCAGCGATACAAATTCCGGAACAGTTACGAAATAAGTAGCGTAGAATCGACAACAATAGCAACGTGTGAACGTCACATATATCTGAGCAAGAAACGACAGTCAACCTCTTGGCACACTAATTTACGAAACATTACATATATACATGTCATAATGAAACATTGCTAGCCACCACATTTGTGTAACAAATGATGAACTGGCTGACGGCCACGTAGACTTGGAAGAAGCCTAACTCAAGAAAACATTTTAACAATCAATTTCAAGAATCGATTTACAGAATGTGACGAATAATTAAACTGAGAGGAAATATATGTAATAGCAAAAGCAATCGGAAGTTAAGTCCATTTCTGCCGCACAAACTCAGAATTGCAAAAGCGTGTATCACCCAAGTTCCCCTGTTACAGGTTGCCTATCTAACGACTTCCAGGGGCAATAAAAATTTAATTTCCAAAACGTTATATAATTATTGACCGAATTTAAAAATTTTAAGTACTGTCATGACCCATCCATTAACAAGTATAATCTTACGTTAAAGTTTTAACATACTACATCAAGTATTAAAGTCAGAGACTATGTATCTATCTGGAAGCAGCTTAACTCATGGCTTGCAAATTACCCAGACCACATGTATTCAATATTTCAGAAAGAGTGCACCTCACGACGTATAGAAAACTTTATCCATCATTTCAAACCCTTTCGAAACTTTTTCTGCCCAACACTGCTACTACATAATGAAGCGACGAAACTTTATCGCTTACATTTTCACGCACTAAAACTTCAGCGTCTGGCATGAAGTTTTCATTTATTACTTCTATGCTGCTATAGTCCGTGTCTTGCAGGAAGGTGGCCCAGTTTTCAGCCATTCTGCGCAACCTCCTCCATTAACCAGTGGCAGCCGGTAAGATTCATTCTACTTCCGAACGGTTAGATGCAAAATGTAACTAGAATGCGAGAATCTCCCTCCTATACGTTGCACTGTTGCCGTACTTCGCGACAATACAGTTTCATTCACAGAGATACCGAATTATTCATTCAAATGTCGATGTTGTGTTCTTTTAGCAGTATAGCTGTGAATGTGTAACTGCAAATGAGTTTGTGCTATTTCCAAATAAATATGTTCACAAAAGACAAAGGCATCTTACGCAGGCAACGAAGTTTATTTACTGCCTTTATGGCTCAAATGGCTCTGAGCACTATGGGACTTAACATCTGAGGTCATCAGTCCCCTAGAACTTAGAACTACTTAAACCTAACTAACCTAAGGACATCACCCACATCCATGCCCGAGGCAGGATTCGAACCTGCGACCGTAGCAGTCATGCGGTTCCAGACTGGAGCGCCTAGAACCGCTTGGCCACTCCGGCCGGCTATAACACTAGTATCGTCTGCAAGAAGTGCCAGTTGTTCCTGTTGAATGTTAAGTGGTAACGTCATTCACAAAAATAAGAAAGAAGGGTGGACCCAAAACTGAATCCAACGGCCTCCGCGATTTCTCTCCACTGACTAAAATTGTCCCTATTTCGAACATGGAAACATTCAGTATAAAAATTTACATTCTGCTCGTTAAGCATTATTCAAACCAACTGTTTCTGAAGCCATCACTTCCATAAAGAATTCGCTTTTTTAAGACAGTCTATTAAGTACAATGCCTTGGAAATATCACAAAAGAAGCGCTCGGAGATATTTTGTGGTTTACTTCCTTGCTTATCGGCGACGATGCCCGAATGATGCTTCCTGTCTCCCGTGCTACATCTACATACATCAAAAAAGTTTTGCGTCCCCTTGTTTCCCAGAATTCCTGAAGACAGACGTTGACTGTGAATAATGTATCACAGACACAGTCCCTTTGACTGTTCAGAGATGCCACGAAACCCGCCCAAAGGTGTAAACAACCATGCATGAGCAGCGCCTATTAGACGGACGCGGTCCGACAGCCGATCAGTTTCAATCATTCCACGAGAAAGGAGGTACATGGCTCTTGTTGCTGGTAGTTCAGCCATGCCTAGGCGGTCAATACCGCGGCTCGATCGCGTCCGCATTGTTGCTTTGTGCCAGGAAGGGTTCTCAACAAGGGAAGTGTCCAGGCGTCTCAGAGTGAACCAAAGCGATGGTGTTCAGACATGGAGGAGATGCAGAGAGAGACAGGAACTGTCGATGACATGCCTCGCTCATGCCGCCCAAGGGCTACTACTGCAGTGAATGACTGCTACCTACGGATTATGGCTCGGAGGAACCCTGACAGAAACGCCACCATGTTGAGTAATGCTTTCCGTGCAGCCACATTACGTCTTATTAAGACTCAAACAATGCACAATAGGCTGCATGATACGCAACTTCACTTCGACGTCCATGGCGAGGTCCATCTTTGCAACCACGACACCATGCAACTCCGTACAGATTGGCCCAACGACATGCCGAGTGGGCCGCTCACGTTTGTCATCACATTCTCTTCACCGATGAGTGTCGCATATGCCTTCAACCAGACAATCGTCGGAGACGTGTTCGAGGTAATCCGTTCAGGCTGAACGCCTTGGACGCACTGTCCAGCGAGTGATGCAAGGTGGGAGTTAGCTGCCGTTTTGGGGTGGCATTATGTGGGGCCGACGTACGCCGCTGGTGGTCACGGAAGGCGCCGTAACGACTGTACGATACGTAAATGCCATACTGCGACCTATAGTGCAACCATATCAATTGCATATTGGCGAGGTGATCGTATTCGCACCCCCATCGTGCACATCTTGTGAATGACTTCCTTCAGAATAACGACATCGCTCGAGTAGAGTGGCCACCGTGTTCTCCAGACATGAACCCTATCGAACATGCCAGGGTTAGATTGAAAGACTTTTTATGGACGACGCAACCCACCAGCCACTCTGAGGGATGTACTCCGAATCGCCGTCGAGGAGTGCGACAATTCGGACCAACAGTGTCTTGATGAACTTGTGGATAGTATGCTACTACAAATACAGGTATGCATCAATGCAAGAGGACGTGCTACTGGGTATTAGAGGTACCGGTGTGTACAGCAATCTGGGCCACCACCTCTGAACGTCTCGCTATATGGTGTTACAAAGTGCAATGTGTGGTTTTCAAGAGCAATAAAAAGGGCGGAAATAATGTTTATGTTGATCTCTATTCCAATTTCCTGAACAGGTTCCGGAACTCTCCGAACCGAGGTGACGCAAAACTTTTTTGATGTCTGTATCCCGTATCTTATACTGCAGGCGTGCGCACGTAACATCCAACAGTACAAGCACACCAAAACGCCGACAAACCTATCTTGCTGTCTGCTCCTTAAAAGCTTCACGTCCTGTTGTAAAATCTGGCGATGCAATTTTGCTAAAACGCAGGCAACACACATCTGAATAACCACTAGTCGAGTCTGCTTCCGCGTCCTAAATCTTATCATAATACAGACACTCGAGCTACGTTTGTAATATAAGACAACAAGAGGAATCTACTTTTTGCTGGGGAATAAACCACTTACTAACTGTAAGAGGTAGGAGACACGTTTAGTTGGTTACAGTAACAGTTTGTTCCAGGGATCACAAATTTACCCGATAGAGGTCAGTGCCGGCAGCGACAGTCACAATTTTTTTGTACACCGTACATCAACGGAGCGTAATTTCATTATCTGGGTCAAGTTTCCTTCGCCCTGCCTCAGATGGCTTCTTCAGATACGACAATCTTCAATTACGCGCATTGTAGCCATTATAACGCTGATAACAACTATAATTTTCATTGCTGTAGGGTCTGTAGCTGCGATGAATTTTTTGAATGATTTCTTGATACCTTCAGCTTCCATTCACTTTGTTTCAAGAAAGATTGTACAATTTCGGCCTTACAGCATTTTCAAGTAACTACAACGGAGTAACTGTGCATTGGATACACTAGCGTCACTTGTGATTTTAACGTAGAAACAAGTGATATCTCCTGGATACACGTGGCGCATCGTAACTTGCTTTCAGGACGATTCTTTAGTGATATATTATTGTATGGACGTCCTTGCTGCTATATCTGCATGTAATTGTCACAAGATAAATTAGAGAAGGTCTTTCATTATTTTAGGAGCACATTACTCTGGGGCAGTTGTTGCGCAGCCCTCATATATAAGATCGATGCTTTTAACGCTCTTAAACTACAAAGATTATAATTATTTTACAGAAATTTTTAAGTAACCTATATGTGTCTTTGTTGCTGTTACTTTTATTTACCGTTCGTAATTGGTGTAAATATGACTGCATATAATTTCTTTAGCATAACTTGTAAATATTTGTTCTGTTATTGTGGGAGCACCACTTTTATGAATAGTTATTACAAAGATCTTATATATTTAATCGAGCGCAATACTCTAGTGAAACAGTACAGAAAACTATGAGAATCGAAAAAAATCTGCTCTATGGTTGCGTGATTTTTCACATTACAGTCATATTTATTTATAATTGTGATAATTATACGGTATATTTTAAGGGTCTGCAATGCTTCGTCGTAGGATTGGTAAAAACGTTTCTAGGAACTTTCCATTTAGCAGGTCTTTTTGGTTGATCTTTCAGATGGTTGGAAATTCCATTTTCTTCCATTATATCCATGATTTTTCCTTTCTGTAACTTACTTCATATTTGTAGTGAATCATCGACATTATGTATTTTGTGGTTGGCGTCTTTTAAGCGTGAAGCAAATATATATCAGTTATTCTATTCCAGGCAAGAAATTTACAATGTTTTTCAGCTCTCTACGTACGTCCCGTAAAAGTAGCACACATAAAACTAGGGGACAAAATCATTTCACATAGAAACATTTGAACAGTAATAGTTCCCAAGATCTGTCTGTGAGTGAACTGAGATGGAAAATTAATGCATGGCAGAACAAAACCCACTCTCGTCCAAACCCTACGCAGAGAGCAGCGGCGTAAACGTAGCTTAAACCGACAGAGCAGCGAATCGTTGTTAGTCTCATTATCTCCCATTTATCCATCGCTACGGACAGCTTGCATCCGTTAAACCAAGTGAAAATTCTGTCCAAGTAAGCCTGTAGTTCCTTATGCTCAAGCAGCGATCATGTTTTCTTGTACGTATTAATAACGTGTTTTCGGAAGGTAATGGTACAGCTAAACCGGTCTGAAAAATCGTTTACGTTTGCCGTGAACATTCCTTGGGGATAACCGGATTTTACTTTTGCATCAGTTGAACGTTCGAATCCCAGTAGAGCGTGCTGGGTTCCATTGGATAGATATTCTAGAAACGAGTCACAGTTTTCGGAGAAACAAGTACTCCGTGTCATCGTAGGTTGGTTATCACTCGGCGATGTGGTACAGTGTTGATTAACATTCATAACTCTAGGTGTATGGGATATGTATATTCACCTCCATCTACAGTCTGCAATGGCTCTGAGCACTATGGGACTTAACATCTATTGTCATCAGTCCCCTAGAACTTAGAACTACTTAAACCTAACTAACCTAAGGACAGCACACAACACCCAGCCATCACGAGGCAGAGAAAATCCCTGACCCCGCCGGGAATCGAACCCGGGAACCCGAGCGTGGGAAGCGAGAACGCTACCGCACGACCACGAGATGCGGGCGACAGTCTGCAACATGCAGTATTTCACACGAGTGGTCTTTTCGGAGGCCGTGTTTTCCTTCTTCTAGGAAGGATGCACTGCCCCCACGATCTGTGTGTGTGTGTGTGTGTGTGTGTGTGTGTGTGTGTGTGTGTGTGGGCGTGTGTGTGTTTCTATAAAGCTGATTACGAGTATTGTATATCATATGCCGGAAGTGTGACTAATGTACGTGAAATGAAGCAGAAATTCTTCAATTAGAATTTATATTTGCGTTGTCGTTGCTACCATAATTACATCGCTAACTGAAGCCTAAGATGATATTTTTTGTGTAAACTTGGAGAGTCGATAGCGAGGCAGGTTCTGCTGCTATATATTCCAGCCATGAACGAAGAGGTCGCTTTGAAGCTAAGGCTCCTTGGTCCCCACCTTCATTGCCTTTTTAGAATACTCTGGTGCAAATACGTGATAGGTCATGCGTAAGTAACTTTGACACAGGCAGTAAAACTGGCGTGAACTGAGCTCCGCCGTCTGACAAAAGGCCGTGACGTCAGAGATCAATGGAAGCCGCAACCATCATTTTTCGGGCGAGCTTCAATAACATTTTGGCCATTTCCTTCCGATAATGCGTATTTCTGAACCACTTTTACCAAAGAGTATGAATCACTGCTTTTAAATATGAGAAATTATCACTACTCAAAATTACATGTCTCACACCAGATTATCACTACTCAAAATTACATGTTCTCACACCAGATAATATTGCAAGAACAAAAAATAACAATTGACGTCTTTCAGCGGACAGAGGTGGCACGAAATCTGAGCATCACTGGCTTTATTCTCGGTAGGGACAAAGTGGTCCTCGCATCATCGCACATAAATACAGTTTCATGTATTTTTAAACAAGGGAGGATATATTACGTGCCGGGCGAGTGACATGGCCTTGGTCCAAATGATGTTTGAGTTTCCTGCTATGAACTGACAAATTTTGTTCTTTCGATCTGGACCTTTCAAGAAGAAGTTTATCTTTCGTTGAATATTTAGAAGAATTTTGTTTTCCTTTTCTCGGCTCGAGCGTCAGATCAGTTTTGTTCAGAGTCATTTCAAATTGCATCTTTATAAACATGTTAAGTAACAGGTAAATAACAGTGCTTCCTGTTGTCAATTTTTTGGGAGACTTTCCACAATCTGTGATGATAAAAACGCATAGGATTTCGTTGAGCTTGGGAGAAACCAGAGGAACAACCACGCCAGGGCTTCACCGTTGACGGAGAGTTTGTGTGTATGACAACGTAGTCAAATGCGGTCACCTTAATCTGAACGGCGCCTGGACTCCAGCTTCGAAGATGAGGCTAATGTTTATCGTACTTTACGTCTAGAAGTCCTCTTGCTCCACGCTAAAAGCCGTGGTCTTCCCTTGGCGAGTAACGTCAAAGATTGTCCTACAACAGCTCCTCCCACGTTGGCAAATCAGTTGCTCCTGTTGGCACTCTCTTGCCTCAGCACCGACAGAGGAATTTGTTCGCGTTCCCTGGTGATGTTCGCTGATACTGCTCGAAACCTGCGACTGACTTTGTCTTCTCCACCAAGCGTAAACTGCAGTTTCACTTCGTCAGCCAAGAAGTGAACATTTGCAAAATCGTGACGGCACACAACCGGGAACAATAAGTCGCCAAATATGCGCCATGAATTTCTCTCTTAAATCCTTCATTCACGTCACTGACTTTCGTTCCATTATATCTTTAAAAACATAATATTGCCTCATTAGTACTCGCGCAGTTGGTTTGTGTGCGGTGATGAACCAAAACTGTCGGATCAGTTTCGTACCTTAGGTAGAAGATATAAAGTTTTTGAAATTAAGATTGTGATGTGCCTTTAACGAGTTGCTAAACTGGGGTAGGACGTCAAACGGGCCCACTTTGAGCAGGAGAGGCGTTACAGGACATTCTAATTTCCACTGTCTATACTTTTATAAATAAATTCATAAAGCTTTCTCAGCATGACCAGGAAGCATTCAGGATTCACACTCATAGCAGTGGAAGTTCAGAAACATAAGAAATTTCATCATTTTTTCACTTACTATTGGATGCATTTGTTGCTATAAGTACACTTTTCTTCAAAAGTAAGAGAGATCCTTCGATGAATTTTGCACAGCATACAAACCATACTTACCATACTTACCGTCGGTCGACTGTCGGCACTTTACAGAGGGCGCACGTCAGCAGGTAGTGCATTGAAATTCATACAACTGAAACACATCATCAACACGTGGAGTGCCTCCCGGGATTTCTATGACCACAAATTCTTTTGAAGAAGCAGACCAATTCAAAGATTATGTGTTGATAACCCTACCACTTTACACTTCTGAAATCGAAACACGGTTACCATATTGCTTCGGAACCCCGGGAGTAGGATCGAACTGATGTCGATCGAATTTACGAGTATCTAAATACTATTTCAATTAATGTCCGCTGTTACTCTTTCAGGGGGGCTCATTGAATATCATTAACCTGAAGACCCTATTCCATTCGATTGTGTTAAATAGCTCTGCAGACACATCCATTAACGTAAGACGCTTGCGGAAGGGTGAGAAGGTATTCTGCCAGAAGCTGCGAAGAAAAACGAAAATAGACGGCCGTTGGATCGTGTGCTCCATTCTAGCTACGAGAAAATACGAAAGAAATTTAAATTAATGGTCCAAATGAAAGATGTAAGCAATGCAAACCACCTGAAGATGAGCACCAGCCCAAAACCAATCTTGTGTAAGTAAGATCACCTCCTATTGTGACTGTTAGGTATTATTAGACACCTTGGAAAGGAACCGTCATGGAGTTCAAAATTTCTCGAAAGATTCATCCTGCTAGCGACCCAAATGAGGGAGAAAAAGACACTACTGAGGAAGCAGTATCATGTTTCAGAAAGCATCTATCGAGGGTCAGCAGTATAAAACCTCATCTACATCATACTTCGCAAGCCACCTAACGGTGTGTGGCGGAGGTTACTTTCGGTCACACTATCTGATTGCTCCAACCCTTTTCCACTCGCGAATAGTGCGTAGGAAGAATGATTGTCGGTAAACCACTGTATTGGCTCTAATTTCTCGAAATTTCTCCTCGTGGTGAATACGCTCACATTTAAAATCATTGAACGCTTCTCTCATTGTTCTCCTTACGCTCATTTTCGCTTCGTTCAGCTTTGTTTTGTCAGCGGGGTTTTTACTTCTCTTGAATCAAAGATCAAGTGATCTTTGTTTACGTAGCGTATTTCTAAGACGGTTATTTAAGCATGGTGGATCTTTCCCATTCCTTAAAACCTTACTCGGAACATACTTGTCTAGGGCATATTGAACGATGCCTTCGAACTTTTTCCATTTGTTCTCCACAACTTCGTCTTCGTCACAGAATAATTGATGCTGACAAATGAGATATTCTCAAATCTGTATCCTGTCATCCTTGCTGAGCAAATATATCTTCCTACCTTTCTTAAAATTCCTTGTACGGTCCGTCGTGATAGATGCTGTCATACATATCAATCCCCTTAACGCTACCGACTCATGTATGTGTACAGGGAAATATTGCACCGGAAATATTGCGGAAATGGGAAATGTTACTGATGTCCGATTTTCACAGAATGAATTGGCAGTCAGGGGCTGGTATTATTAGCGAATCAACAGATTGTAATGAACTACAAAGTGTGTTTTTAAGTGGAGCAATGGCTATTGCCATTAACAGACTGAAAGTAGAGTAAATTAGAATGTCAGTGGCGTTTGTTGCAGACTTCTAGTGCGAATCGTTTATGAGATACCGTATTTTGAAACGTTCCCACTCCGACACTTGTACAGTTCCTGTGGTAGCACACGGTGTAGAACAACACAAGTGCATACGCTAGATACGTGGATTCTGACAAGTAACGAAACAGTTTATCGCTACACGTTGTGTTCAAAATGAACACTGGCAATGGTATTGCACGTTTTCACTCTGTTACGGAACGACTGCTACCACATGTGCTAGCATTTCAGCGAAGATGATATAGAAGGCTGCACTTATACATCGTTGCTTACCATCAGATGTACTAGGTATGTCCTTGCAGATAGCGTCTTCCAGCTTTCCCCATAGAAAAACATCTACAAGAGTCAAATCCGGAGAATGGTCAGGCCGGGGTACAGGTTCCTTGCGTCCAATTCAACTGTTTGGCAACAATTTGTGAAGACATGCTGTAGCACTGCGTGCACTATGAGCTGGGCAGCCATCACGTAGGTACCACAGATTCTTCCTAGTCTGAAGGGGAAAATGTTTTAGTATACGCGGAAGATGGTTTATTAGGAAGCTGAGATACTTATGCGCGTTCAGTGTTAACGTCTATGAGAAACGGGCGTATGAGCTGGCGGTTACCTATCCCATCCCAAGTGTTTACAATCCGTGGACGCTCACGTTCCATCTGACGAAGTCAATGTGGGTTCTCAGCAGACTAATAGTGTGTGTTTCGACGGTTTACCTGGCCGTGAATGGTAAATGTAACTTCTTCTCTAAACAAGATACGTGATACATCTGGGGTATCCTGTCTTAATGAACATGTACAGAAGTTAACAAGATTCTCATAATCGTTACAATGCAACTTTTGATAGAGACCACTTTTTAGTGTGTTTACGCGGGAGCTAACGTGTGGATCAAAAACAACAGCAACAAGAACATTGATTTCCCCTATTCTGTTACTCTGTCTAGGTGTTGTGCTACCACTTCCACGTAACTGGTTGTAGAGGCTGATAAATAATTGCCGAGATGGTTGACGTCTATTGGAATATCTTGCCGCATACACAGTACAAGAGTGAACTGCTTTCTTCCTATACTTTTTATATACCAAGAGCATGTCAACTTCTCTGCATTGGTAAATCCCATTGCTCACTCACGACCTACTGCTTGGACTGTCGCACACTAACTGACTAACAAGTTGCCTTCCATGCAAGGAACATGCAAGCACACTGTAAGCAAAGATAACAATATCGTACCTAGCAACTAAGTAGCTTGAATGGCACAAACACCAGTCGGTTTGTAAAATTTTCAAAATGCGATATCTCGTAAACGACTTCCACTAAAATCCTACAACAGACACCACTAACTTACCCCATACTTTGTTTTTTAATGTCAATGGGCACTGGTATATATAAAAAGCCTCTATGTTTGCACAAAAAAGTAAACTTTCTAAGTATTATTACAATCTGTTGATTGCTTAATAATATGAGCCCTTGGCTACCAGTCCATCCTGTGAAAACCGTACATCAGTAGCACTTTCCATTTCCACTATATCTGCCGTGCAAGTTTTAGGCGATTCGCCCTGTATACTTACTATTGCAAACTGATAAACGATAGTTTCACAGCAGAGGTATAAAGTTGTGGGCGCATAGGATTTTTCGGGCAACGGCCTTGCCGCAGTGGATACACCGGTTCCCGTGAGATCACCGAAGTTAAGCGCTGTCGGGAGTGGTCAACACTTGGATGGGTGACCATCCAGGCCGCCATGCGCTGTTGACATTTTTCGGGTTGCACTCAGCCTCTTGATGCCAATTGAGGAGCTACTTGACCGAATAGTAGCGGCTTCGGTCGAGAATTCCATCATAACGACCGGGAGAGCGGTGTGCTGACCACACGCCCCTCCTATCCGCATCCTCCGCTGAGGACGACACAGCGGTCGGATGGTCCCGGTAGGCCACTCGTGGCCTGAAGACGAAGTGCTATAGGATTTTTCGACCTCGAAAGAATGTTCGACTGAGAAGTATAAGAGTAAGCTAGAGAGAAAGATGGATTTTATACGATTTGTACACGAATCTAAAGAATAAAAAAGGAAGACCAAGAACGAAATGCTCAAAAAAAAAATCAGTGTAAGACGGGGACATGGTCTTTTGCCCTTCTGTTCAATCTATACGTCGAAGAAGTAATAACGGCATCAGAAGGTAAGCCCAAGATTTGTACGAAAATTCTAGACGAAAGAATGCCAGTTATAAGATTCTTTTGTGGCACTTCTACACTAAGTGAAAGTAAAGAAGAACGCACGATCTTTCAAATCGAATGGTTCAATGGGTATAGAATACAGACTTGGAGTAAACCGAGGAAAGAGGAAATGAAAAGTAGCGTGGTTTAGAATAGAGAGGAAGTTAATATTAAAGTTGGTAACAATGAAGTAAAGGAATTCTGGTATGTCTGTAGGAAAATAACACGTGACCGACGAATCCAGGAGAAAATTTCCGAGATGTACGTTTGGAGCACAGCACTGTATGGTATTGATTTATGCGCTGTGTGAAAACTGGAAAAGAAGAGAACTAGATCTACTGCTATGGAATAATGTCGAAAATTAGGAGCAGACAAGTGATAAGAAATGAGGAGATTTTCTGCAGAACAGGTGTACAACACTGCCAAGACGAATAGACAGTAGGAATATCTTCCATGGAACTAGAGGAAGCTGCAGAGGCGAAAGACTGTAGTGGAAGACAGAGACTCGCACACATCCAACCAATAATTGAGAACATAGGTTGCAAGTGCTACACTCAGATGCGTAGGATGGCACGAAAAGGGACTGGTGGTGAGTCGCATTAAAGCAGACGGAAGACTGACGACTAAAACAAACCGGACGAATACTTGTTGGGCTAGCGCTCTGAGGGTTGCATAAACTCTTCATTATGGGTATAGATAATCCGCATGGATCGAGGGAGTAAATCGTTCTACTGGACGCCACTTCGATAACTTCCGTGACTCTAACCTGTGCCAGTTATTCAACTACGGAAAAGGAGACGTACAGTTCAACGTGACATCAAAACCAGGTGTTGTTTGTGGCAGCTTTCCCAAATTGCTGAGTGGTAAAGGTTAGTTTAGAACGAATAATGAAAAATCCATAGTCTGACCGAGATTCTATCCCCCGGCTTCTCGGTTTCAAGACACATGATTTACCTCTAGATCACCAGGCCCGACACGTGTACAGATAGTTCACGTACACGAGACTTTAGTTTCTCCCGACGTGTACAGTGTTCGAATAACTTAAGAGAATTCAGCCTGGTGACGTCGTCGAAGACTGCCGATATTTCGACGAACACCCTGTCATGTTTAAGTCAAAACCGCAGAAAGTGAACGCTTAAATCCTCGGTATTCAGAGCAATTTCGGAAACACAACATACACCAGGCTTCATTCCCGTAAGTTATTTTAATATTGTACACGCCGGGAGACGCTCAAGACCCGTAAACATGAACTGTCTGCACACGAATCGGGCCTTGTGATTCAGCCGTAAGGCCGGTATTACAGTGTCATATTTCTTTGTGAAAGTTGATACGTCAAAAATTTACGTCAAAGGCATCTGACAGTATAAGAGGGGACCTTGTCAAATTTCTTTCGTCAAAAAAATACGCTACCAGCCATTAAAATTGCTACACCACGAACACGACGTGCTACAGACGCGAAATTAAACCGACAAGAAAAAGATGCTGTGATATGCAAATGACTAGCTTTTAAGAGCATTCATGCAAGGTTGGCGCCGGTGGCGACACCTACAACGCGCTAACGTGAGGAAAGTTTCCAACCGATTTCTCATACACAAACAGCAGTTGCCCGGCGTTGCCTGGTGAAACGTTGTTGTGATGCCTGGTGTAAGGAGGAGAAATACATACCATCAAGTTTCCGACTTTGATAAAGGTCGGATTGTAGCCTATCGCGATTGCGGTTTATCGTATCGCGACATTGCTGCTCGCGTTGGTCGAGATCCAATGACTGTTAGCAGAATATGAAATCGGTGGGTTCAGGAGGGTAATACGGAACGCCGTGCTGGATCCCAACATCACTAGATGTCGAGATGAGAGGCATCTTATTCGCATGGCTGTAACGAATCGTGCAGCCACGTCTTGATCCCTGAGTCAACAGATGGGGACGTTTGTAAGACAACAACCATCAGCACGATCAGTTCGATGACGTTATCAGCTGGGAGACCATGGCTGCGGTTACCCTTGACGCTGCATCACAGACAGGAGCGCCTACGGTGGTGTACTCAACGACGAACCTGGGTGCACGAATGGCAAAACGTCATTTTTTTCGGATGAATCCAGGTTCTGTTTATAGCATCATGATGGTCGCATCCGTGTTTGGCGACATCGCGGTAAACGCACATTGGCAGCGTGTATTCGTCATCGCCATACTGGCGTATCACCCAGCGTGTTGGTATGGGGTGCCATTGGTTACACGTCTCGGTCACCTCTTGTTCGCACTGACGGCACTTTGAACAGTGGACGCTACATTTCAGATGTGTTACGACCCGTGGCTCTACCCTTCATTCGATCCCTGCGAAACCCTATATTTCAGCAGGATAATTCACGACCGCATGTTGCACGTCCTCTACGGGCCTTTCTGGATTCAGAAAATGTTCGACTGCTGCCCTGGTCAGCACATTCTCCAGATCTCTCACTAATTGAAAATATCTGCTCAATGGTTGCCGAGCAACTGGTTCGTCACAATACGCCAGTCACTACTCATGATGAACTGTGGTAACGTGTTGAAGCTGCCTCGGCAGCTGTACCTGTACACGCCATCCATGCTCTGTTTGACTCAATGCCCAGGCGTATCAAGGCCGTTATTATGGCAAAAGGTGGTTGTTCTGGGTACTGATTTCTCAGGATCTGTGCACCCAAATCGCGCACATGTCAGTTCTGGTATAATATATTTGTCCAATGAATACCCAATTTATCATCTGCATTTCACCTTGGTGTAGCAATTTTAATGGGCAGTAGTGTACGTACGAGGCAAATCTAGAAAAAAAATTGTAAATTTGTGGTAAGGTCTTACGGGACCAAACTGCTGAGGTCATCGGTCCCTAAGCTTACATACTACTTAATCTAACTTAAATTAACATAAGCTAGGGACAACAGACACACCCATGAGTGAAGGGAGTAATCGAACCTCCGACGGGAGGAGACGCGCGAACCATGACAAGGCGCTCTGGACGGCCCGCTACACCGCGCGGCTCAAATCTAGAGCCTCACCGTAGATTTTATCATTAAAGTCGTTCGTCTTCTGTTCACTGCAGTGTGAAATGCCACCGCTTGAAGCGCTTGCATAGCTACCGCTATTTGACTTCTCTTTAGTGTATTTGTAAACATTGCTTCAAAGTAGGGATAGGTGAGGTTTGGAACTCCTTTTAATAAACTTGCTTCGCCTGGGGTGGTGGGGTTGAACAATGGGCAAAATGTATGCTGTTAACCATGTTCTGATTGGTTGCCAACTTCACATCATGATCCACAGTTTACAGCCATCCGCCTATACATTTGGAAATATCCTGGCAGCTTTTGAGCGAGCCGGAAAAAAAAAGGCCATAAATCTCCATTTTACTTTCTTTATTTTTGAATTCTGGATGCCACGAGTTAAAAAGCGTTTCATCTGTTTCGTAATTTTGTTATTTGTATTTGTGGAAACACTACCTTTATTAATTAAATTATTCAAAAACAAAACAAGTGTTCCTTGCCAGTGTTGTTCTTGTCGTGGTATTCAGTCCAGAGACTGGTTTGATGCAGATTTCCATGCTACTCTATCCTGTACAAGCTTCTACATCTCCCAGTACCTACTGCAACCTACATCATTCTGAATCTGCTTAGTCCATTCATCTCTTGGTCTCCCTCTACGATTTTTACCTTCCACGTTGCCCTCCAGTACTAAACTGGTGATCCCATGATGCCTCAGAACATCTCCTACCAACTGATCCCTCCGTCTAGTCAAATTGTGCCACAAATTTCTCTTCTTCCCAGTTCTGTTCAGTACCACCTCATAAATTACGTGATCTACCCATCTAATCTTCAGCATTATTCTGTAGCACCACATTTCGAAAGCTTCTATTCTCTTCTTGTCTAAACTGTTCATCGTCCATGTTTCACATCCATAAATGGCTACACTCCACACAGATACTTTTAGAAAAGTCTTCCTGATAAATCTATACTCGATGTTAAAAAATTTCTCTTCTTCAGAAACACATTCCTCGCAAATGCCTGTCTGCATTTTATATCTTTTCTACTTCGATCATCATCAGTTATTTTGCTCCCCAAATAGCAACACGCATCTACCACTTTAAGTGTCTCATTTATTAATCTAATTCCCTCGGCATTACCCGATTTAATTGGAATACATTCCTTTATCCTTGTTTTGCTTTTGTTGATGTTCATCTTATATATTCCTTGCAAGACACTGTCCATTCCGTTCAACTGCTCTTCCAGGTCCTTTGCTGTCTCTGACAGAATTACAATGTCATCAGCAAACCTCAAAGTTTTTATATCTTCTTCATTGATTTCTCTTCTTCAGAAACGCTTTCCTTCCCATTGCCATTCTACATTTTATATCCTCTCAACTTCGACCATCATCAGTTATTTTGCTCCCCAAATTGCAAAACTCCTTTACTACTTCAAGTGTCTCATTTTCTAATCTAATTCCCTCAACATCGCCTGATTTAATTCGACTACCTTCCATTATCCTCGTTTTGCTTTTGTCGATGTTCATCTTATGTCCTCCTTTCAAGGCACTGTCCATTCCGTTTAACTGTTCTTCCAGGTCCTTTGCTGTCTCTGAGAGAATTACAATGTCATCGGCGAACCTCAAAGTTTTTATTTCTTGTCCACGGATTTTAATTCCCACTCCGAATTTTTCATTTGTTTCTTTTACGGCTTGCTCGATATACAGATTGAATATCATCGGGGATAGGCTACAACCCTGTCTCACTCCGTTCCGTACCACTGTTTCACTTTGATGCCCCTCGACTCTTGTAACTGCTATCTTATTTCTGTACAAATTCGAAATAGCCTCTCGCTCCCAGTATTGTACCCCTGCAACCTTTAGAATTTGAAAGAGAGTATTCCAGTCAATATTGTCAAAAGCTTTCTCTAAGTCTGCAAATCCTAGAAACGTAGGTTTGCGTTTCCTTAATCTTACTTCTGAAATAAGTCGTAAGGTCAGTATTGCCTAACGTGTTCCAACATTTCTACGGAATCCTAACTGATCTTCTCCGAGGTCGGCTTCTACCAGTTTTTCCATTCGTCTGTAAAGAATTCGCGTTAGTATCTTGCAGCTGTGACTTATTAAACTGATAGTTCGGTAAAATACACATCTGTCAACAGCTGCTTTCTTTGGGGTTGGAATTATTATATTCTTCTTGAAGTCTGAAGATATTTCGCCTGTCTCATACATCTTGCTCACCAGATGGTAGAGTTTTGTCAGGACTGGCTCTCCCAAGACTGTCAGTAGTTCTAATGGTATGTTGTCTTCTCCTGGGTCCTTGCTCCGACTTAGGTCTTTCAGTGCTCTGTCAAACTCTTTACGCAGTGTCATATCTCCCATTTCATCTTCATCTACTTCGTCTTCCACTTCCATAATATTGTCCTCAAGTACATGGTTCTTGTATAGACCCTCTGTATACTCCCTCCACTTTTCTTCGTTCCCTTCTATGCTCAGTACTGGTATCCTGTTTGAGCTCTTGATATTCGTACAAGTGGTTCTCTTTTCTCCAAAGGCCTCTTTAATTTACCCTTACCCTTGTGATACATGCCTCTACATCCTTACATTAGTCCTCAGGTCATCCCTGCTTAGCCGGTTTGCACTTTCTGCCGATCTCATTTTTGAGACATTTGTATTCCTATTTTCCTGCTTCATTTACTGCATTTTATATTTTCTCCTTTCATCAATGAAATTCAATATATCTTCCGTTACCCAAGGATTTCTACTAGCCCTCATCTTTTTACCTACTTGATCCTCTGCTGCTTTCACTATTTCGTTTCCCAAAGCTACCCATTCTTCTTCTATTGTATTCCTTTCCCTTGTTCTTGGCAATGGTTCCCTAATGCTCCCTCTGAAACTCTCTACATCCTCTGGTTCTTTCAGTTTATCCAGGTCCCTTCTCCTTAAATTCCCACCTTTTCGCAATTTCATCAGTTTTACTCTGCACTTCATAATCAGTAAATTGCGGTCAGAGTCCACCTCTGCCCCTGGAAATGTCTTACATTTAAAAACCCGGTTCCTAAATCTCTGTCTTGCCATTATATAATTCATCTGAAACCTTCCAGTGTCTCCAGGCCTCTTCTTTCATGATTCTTGAACCAAGTGTTGGCCCCTTTTGCGTAATAAACATATGTTTACCTTCAGATTTTCCCCCTTCAGTGCTCTGTAAATCGCTTCATACATTTCTCGAATTATTTTTGTTAGCTTGAAAAGTGATACTCGCGTTCTACTAGAGCAGCTCTCTCCTGCATCAAGAAATCAATGTGATCCTGTCTTCGGCACGTACAGCATTTCTCAAACAAGTATTCTTTTCCGTAATGTGAGAAGCCTTTCTACTGAGCAAATACTGAAATGCGGTCTCACCCATTCGCAAGTAATTTATATAAGACTTGACTCCTCCAGTTGCAGCTCCCGTAACAAACTTTGCTGAATGCTTTTACGATCTCGACGTAATACCCAGGCTCCACCCAAGTACGTTTCCTTTTTTCCCGCCGCTTTTCTTCCAAATACACACACAATGCAGCGCATAATAACAAGCAGTTGTTGTCCGTCATCTTTAAATTTGACGAAAATGATGTCGACACTGTAATACCCCTTTTTAGCACCCCGCCAAATATCTCTTTCAAAGACTTTTGACGAATACTTGATCAGATTTCCGTGTCAAATAAATACGATAGTGTAACACGGCCTCGGTCTGACTACGAACTTTTCAGTCTTAGTTCTAACCTAGTCTCTCTAAAGTACTGGAGAGACTAGGAAATGCCGTCTGGTTCCAAGTCTCGATGAAAGAAAAATCCTGATGCTCGCTTACCTGTGTCAGAGAGCGGGCAACGTTTGCGAGAAGTGGTTAATGAGCACAGGGCAAAATTATTCCAGAGATAAGGAATCCCACTCTACTAAGCGCCAACGGCCACTTTGGTGGTCGGATGAGACGGTACAGATCCAGGACAAACTCTAGCCCTTGGAAGGATATACCCCTCATGAAGACGGAAGAATTCTTCTCGAGTGAACGGCACAGCTATGGAAGGTAGGAGGAAACCATCAAATTAAAGATCCACAGGATATCGTTAGGATCAGCTGTTTCGTTTCACTTGAGAAATGAATGTGTACTTACTTTTGTAAAAGATGTCGTAATAGGTCCGCATTCGGATCTCCTAAATGGGAATGCTTAAGTCTGTGCTTCCCGTAAAATACATGCTATGAAAAACACAAGAAAACGAATCGCAACATGGAATGCCCTCACACTTCTGAGGTGTAGCATGCCATAGAAACTCAAGCTGGACCTATCAGGAGTGAGGCAGATTACGTGGCCACACGTTGGAGACTTTGGAGTTGCTACTACTGAGACGTGCTGGATGGAGGAGTGCCCGAGAGAAGGGGGGATAGGAGTGGTCCTTTCCAAGGAGATCAGACTTGTAGAGTAGATGGTTACCAACAAATAGGGGCAGAATTCCACTTGTATAGTTGGACACGAAACAGATAAGACATTGATAATCCAAGTGTACATGTCGACATCAAACTATGATGATGATGAAGAAATGGAAGGAGTGTACATCGAGATGAAAGCTGCTGTAAGCTTTATGGGAGATTGGAATGCATCTATGGGAGAAGGAAGAGATGGTACTATAGTGGGACCTTGGAGAAAGAAATGAACGTGGAGATAGCTTGGTAGAATTCTGTACAGAGCATCAACTAGTAATATTTAACAAGTGGTTTCAGCAGCATCCACAGAGAAGGTAGACATGTAAAGTCCCTGAAGGTAGGAAGAGATATCAGATCGACTTCATTCTAGTTAGACTAAGGTTCCGCAGTCAAATAAGAGACTGCAGAAGCTACCCATTCACAGATATTGTTAGTGACCATAATATAGTGACAGGAGAAAGTGATGTAAAATACAAAACCCTTAACAAAAGAACTTGCGAGAAACCCATTTCTGAAGAGACTAAAGGATGATGTGGTTTGTTTGAGATACGAGGAACAAATACGCTTGGCTACAGTTATGATGAAAACCAGGATTGTTGAAGAAACATGGGACTTCTTGAAATCAATATCTTACCAGCAGCAAACGAAGTAGTTGGGAGAAAGAAGGCAAAGCATAAAAAAATAATGGCTTACAGAAAGCATAACAAAAATAAAATTAATACGTATCGTGAGACAATAGGGAGGACAAAGGCAATATAGAGCGCTGAGGATTGAAATCAGTCAAGAGTAAAAAAAAAAAGAAAAGTAAACAACAAATTCCTGGAGAAGCGATTCAGAGGGGTTAACGAAATAATAAAGGTAGAAAATCTGGAATATGCGTATACATCAGCTAAACAGTTCTTTGGAAGCAGACAAATAAAATGCAGTGTAGTCCAAAAAAATATGGAATAGCGTTGTGCGTGTAGGAAGATGTAGTACAAAGTTCGAAAGAATACTTTTAAAAACTATATGTAGGAAATAATGAATATATGTAACTGGAGAATGCTGAGGAAAACGTCCGTAAGGAGAGGAACGTTATTTCTTGCGCGACGAATTCGACCTTGCACCCCAGCAGCTAATATCTTAGAAAGCCGTTGAAGATATACCTGCATAATTCATCAAGGCTGCTGCAGAATAGCTACATGAAGAACTATTCCGTCTCACACAAATTATATACAAAACCATGGAGCTCCCAACAGACTTTAAAGAATGCATCACAGTGGCAGTACCAAAGAAAGCACCTGAAAACAGATGTGAACAATATAGGCCCTCAGTCTGGGAACACATGCCTCGAGGACATTGACCTCTTTCGTTATAATGAGGACAGAATGTAAGAAAGATTCAATGATCACGGACGACCAGTTGGGCTTTAGAAGAGGTGCAGGCACACGAGAAGTAATATTCGGATCGTGATTAATTGTTGAGAGAAAGGAGATTCAAGACACGTACATTGTCTTCATCGACTTAGAAAAAGAACTGGACATAATAGACCGGCGGCGGATTTTCAAGATGCTGAGAGAGATTGGCATATAGTACAAGGATACAAAAATAAAGCAGAAACTGTAGAAAGAAGAGGTGGCTGTGATAAGGTGTGGAGAACATCAAGCAGAACCTGCTATAAAGGAGCGAACATGAAAGGGCTGCTGACTGTCTCCTGCCTTGTTCAACGGATACATTCATTGGGCAACAGATGAAGCTAGGGAGAAACTAGGACCTGTAAGAGGAATTAGAATTCACGGTAAGAAAATAAACATGCCGAAATTTGCTGATGATATCCCTGTGTTAAGCGAAAGAACCTTGAAAAATGTGTGTAATACGCTGAGCAGCCGAAGAAACTGGTACACCTGCCTAATATCGTATGGGGCCCCAGCGAACACGCAGAAGCGCAGCTACACGACGTGGCATGGACTCGACTAATTTCTAAAGTGGTGCTGGAGGGAGCTGACATCGTGAATCCTGCAGGGCTGTCCACAAATCCGTAAGAGTATCTCTTCTGCATAGCACGTTGCAAGGCATCACAAATATGCTCACAAATGTTCGTGTCTGGGGAGTTTGACAGCCAGCGGAAGTGTTTAAACTCAGAAGAGAATTCCTGGGGCCACTCTGTAGCAATTCTGAACGTGTGGAGTGTTTTGTAGTCCTGCTGGAATTGCCCACGTCCGTCGGAATGCACAATGGACATGAATGGATGCAGGTGATCAGACAGGATGCTTACGTACGTCTCGCCTGTCATAGTTGTATCTAGACGTTTCAGGGGTCCCATGCCACTCCAACTGCATACTCTCCACGCTATTACAGAGCCTCCACCAACTTGAACAGTCCTGTGCTGACATGCAGGGTCCATGGATTCATAGGGTTGTCTCCCTACCCGTACACGTCCATCCGCTCGATACAATTTGAAACGAGACTCGTCCGACCAAGCAACATATTTCTAGTCATCAACAGTCCACTGTCGGTGTTGACGGGACCAGGCGATGCGTTAAGCTTTCTGTCGTGCAGTCATCAAGGGTACACAAGTGGGCCTTCGGTTCTGAAAGCCCGTATCATGATTTCTCGTTGACACTCGCTGCTGGCCCATCATTGAAATCTGCAGTAATTTGCGGAAGAGATGCAGTTCTGTCTACCTTCAGTCGTCGTTGGTCCCGTTCTTACAGGATCTTTTTCTGGCCGCAGCGATGTCGGAGATTTGATGTTTTACCGGATTCCTGATATTCTCGGTACACTCGTGAAATGGTCGTTAGGGAAAATGCCCACTTCATCGCTACCTCGGAGATGCTGCGCCCCATCGCTCGTGCGCCTACGATAACACCGCGTTCAAGTTCACTTAAAGCTTGATAACCTGTCACTGTAGCAGCAGTAACCGATCTAACAACTACGCCAGACACTTGTCACATATAAGTGTTTCCGACCGTAACGTCGTCTTCTGCCTGTTTACATGTCTCTTTATATGAATGCGCATGGCTGTATCTGTTTCTTTGGCTGAGTGCATATTGCAATCATCAACTTAGAAAAAGCATTTGGCGGGATAGTCTTGTGACAAGGAAAAACATTTGAAGGGGTGGAGTTCTTTTTAAGATGCTGAGAGAGAGTGGTGTAAAGAATAAGGGGAGAAGAGTAATGTAGAGATAGTAAAGAGAATAGGTGGCTGTGGTAAGTTGTGAAGAACATAAAGAAGAACCTACTAAAAAGCAAGGTGTACGACAGGGCTGCTCACTCTCTCCGTCTTGTTGAACAGATACTTTCAGATAGCAGTATGTGAAGTCCGGGAGAAACTAGGATCCTTACGAGGAGTTAAAATTCATGGTATACTTGCTGAGATTTGCTGATGATATCGAAGTATTAAGTGAAGGTGCAGAACAATAAGAAGCGATGCTGGCCCAGACAGAAGCCACCCATAGTCTTTCCTATAATAAAGAGATTAATAAAGTTAAGACAAAATTCTCAGGGGTGAGCAGACAAAATGCCGTTGCCCAATGCTATCTAATCAATGAGCGACTTGAGGCTGTCAAATCCTTTGCCTATCTAGGGAGTAACATTACATCAAACGGAAGATCGAGATAGGACATTGTAAGGCGAATGCACCAGTCAAAAGCTGCTTTTAACAAGAGAAGAAATCTTTTCGCGTGAAGCAGCATAGATTAACATTTCAGAAAAATACTCTTAAAAATGTGAAGTGTGCTGCTGTAAGGAAGTGAAATAGGAAAACTCGGAGAAGCAGAAGAGCATAAAATAATAGCCTGTGAGTTGTGATCTACTGCAGGATGCTCAAGGTTTCCTAGTCAGACGAGATATCAAACAAAGAGGCGATCACAGAGTGGAGGAAGAGAAGCCGTGTCTCTTGCAGTTTGTCCAACACAGAAGGAACACGTTGGACGGCCATCTGCTCAGACATGATAGTATCATTAGAAGTATCATTGAATGCACAATAGAAGGGAAAAATACAAGAGGCAGGGCGAAGCTAGAATACATCAAGCAGATCATGGAGGATACCAGCTGCACCACTTATAGCGCTCTCAAGAGGAAGACCGAAGACAGAAATGGATGGCTAGTGCTGTTATTCAACATGATGGTTGAAGACCTAAGAAGAAACATACACACACACACACACACACACACTGTTAACACCAACGTCACAACACAACCAAAGATGACTGAACCCAGAAGTTATCGATAATGAAAACAATTGGACAGTGGATGTTATAGCACTTACTCTGTCCCTCTGTTTTCTGACAATGGCCGAGCAGGGCTCCTAGCAGCATTTAAGCAAAAACCTCTATGTACAATGTTACTTGCTGATTTAATTGAAACTGCTTTCTTAATAACACTGTCCGAATGGCTGGAAGCGCATGCTAGAATCTCCGTGTTGTTATATTTCATAGGACGAGCGCTCCCTAGACAATGATCTGAATAGCCGATTGGTCGTAAGCGAGTAAGCCACAGGGTCACTGAGTTGTACGCCGATTCTGCGGCCCACTTCGCATGTTGACATCACTTATTACTATAAACCATACACGCGCGGTGTTTCTAAGCTTCAGCTGACACTTCGAGGCACATTTAACAGCTTACCCAAGCCACATGCTTAAAGCGGTGTTTGAACACTGTACAGGGTGTCCGAAGACGAATGATTAGTATTCATGGATATGGCAGGAACGATCAATCTAAGCAATAAATTCTAGGCTCAAAACTCCGTACTTTAAGGGATATGACCATTTCTTTATCTCAAATAGTTTGAAACATGTCTCTTCTACTGAACAAGTGCCCTTAGCTCTTAAGGTGTACATTTTAGAGCTGACGTTTACTGCACCATCTTTTCTTGATTTGTTCATTGCTACCTCTTTACAAAATTACTGAAAGAAATTACCTTCCAATAGAAGAAATTTGGTTCATAGTACTGAAGACGAAGAAATGCCCATAACCCTTGACGCATGCGTTTTAGAGCTCGTGTTTGACTCATTTATTTCGAATAATCGTTCGTGTGGTATCTGCTGGTATTGACCATTCCTCCAGGTACGACGTGCATAGCCCTTTATACAGCACGGAGAATGCCAGTTTATTTTTAATTCCTCTACACAGGTGGCTGTTCGTACTAATTTCCTGTGTCCAAAAGAGTGTTGAGGAAGATGTAACCGATCAACGATCTTCAAAAAAAAAGTCAATCCGTCATGGTGGTGCGAAGTGTGGTTTAAACACTATAATGATCAACCGCTCTATCGCTTACGTTCTTCGTATTCTCCAGTGCCTATTTCGTTTCTCTTTGACTGTTTTTAGTCCATATTCCTTAAGCGATTGGTCAATATGATGATAAATAGTTCCCTGAACGCAGTTCAACGTTGTGAAACAATCTGAGGAACGAGATTTTCATTTCGTATAACGCATAAGACAGGAATGGGTAAGCATCGTATAGCTTAGGCTTCTTCGCTGCCATGTTCTTCTAAGGACTCTTCCATATTAATAGAAACCAAATTTTGTTGTTACTGACGCCATGTCTGCAAGTGTTCGAGTACTTCTCACCACGTAATAACATAACGCAACCTGCTTCCTCTTCATCTACGCTGAATAAACGTGCCTAAATTAGCGCAGCGTTTGCACGATGTGTCGGTAGTGTGTAACTATGAAGCTCTCTGGCGGCGGTAAACAATTTGGTTATACGCACTAAACAGTATCTATCGCGACTGCCGACAGCACTCCCTGGCTAAATGGGCTGCCCCAGGGCTTTAATGCAAGCGCCATGCACGCTGTAATAACCGAGATGAGCTCGGCGTGGCAATTAGTTTTCAATGTGTGTCCAACAAAGCCATATTTAAAAGGTGCCCATAATGAGGATGCATCCCATTAACACTGACCGTCACTGCTGATGGAGGACGAACTGTTCACTGCAATACTCTCACAGTCTCAGATGACTCCTATTTCAGAATGTTTTATGTTTATGTTGGCTTTGAAATCGATAGTGCTCCAAAATTATTCACGAGTTCCAGAAGTTAACCTCATATATTCACCGATCGCTGTCGCCTGCCCTCACAGTACGATGAAACTAATTCGGTGGGTTCTTGTCACAGATCTACCTAGTGGAAGAGTTCTACCCATTACGATTACTTTGCACAGCTACTAACACAGCCGTACGCATTTATACAGAAAGTGATGTCACTTGTAAATCAAAATTTCCCTGTAGATCTATAGCAGATGTTCTTGCTGGATAAATGAGTGAAAACAGTACTGAAACTCCCAATTTCGATGTCACAACCTATTGAAGAGTGCGCTCCATCCCCAATTCACCTATTTACTGGTTTTATTTCGCTCTCATTTCATTATATTAATACTACTGTGAGAGTGACAGATTTTATTCAAAACTTAAATAATTGCCTCTAAATGATACACATACGTCAAATATATTTGTAAATATCGGTGCTCTTAGTATGTCAGAAAACTGTGCGTATGAACTACGCAATACATTGATTACTGGTATGTCCATGAATTTGTGGACCTAGAGGTAGCCGTTAGAAAAATAACGTTCCATACATCTGTACTCTGCAAGCCATCTCACTTTATATAACGGAGGTGACAGCAGAAATTGCTGTCTTTCCCGACCCGACCCTCCCTCTTCTCTTCCAGTCGTCAAATGCGCGCGGTTGTCGGACAACCATAGTGTTTTGTTGTTGTTGTTGTCATCTTCAGTCAGAAGACTTGTTTGATGCAGCTCTCCACGCCACTCTGTCCACTGCAACACTCTTCATCTCCGCAAAGTTAATTCAACCTGAATCGATTTACATCTGCTTAGTGTACTTCCAAGCTACTAGGGGGTACTATACAGGGTAAAAACTATAGAGGAATACACAGATTGGAATATATCCAGGAAATAATTGAGGACGTAGATTGCAAATGCTACACTGAGATGAAAAGTTTGGCACAGGAGAAGAATTTGTGGTGGACCCTATCCAACCAGTCAGAAGACAGGATTCAGTGAAAACATGATCTCGTATCTCTCTGGTTTTAGCTTCAAGGCCAATTCGCGAGATGCATCTAATGGAATATATTGCTCTTGACTCATCACTAGCTCAGATATCGTTGGAGTTTTTCAAATCAGTCATAAAACTGATTTAAAAAAAAAAAAAAACTTGAGCTCTAAATTCTCTGGTTTTAGATTCACTACCATTTCGTGAGATGTATCTAATGGGACTCGTGTTGTCTGAATTTTTTACGTAACCCTGTCCATGATGTACAACGCCTCTTTTGTACCGTCTGCCACTGGAGATGGGCATCTCCGTGGTACTCTCGAGCTGACAGAACTAAACAATGACGACGCGCCTACTCAAATTTTGGTCGTTTTCAATCCTTTCCCGTTATGTGTTAATGGTCGCAGATTGACGGTCAGTATTCCAGAAGTGGTCGATCGGGGATTCTCCAAGATACCACTTTCGAGGGAGTACTAAGTGACTGTCGAGTTATTCTATTCATATTCAGCGTGAGTTCTAGCTTCCCTAAAACATGTTTTATGTGGAATTTCAACATAAAAACCCATCTGAAACATAACATTAGATGTGTAGCAGTGGTGATGGTTTCCAGTGATTCATCTACGATCGCGTAATCAAAAAATAATGGTATTTTCCTCACGCTTGGACGCAAGCCGTTTGCATTTTTGCTGTACGTTGGCTTCCAGTTCACCAAGTATCACTATCATCTAGTTCTTGCTGCACTTCGCTACAGTTTTCTGCCACCGCATCAACGAAAAGATGAACTACCAAGTAGCTTCCTCCCTTCTTTCCTGTAACGACTATTCCTTAATCGCTGAATGTCTCAACACATTGTCAGCCAAACCTTAACAGAAAATTACATCAAAACCAGTATGTTCTGCTGACAGTGCTGTTCTTTATCTGTTGCAGGTTTAGATATACATATATTTCGACCATCTGATCATCTTCTGGTATCATTAAATACACTGACGGAAGAATATCGAACAGCAAAAAAGAGTTGTGCGATGTGAACGAAAGTTGGTAGAAGTGTTGCTGTGATGTCTATTCATATTTCACGCCATTGGCATTAGAGTGACGCTAGCAGGTCCACTATGAAGATTCGGGTCAGTTTTATTTTAAATATACACTGTACTGCTCGCAAGCGTTAGTTACCTTTGAGATAGGAGAAGAATATACCTTGGAGCTCTGAACAAGCTCACCAGTTAATTTGATGACCTCTATATGACGTGAAACCGTGAGTGTGATATTCAGTTAGTGTAACGCCGTAATCGCCTGGGTTGAGACTCTACTGTTTCGGATGACGGAGAGTGGAGTGCGAGTGCAGTAGAGCGGGCCAGTCGGCGCACTGGGGACTAATGACACAACATTAACGGGACAAGAATTCGTTCACTAAGTACAGAAACGTATATTCTGCAATGAGTAGTCGCCGAGCTCGGTGGCACTGCAGCGTCGCAGCCTCCGACGTTGTTGATGCTGTCTAGGCGAACTTAGCTGGAGAGCACTCTCGTTGTGCAACTCGCGTAATCACGGTGTCTCGCCGGTGGCAGGCCTCTGACACAAACGGCGTAGCCTCTACGACGGTAGAGGCTGACCGATATGGAGATTGCGTATCACTAGGGCAGGAACGTCGGAGGCTTGTGACTGGGTAATCTCTCAGCAGCTCTGCATGTTGCGGGGAGGTGACCAACAACATAGCCCTTATGCAAGTAAGGCTGCGAATGGCGTTGGCTACCTCCAGCTACCAGCCGCGGGCAGTAACTGTTTTCGTGGCTCCCGAATACTGCGACAGGTGGTTGGTAAGTCAATTACCATCAATTCCCCAGCAAGACGTAGGTAGAAGTCTTCATCTCTTCTGGGCAATGACTGTGAGGTCGGCAGTTCACAGCAACAGGATCTGTTAGACCAGACATGTAGCAATCTGGGCGGCGGAGGGCATCCTGAAGAATGGTAGCACGTAGCACCACATCAGCGGCTCAGCCTCATAGCTGGTGTACTGAGACGTAAAGATTGAACACATAGGCTGAGTATTTTTAATTACTGGTTTGAGGCAGTGACATTATGTCGGACCGGCGATGAGCGCGTGTGAGTTACCTTTGCAGGCTCATCAGCGGTCTTCAGCATTCTCTATTTCGTAAAACTAGCTTTCAAAGCCTCAGGCTGTTTGCTTTCCATCCATAGGCGATCTCATGAAAGTTTTACTCTCTCTTACGAAATCAGACTGAGCTATTACAATGACGTATTGACTTCTGCTTGCTTAGGTCGTGTTGCTAAGATTACAATTCAAGCTTCTCCCCGGATTTTTCGATTTTCCGCGATGTCTGCTTTGTGCTTGTTTGTCCATTTGATTTCTACTGGGGGCGTTGACCTATCTTTCCTGGCTATGTACTGGCTGAACAGGACATCGAGAAAATTCTACATTTGGCTGCAACACATTTCTGGTGTTTACTTGCAGTTCTTTCATGCAGGATGTAGCAAGAGCAGATACCGGCCATGCGCTACGACAGTATTACCATGTCATATTGGTGACAGGTACCTTTCTAACTATTCGGTGAGTATTAGTTCTCAGAAAATAAGTAGCAGTGTTCTGGGTGTAAACAACAATTTACAACGTACCCAACGTTGTAGCTGACATCGAGACGAAGAAATTGATACAGCACACTTGTGGTTTATCGAACAGAGAAAAAATACGAAACTGGTGTTGAAGAGCAACCTAAGTTACTGTACAAGCTGGCCACGTGATATTTTGGCCGAAAATCGCCCTTAAACCGCCCCTTCCTTATACTTCCAAGACGTTAAAATTGACGGTGGACAGTAACAGCATAAAATTAACAGATAAATCGTTTTGTTTTTATGAATTTCTTACTACGAAACCACTATGTCCTAAGGATTAAGTTTAGATCGAATAGTAAAAATAATTAGTTCATGCACAACAGTTTTAAAAATCTTCTTTCTTAATTACCCTCGAGGGTATATTAATGTCTTAACGAAATAACCGACTAAGCTGGTGGCGTTAAAGGGAAAGAGAATACAGAAAATCTCGCGCATCACACATGTGCTGCATAGTTAACGGCTTTTATATGCCAATTTGTGGCTGTGTGTCGGCCTAATAGCCTGCTAGTGTCCTGCGTCAATTTCTTTGTCTCGACTTCCCCTCCCATCATTGCAGTACTTTGTAAACAGTTACGATTTACATCCTGTATAGTTGAAATGTGCGTAAGATGCTATGCTTTGGTAGGAAATGGTCGGTATAATAATTTTTGTTGCGCTAATTGCATATCACATGCATCTTTTCATGTCACGCAGAGCAATTAGCCGATGAGAACCTTAACAACACCAATATCGATTGTTCAGCAAGTTATCTTTGCGTGGAATGTGTATCTAGAGACGTATTTGTTGCAGGCAACGCGTATGAATGTAATCAGTGCTTATATGTCGATGTTTTCATTCACTGAGATTGAGTAAAGAATCGTGTTGTGTTGGGGAGATTAACTGTCTGAAGTAAGGCAGTTATAGCTACTGCTTCTGCTGAGAAAAGTGACAGCTTTGATGCGATCGTCTCAGGGATGGTTGTAATGACCGTTAGGAGACACAAGAGGATCTTTGTACTGAATACAGTTCCTCGGCTTCCCAAGCAGTTAACCCAGTATTGTCAGCCTGATCGGTAAGGTGACACTGGAGTCCATATGAAAACAAAAAGCACTAGAAATGTCAGATACAGTTGAGCTTTAACTTCAGACCAAAGATTCTTAATTAAACCCGGAACCGGCTGCTCCCCAAACAGGAAATTTCTTTACATTAGTGGCATAATAAATGTGACACATTACCACCGTTATACTGAAGTAATTACTTGAGAGCCTTCCCACCACTAGAACTAACCTAATCCCAGATAGGAGAAGCACACAGCACTCAAAAGTTGTACATGTAACCATAAAGTACTACATATGCACCACTTTATAAAAGAAACGCTACAGACCGACGTAGCTATAAAAGTCTCCAATACGTGGTTCAAGAATTGAATGCCTTTGAATAGTAGTTAGCATTCTAAAAAGATAGAAGTTTCTTATTCTAATCGCCGGTCACTGAGATTTTATTTTCTGTATTCAGAACAAGATGACAACCAGATCCTTCTTCTGAAAAGATATACCATTTAAATTTTGATTTAAGAGAGAATAGTAGCATTTCCGCTGTCTGTGTCTATATGTGTAATCTACTTTAGTAGTAAACCTTGATTGTTCTGAGAAATCATAGAATAGCCTCAAAGAAAAAGAGTTTAGGCCTCCTCTGAAGCAATAATTTTATATATATATATATATATAGGAGCTATATTTCTGTGGAAACTGATTATTTAAATAAAAATGTGGTAACTGACGTCTGTAGATGCTATTCAACTCCTGAAAGTCCTGTAATTAACTCGTCTTATGAGACAAAATATTTCAGTGACAGAGGAGTCTCTCTGCTCTCTCTCATGCCCGGAGACTTTGTTGAAATATCACCCTTTAGAACTGTGCCGCCAACCGTAAGTCAATATTAAGGTGCGGTATAACGTAGTAAATCACATTTAAAACAGCGGGTCAGAACACAAACTCGTCATAGAATATGTTAACTAACTGCGAATGAAACAGTACTGATTGTCTGTACATGTTACCAATTTCATAATATCAACAGAGACGGACCCGAAAGTGAGAATAAATTGGTATGCTAACACCTGTTTGAGAAGATACACGGCGATACAGATACCCACCGTGCGAGGTGATGCCGGGGTTAGTACACTGGACTTGCAGTCGAGAGGACGACGGTTCAAACCTGCGTCCCGCCATCCTGATTTAGGTTTTCCTTGATTTCCCTAAATCGCTTGAGGCAAATGCCGGGATGGTTCCTTTGAAAGGCAACGGCCGACTTCCTTCCCCATCCGTCCCTAGCGCGATGAGACCGATGACCTCGCTGCTTAATCCCTTTCCCCAAATCAACCAACCAAACAACCGATACCTACAATACATCAAGGCGGAGTAAATAAACTGTCTGACAAAACAAGTAAAGCACCCAAAATGGGAGGAGGAGACGAAAAGGTATTTGATGTTTCTTCAGTGACTACAAATTCGAGACAAATTTACAAATAACTTGGCAGTTTCATTCCACTTATCAATATGGGCTTGTACCCCCTCTCGCCTGCATGTACGCACTGATTCGGTTGGAAAGTGTGGTAGAAAACCATTGTATCCTCTCCTGAGGCAAGATGGCCTGCAAGTAACTGGTCCCTGATTACCTGAATACCTACACTGAGGTTAAGTTGATGGAAGGGTAACTCCCACAGTTGCCCTGCCGTGGACAGACTTGGTGATCTTGCTGGCCACGGTAATACGTTAACATCAAGCAGACAGGTCTCAGAGACAAGTGCCATGAGTGGGCGGGCACTGTCCTGTTGCTGAATCGCACCACGATGCTGTCACATGAGAGGTAGCACTGGAGATCGCACTACGTTTGTGACGTACCGCTTTGCAATCACTGTTCCCTCGGTCACTACCAGCAGTCGTACCCGATGGGTCCCCATACTATGACGCCAGGAGGAAAACCACTATGCCTCTCCAAATCATTGGACGAATGAGACGTCACACAAGGTCGCCAGCCATGCGGGGTAGCCGCGTGGTCTCAGGCGTCTTGTCACGGACAGCGCGGCATCCCCTGCCGGAGGTTCGAGTCCTCCCTCGCGCGTGGGTGTGTGTGTCGTCCTTAGCGTAAGTTAGTTTAATTTAGATTAAATATTGTGTAAGCTCAGGGACCGATGATCTCAGCAGTTTGGTCCCATAAGACCTTACCACAAATTTCCAACAAGGTCGCCGCCAAACTCGTAGTCTATCAGGGGTAGTCCAGAACCGTGATTTATCGATGAACAGAGTGTGATGCCATTCACCAGCAGTCCATGCTTCCCGATCACGGCATCACTGCAAACATCAGCCGAGAGTGTTGTGGCGTTAACGACAGTCCACGCATAGTGCGGTAATTCTGCTGTTAGTCTCCGACCAATGCTGTGGGATGTTACTGTGAGTCCATTGTTCTCAATGAACTTCCACTGTGAAGTGGAGTGTGCGCCTATTTGAAATTGGTGATGTGTTCAACTACCGAAAGGCGTTTTTGCGCCAATAGTAGAATATTGTCGACCTTTTCTTGCTGACAATGACGATAGACTTCTGCATGTACGTTTCACTGGAATTTTCCACTCTGCATTGGTGCTGTACACGCAGAATGGGGAGGCCAGAAATGGCGGCGCCTGCTCCAAAACATTCTATTCTGGTTCCACGTCTCCAGCCGACGCTGAGTAAATTCTGATGGGTTCGCTGATTTAAATATTTCAGCTATACGAATTCCGATCGTTACTTTGTTTCAACCATTCTTACTGTAATAAAATACTGCATCAACTAACATATTTTCTAGTGACTTCCTTTGCGTAATTACTAATCTTAATTGTTGAATTCGTTGAATTATGAACTTGAGTGGCGCAGTGTTACGGTCGTAGACTGCCACGTCTCATACTGCAGCTAGTAGTGGACATGGGAGACAAATTTCCGGTTTGCTGCAATAAGAGGCGAAAATTTACAGTATAATACTAAAAAATTCGCAACTTTATTTTCAGTAACAACTATTACGTTTCGGCGTAATTATTGCTGCAACCATGTATTTTTTTTAACTAGATTGCACTTTTGCTTCTTCCTAAGACAGCTGAATAATGGCAAACTCCAAAGTGAATGTAAAATTTAATATTGCTTTAAGGAAGTGTGACTGGATCTACACTTATTATTCAATGTGCAAAATGTCAACAAACTGTTCATATTTCAAAATTACCGTTTCCATTACATTAAGTAAATTACATATACAATATTATTGAAAATACGCTTTTCTATGTGGTATCACATTAGATATCTTACGACACAATTTTTATCTCTGTCTTAAAGCCTCTATCCAACTACACCCTTTTCCAGTCGCAGCTTTTATTACGAACTAAAAGGGGCACAAGCTGTGTACGTTAAAAATGATTGCCATGAAACAAGAGCACAGCATGTATCTGTGTAAACGTGTTAATTTTTTGGCTATCTGGTATTGGAATAATGAATTGGTATTATGACTGAGAGACGCCTGCACGATACCGATTTATGAATGTCATACTTTCTTAATGGAAGACACATCATAGCAAATCCGATGGCCATAGTCACTGTTACAGTTTGTATTTTTAAACTCTGTTTTCCAGCATCACATTTGTGGCGGAAGGGATTTTTTTGTCTTGTTCATCAATTTTCTGACTAGTCTTTTGGAATCGTCATAAGTTCCCCTACTGTGCCACTCCCCTCGTCACAGAGTAGCCCCTAGTAACAAATTCCTCAGCTGTTTGTTGGATGCATTTTGACCTCTGTTTGTCACTATAGTTTTTGCCTAAAACTCCCTCTACTACCACTGAGGTTAATATCTTATCTCTAACACATGTCGTAGCATACCATTCCTTATTCCAGCTAGTGTTTTCCACGTATTCCTTACCTCATAGATTCTGTGGACAACTTTCATATTTCTTACCTCAGTCCACTTATCTTTCAGTGTCGTCCTATAATACCACATCTCAGACCCTTCTAATCTTTTCTCTCCCAGCTTTCACACAGCAATGCTTTGGTTCAGACGCACATTCTCAGAACTTTCTTACTCAAGTTTAGACCAATGTTTGAAAGTATCATATTTCTTTTAGCGAGAAATGTTCTCTTAGCTTCTGCTACGTGCTCTCCAATATAGATGCTAAGGTAGTTGATATTCTCTTCTCTTTCGTTTTTCTTTAGATTACTGTATTCCATAGTCTGTGCTCAACATACCACGCTGATCGGCAGGTCCTACTGTTACTCCTCGCTTACACACAGGAAACATTTTCAGGGAAGACTGTTGCCGTAGGTCTCACTCTGAATTTTAATCCCTGTCCTGAATGTTTCTTTTCTTTCCTTTATTGCTTCTTCGTTATATATTTCGATCACTAGAGGTGACAGATTGAATCAGACCTTACGCCCTTTTTAATCGTTTCATCTTTCTCTTGGTCTTCCATTCTTATTTTACCCCTTGCTTGCTTGTGTTTATAATACGTTACCCAACAGCGTATGCCTATTTTCCCCACGATTTCGGACACGTTGCTCTAGAGGGTCGAGCGGGTGCTTTAGTGCTAAGACGGCAGCCACATTTTCATAACGAAAGATGGTTTTTTTCTACTTTTCGTCAGACGCCTTCACATTCATTTTCTTCATTCTAAAAGCAATTCACAGACATTTCCAGCAGATGAAATACACTGCACTTTCTATCGTGCAAGGTCTGTGCCTTCCGTCCATTGTTCCAATCGCTTCTTCTTTCTCCAATCGCTTCTTCTTTCTCAACCCCAGTATCAAATTCCCGTTCAAACGCTTCCAGATTTCTTTTTAAAACGAGCTTCATTACGAATTCAAGGGAAGTCAAAACCTAGCTGACAAAAGCTGAGCGAAGCGAAAAACAGATTAAGGAGAACTATGAGAGAAGCGTTAAGTGACTTTAAAAATAAAATTTTATCAACCGATCTGACTAAAAACCCTAACAGGTTTTGGTCTTACCTAAAATCAGTAAGCGTTTCAAAATCATCTGTTACTCTGTCAGTTATCACAGTGGCACCGAAACGGAAGATAATAGAATGAAGCCCAAAATACTGAATTCGGTCTTCCAAAATTGTTTCTCAGTGGGAGATCGTAAATAGTCCCTCACTTCTGTCATCGTACGAAGGCCCAAATACAGAATACAGAAGCAACTACAGTAGATTAGCAGTGGAAAGGCGTTAGGACCAGATGAGATACTTATAAGATTCTACAAAGATAATGAGAAAGACTTTGCTCTCCCCCTAGCAGTAATTTATCGTAGATCGCTTCAGCTACGGAGGGTACCTAACAACTGCACGAAAGCGCAGGTCATTCCCGTTTTTAAGAGGGACTGTATGATAGATGTACAGTCCTATAGACCTTTTGTAGTTCACGTCAATGTGTTGCACAGTTAGTAAAGATATTCTATGCTCAACAATTACGTTTTCTGAGGACAAAAATCTCCTCTAGAAAAATCAAAATTCCGCAAATACAAATCGAGAGAAACTTAGCTCGCTGTGTTCCTCCTTGAGATCAACAGCGCTGGAGATAACAGCTCTCAGGTGCATTTCATGTACCTTGGCTTTAGGAAGGAATTTGACACATAACCGCACTACCTTCTAGTGAAAATAATGCAAGCTTAAGGAGTATCGGGCCAGCTTTACAACTGGAGCCAATACTTGCTTGCAGACAGAACTCAACACGTTGCTAAGAGAACAAAATCGGCAGATGTAGAGGTAATATCTGGAGTACTTCATACATAGATGATATAGTAAAAAGCGTCGGAAGCTCTTTAAGACTGTTGGCAGACGATGCAGTTGTCTATAAGAGAGTAGCAACGTCAGAATGCAGAATGTATTTCCAAATGACCTGCAGAGGACTGATCATTTGTACAGACTTTGGCAGTTAACACTAAACGTAAATAAATGTACCATATTGCGTAGACATAGGAAAACAAATCCACTGACAGCAAATTCTTGGAAACAGTAGCTGCCGTAAAATATCTAGGAATAACTATCCAGAGCGACGTTAAGTGGAATGACCACTTGAAACGAACTTTGGGAAAAGCAGATACCAGACTGAGATTCACTGAAAAATCTTAAGGAAATGTAACTCAACCACGAAGGAAGTGGGACACAAGGCGTTTGTTGAACCGGTTCTTGAGCATTGTTGATCAACATAGGATCCTATCGGGTAGGACAGATAGAAGACATGGGGAAGATCCAACGAAGAGCGGCTCTGTTACGTCACGGGATAAGTCTGCGCGAGAACTTGATAGAGACGATCAACAAACTCCACTGGAAGACGCTGCAAGAGAGGCGCTGTGGATCACGGAGGGACTTACTATTGAAATTTCTAGAGGGAACTATCTGGGAAGAGTAGGACAACGTATTACTTCCTCCCACATACGTCTAGCATAATGACCAAGAAGAGAAAATTCGTGAAATTAGACCTGATACAGAGGGCTACACATCCTACGACCCAACAACATCATTGGCACAATAGCAGAAGGAGATATTGACGGAAGGAATTGGCGGAATTGGTGGGGGCGACCAAGGATATCATGCATGCAACAGATCATGTATGACGTTGGATGTAACATATACATGGAAATGAAGAGGAAGGCAGACAGAAGAGAGGAATGGCGCTCTGCTGCAAACGAACCTCAGGGTTGAACAATAAAAGACAAAGACAGAGGGCTACTGGCAATCAGTACCCCTGCGCGCCATTCGCCAGTGGAACAGGGAAGGGACGATGACTTGATGGTACCAGAAGTAGCTGCCGCCACAGACCCTTAGATGACTTGCGGGATATTCATGTAGATATAGACATCTCAGAGCAAATAGTTTGAGCTTTAATTTTGTTCAGCATTCACTAAATATGCTATCAGTTTTCTTCGGGATGTATGTGTTATTGTAGAGAAAATGTTCAGATGTATGTGAAATCTTATGGGACTTAACTGCTAAGGTCATCAGTCCCTAAGCTTACACACTAATTAACCTGAATTATCCTAAGGATAAACACACACACACCCATGCCCGAGGGAGGACTCGAATGTCCGGCGGGACCAGCCACACAGTCGATGACTGCAGCGCCTGAGACCGCTCGACTAATCCCGCGTGGCTATTGTAGAGAATAAGAACTGTTTTTCTCTTGTTGTTGTGCTTCCAAATAGCAGTAATAATTTTCTTTTTACTTACGATCGAATTCGTACATATAAGGCTCCAACTTCAGACACTTTCGCTGGGCGATCAATGTCGTATACCTCCACAACTATATCGGGTTACCGTAATGAAGCAGTCAAATGAACAAGTGTTCAGCTAAGTCTTTGGCTAGGAAATTAAAGGAACTCATTAGTAAGCAATAAGTCACAAATGCGAATCATCCCCTGATGTGATTACTACGTATAGTGAACAGAGTGTGACATAATTGGCAGGTCACTGAAATCATAGAATAACTCCAGCTGGTGTTACAAACGGACATTCACTACTGTGACGTTCGGAATGAATATTCATAAAAGTAATAATCTGCAGTTCAGTTTCGTCCATTAATCAAACACAAATAATGCTTCTTATAACGAACTCAGTCGTTTGTAACTAAATAAAGACCTTACGTATTCTACTTCCCCTCTTTCCAGTTCGCAATAAGTAATTTGCACCAATTTCCACCCATATCCAACGAAACATTCGTTTCCACCATACATGTACCTTCTTATCAATCTCATGTCGATTATCATCACTAAAATTTCACAATTCCATAACTCTATGAGTCATTGTTTTCTGGATCGTTTCCCAACCAGTCACCGCCACAAAACACTTCTTCCGTACATCTACACAGTTCACCAAACGCCTCAGAATTTGCCATGCGTTCACTATCGAATTATTCAGTCTCCAGTCTTCGAACATCGGTCTGACCTGGATAACGTGTAGTTTGGCTCCAGTTATTAGACTTGTTAAAACAGATTCTCTAAAAAAACGGGTCAAATCTGTTTACAAGCACCAAATAAAAGGTTAAATCAACAGACTTTGCTTAAGTAAATACCAACTGCTTTTGAAAGATCTGAGACAAAGACTCAGCGACAAAACATCCGGAATAATTGCTTGCGGTCTTTTTCTTCGTGTCAGTTTTCATTGTTACATGTACAGAGAGCCTGCCTGACTGGAATCTTTAATTACACATCATCCGTCAGGCGGCGGACAGAGGCTAATTAGCTCAGCTGTTGGCAGGCTTTGCTGTTAAGTGAGTCCATGAAGTTTGGGTGTGGTAACCAGTCTGCCAGTCATAGCGCCGTCGGCTGCACATGAAAGCAAGGCGGTGCAGTGCGGCCCGCAGAACCGGAGTTTAATAGCAAACTCCGGCCAGTAATAAAACTCGACGGAGCAGCAAAAGTTTATTTCCAGAGAGCAGCTAGTGTAGCGCGAGGCGTGGAGCCTGTGGGGGGGGGGGGGGGGGAGGGCAAATATGAGCAAAAGGACAGTAAGAGAGAGAAAGAGAGAGAGAGAGAGACGTGGAGAAAGAAGCCCTGTTTCCGCTTCCGCGAGGTCCGGCCCTGCCCGAACACAATTGCTTCTGGAGCGACCCACAGCGGTTCAGCGGCAAAGGCAGTCGAGAACAAAGCTGCACCACCGAGCGCGCACTACGTGCCGTATTTACTGAAAGAGTATCTTCATCTGCAACTAATTAAACGAATTATTGTGATACATTTCGTTCTTTCACGATTTTGATAACATTGTAGTTATCGTATATTTGTCTTTTCTAATTCTTTAACCCAGGGGTCCTCAAAAATTTTCCGTCGGTGACTGCATTCGCACAGGCGCATTTCTTCGACATCCTCACAGTGTTATAATACTTTTACTAATACCTATGTATAAAACCGTTATTGGTGCGCATACGACAGCCAAATGCAGCGCATAACAACTGGATTTTCTCAGGGATCATATCTCGGGTTCTGCTGGGGACATAAAGGTAGGGTCAGGTGTTTTGGACAGCCCTTGGGCTAGGGACCATTTGTATTGCACACAACAGAAGGATCGTCTTATACCCTAACTACCCCACAGTACAGGGTAACTGAAAATTACACACTTTCTCCAGGTTAGGCAAATGGCGCAAATCGTTTGGTTCGTTTTGCGTTAGATGTGGTCTATGTTACACCTTACGGAGCTTATCCTCTTCGCTCCCTGAGAGTCGTATACGACAATGACCTGGCGACTTTCAGCTGCATACATAAACCATGTGACGCCAAAAATAACGCGTCAGAACTTTCCTTACCTTCTGGGAGGTGTCATTACCCACTGCAACAGGTTGCAGCATTCTGTGTCATCAGTTATAAGTAATAGAAACATTAGACGGATAAACATGCCGCTGGTGGCCTGGAACCGCAGAGGTTATGAAGAGACTTTAGTAACACGAGTGGTTGCTGAAAAAACCTAAAAAAAGTGTTTTCTCCATTTTTTTAGTTGTCAATAGCGGATGTCTTGCTAAATAACTAACAACAACAAATTGTTCAAATTTTAACGATATATTCTCTAGGCATCTATCTAAAAGTGACATCTTTCCGTTTTTAAAAATCTTTATCCTTTATCCACCCCCTACAAACTAGCTTATTTTGGATACCAAAACCGATGCGCGGATTCCAAGACGGCTACGGAGAGCAAGTGGATTTTTTTTTTTTTTTTTTTTTTTTTTTTTTTACGATGTATTCCCACATCTCGATCTTGCTTGATATCTTTACCCGTTTCTGAAATACAGAGGTTCAATGTAACCGCACTTGTACACATGAAATACGCTTGTAGATTCCGATATGAGGCGAAAACGCAGGTTATAAAATGTCGCAGTACGAAGAACCTGTTGTACAGCGTCTCCATTATCATCAGAACGTAGGTGGGGACCCTCTGTTGTAGCACTGAAGCACAAGAAATTTTTTTTGGCGCGTAAGATTCGGAATGAGATGTACAATTAGCTATGAGTTATTTCAGTTTCACACAAGTAAATTATCAAAATCTTACTGACTCATAAAATTCTTTTCATGTGAGTGAGATTCTCTGCTGTAGCAGGGAGAAGAAGCGAACCAGTGGAGAAATAGTTCGATAGGACAATGGAAGTCGCAGTGAGCGGATAACTCCCGTACCAGTGAGGAATGCACTAATGATGATTACTGATACATTCTATGAGTTATTCAGCCAAATGTGTAAATACTTATGGCTACTTCTTACCCGATTATGAATAACTGTGAGGATTCATTATTCGTATCACTGACTTTTAATTAGAAGACTCTTTCATGTCTAATAATAAATAACCACAAGAAAAATTACAGTTTATCGGAAGCTGAGCCACGTTATCTTCAGCAGCAGTAGTACATGCGACTTCGCTTGCACCGTTATATAAAACAGAAGCAGGAGGTCAGCACCATATCACTTGCACATGGTTATGCTGGACAAAAATAAATATAAGGTTTCATAAAAGTATTTCTTGATTCAGATTTCACTGGTATGCGCAAGTGAGATTTAAATGTGTCTTTATCTGTGTGATGTAATTGATGTTGCAGCCTCGTGTACTTCTAGAAAAGATAATCCTGGAATTCTCGGAAGGTCAGATTACTGGTTTCCAAGTGGTCTAAGGATATCGTATTTGCTTAATAATCAAGACGTCCTTGGTCACGTGTTTGAACCTCGCCAACGCTTAAATTACGAATAAAAATCATGAGCAGAGGCGGCTGAAGAATTACGGCATAAGAAGACACTATCATTCTGCCAACGACATTGTCAAAGAAAGCGGAGGAGGGGCTGCAGTTTCAGGACACTCCCTTGTCCTTAGAGTGGGAAACTGCCCTAAGGGCGGAAGAATCACCAATGATCAAAGGCATGAGGATGCAGAAGACAATGGAAACCACTGAATTAAAGACACATAACATATATCCACAGGATATGTCGCCTGTAATCGAAGAAGTGTCATGATGATGTCTCCAGTGCCAAAAGATTCCGGAATAGTCCCCTATTCGAATCCCCGGGAGGAGACTGCTCTGCGAGAAAAAGGTTGAATAACCAAAGAACGGAAAACGTTCTACGACTCGGAGCATGTAATGTCAGTAGCTTGCTTGAATGTGGTAGGGAAGTTACAGAATCTGAAAAGGGCAAAAGCAAGGGCTCAATCTAGATATAGTTGGGCCAGTGAACTGAAATGGAAGGAATAGAACGATTTCTGGTCAGATGAGTTTTGGGTAATGTCAACAGCATCAGAAAATGGTATAATGGGAGTAGGATTCGTTATGAATAATAAGATAGGGCAGAGAATATGTTACTGTTAACAGTTCATTGATAGGGATGTTCTTATCAGAATCAACATGCGGACATCGCAAGTAGAAGATGAAGAGGTAGAGAAAGTATATGAAAATATTGAACTAGTATTTCAGAATGTATGAGGAGGTGAAAAACTAATAGTCATGGACGACAGGAATGCCGTTGTAGGAGAAGGATTAGACGAAATGTTTACCGGAGAATATGAGATAGGTACTCGGGATGAAAGAGGAGAAAGACTAACTGAGTTCTGCAGTTAATTTCAGCTAGTAATAGCGAATACACTGATCAAGACTCACAAGAGGGGAGGTTGTAACAACAACGACTCTGAACTATTGTACATATAAGTAATTATTTTCATCTGAGGCCAGTGAACTGAAATGGAAAGAATAGAAGGATTTGTGGTCAGATGAGTTTTGGGTAATGTCAACAGCATCAGAAAATGATATAATGGGAGTAGGATTCGTTATGAATAATAAGATAGGGCAGAGAATATGTTACTGTTAACAGTTCATTGATAGGGATGTTCTTATCAGAATCAACATGCGGACATCGCAAGTTGAATATGAAGAGGTAGAGAAAGTATATGAAAATATTGAACTAGTATTTCAGAATGTATGGGGAGGTGAAAAACTAATAGTCATGGACGACAGGAATGCCGTTGTAGGAGAAGGATTAGACGAAATGTTTACCGGAGAATATGAGATAGGTACTCGGGATGAAAGAGGAGAAAGACTAACTGAGTTCTGCAGTTAATTTCAGCTAGTAATAGCGAATACACTGATCAAGACTCACAAGAGGGGAGGTTGTAACAACGACTCTGTACTATTGTACATATAAGTAATTCTTTTCATCTGATTTTACAATAAACTTGTGTAATTGATGTTCTGATTTCATTTCTTTTTGTTTCATGCCATTATGTTAAGAAAACTGTAGATAAGTTCTAATGTGAATATTAATGTTTATGTCAAATGTCAAGTAATATTGTAATAGAGTTGAAATGTAACAAATGTTGAAACTGTTGTAAGATGTTTAAAATTGTAACTGTGCGTCTGGTCCATACGCAGGCAATGTGTTAGGATGTGTAGAATGCAAAACCTCGGGTGAATACCCGGTCTGTCAGGGAGCGGATAAAGGTGGATGACAGGCGAGCGCGGGAAAATGCGCGCGGGCACTGCACGGCACAACGGGTACAGTAGTAGTTGGAGTTTGACACTGGTTTGAGCAACACCTTCTGGAGCGAGGAGGCTCTCCTGGAAGGCATAGCATCACTGAGCCTCGGGTATGCCGTTCCAACGCCCACACAGCATGGCAAAATTCCATAGCCATTAAATGGAAAAGTATTGCGACGCTAATAAGAATTAAAGTGCCGATACGTCAAGAGCCATAGCTGTGGTCGTATGTGTGCTCTGTGCCTCGCCATCTTGTCGCCCGCCAACCGCCGCATCAGTACTAGCAGGTTGAAACTTTTAGCACTGTATTCGTATGGATCAGAGTGAACTGTGTTTGTTTGGTGCAATAATAACCTAAATTTTACCAGAACTTTTCCATCATTCAATTATCCTCACAACTGACATACACAGGGTGCTTTCTAAACGTTGTGCAATCCGAGTGTCCCGAAATGAAAATTCAAAATAGTGTTAATAATAATTATTTGCAGAACTAGCTATATTAGAATGGTGTTTAAAGAAATGTTTTGTTAATGAACCAGTAAATGAACAGCGAAAGTCTAACGAAGTAGAAATATAACTTCAGTACTGATATAGTAATGAAGTTTATTATTTCGAGACAGATTTAAAGGCATTTAAATGAGCAGTAAATAAGATGAAAAGAGTAGTAACTTATAAACTGAAAATCTTGAATGAATAATAAAGTCAGTAATCTTTTTTTCTTAAATACAGCGATCATAACAGTGTCAATATAAAAGTCAAAATTTATCAGTGTTTTACCTTTATCAAAATTGACATTTTGTGTGTGGCATGAAACTACAATTTCTAGGGTAACCAATGCCCGATTTTAATCAGATTAATAGACGGTATAAAGTTTTGTAGTAAACATTATAGTGTAGTGCCATGTATTCATAATTTTCCATATCAGTACAGAACGTGAAACTATCAGTTCAATCGATTTTATGGTTCTAAAATTCTACTATATTATGCAGTGTTACAACTTGTTGTTTTGCATGAATATATACCAACTTGTACAGGGAAGAAACTCCGTTAGTGGCTAATTAGGCTGGCGACCGTATTATTGTCTCATCGTTAGCATCTTCTGGTTTGCTTTTGATCCTTCCTAACGTGTAATTGCATTTCGAACTTACTTAACGGATCATTGTTATTACAGAGTGGATTAAGTCTGATTTGCCACCATTCAGGTACACGTGGTCGATATCTATGCGAAAATCCTTTCTCATAAGGGGAATCCCGCTCACTTACCATAGCACAGGCTTTAACGAGTACTGTGTCAGGGATTACAGGGTCCACTTGGAGAACCCCCGGAGATACGCGAAGATTACAGTTGGATTACATCATGGTTCAAAAATGGCTCTGAGCACTATGGGACTTAACATCTATGGTCATCAGTCCCCTAGAACTTAGAACTACGTAAACCTAACTAACCTAAGGACATCACGCAACACCCAGCCATCACGAGGCAGAGAAAATCCCTGACCCCGCCGGGAATCGAACCCGGGAACCCGGGTGCGGGAAGCGAGAACGCTACCGCACGACCACGAGCTGCGGGCCTACATCATGGTCAGACAGAGATTTCTAAATCAGGTACTGGATTGTAAGGCGTGCACAAGAGCATATATAGACTCAAATCACAATTTAGATGTGATGAAAAGTAGCCTGAAGTTTATAAGACTATTCAGAAAGAATCAGTTCGCAAAGACGTGGGATAGAAGAGCACCAAGGAATGAAGAGATACACTTGAGGTTCTCTTAGGGTATAGGAACTGCGATAGGGAATAGCTAAGTAGGCACCTCAGTTGAGGAACGGACATCTCTAAAAAGGACCACCAGTTGTAAAGAAAAACATAGGTATAAAGAAGGTAACTGCGAAGAATAGGTGGGTAGCAGAAGAAACGTTTCAATTTATTGATGAAAGAAGGATGTACAAAAACGTTCAGAGAAATTCAGAAATACGGAAATACAACTTGATTACGAATGATGTAAAGAGGAGTGCAAGGAACCTAAGCGAAATACCAGCATGAAAAATGGGAAGAAATTAAAAAAGAAATGATTGTCTGAAGGGCTGTCTCAGCATATAGAAAAGTCAAAACAACCTTCGTTGAAATTAAGGGCAAAGGGTGGTACATTAAGAATGCAGTGGTAATTCCACTGTTAATTGCAGAAGAAAGTGCTGATATGTCGAAAAAATATGTTGATGGCTTCTGTGAGAGGGAAGACTTGTCTGATGTGACAGAAGAAAGAGTAGTCGATAGGGAAGAGATGGGGTATCCAGTGTTAGAATCAAAAATTGAAAGAGCTTAGAAAGACCTAAGATACAATAACACACTAGAAGTAGTTAACTTTCCACCAGTTTAGCTGTATACTATCTGACTTTCCGAAAAATATCATCCACACAATTTCGAAGACTGCAAGAGCTGACAAGTGCGAGAATTATCGCACAACCAACTTAACAGCCCACGCATACAAGCTGCTGGCAACAACATATACAAATGAATGGGAAAAACAGGAATTTCTTAGATGACGATCAGTTTGGTTTTTGGAAAGGTAACGGCACGAAAGAGGTCGTTCTGAGGTTGCGGTTGACAATGGGAACAGTATTAAAGAGAAAATCGGGCTATTTTCTCAGTATTTGTGGGCTTGGAAAAAGCGTTCGACACGGTAAAATTCCGGAAAATGTTTGAAACTCTCATAAAAGTGGGAGTACGCTTTAAGGAAATACGAGTAATACATAATATGTAGCAGAACCAAGAGGGAAAAATAAGAGTGGGAGACCAAAAACGTAGTGTTCGCATTAAAAATGGTGTAAGAAACGCACCTACTGTTCAATATATACATCGAAGAAGCAATGATGGAAATAAAAGAAAGGTTCAAGACTGGAATTAAAATTCAAGGTGAAAGTATGCCAACGATAAGATTCGCTGATGACGTTGGTGTCCTCAGTGAAAGTGAGGAAGAATTACAGTAACTGCTGAATGGAATGAACCGTCTACTGAGTACAGAATATGGATTGAGAGTAAATCTAAGAAATACGAAAGAAATTAGAAGTAGCGAAATGGGAACAGCGTAAAACTTAACATCAGAATTCGTGATCAAGAAATAGATGAAGTTAAGGAGTTCTGCTACATAGGCAGCAAAATAATCCATGACATATGGAGAAAGGGGAACATAAAAAGAAGATTAGCACTGGAAAAAGGGGCATTCCTGGCCAAGAGAAGTCTACTAGTATCAAACATAGGGTTGAATTTGAGGAAAACTGGTACAGAAGTGATTCGAAGCATTTGAGATGTGGTGCTGCAGCCGAATGTTGGAAATTAGTTAGACTGATAAGGTAAGAAATGAGGAGATTCTCCGCATAATCGTGAGAGGAAAGGGACATGTGGAAGATACTAAAAAGGAGAAGAGACAGAATCAGATATCCGTTACGACATCTTGGGAATGACTTCCATGGTATTAGAGGGAGCTGTAGAGGGTGAAAACCGTAGACACGGGAGAGCAATTCGTGGCGGGCCGCATCAAACTAGTAAAAAGAATGACGACTAAAAAAAATGTTTAATAAGTAAACTGAAGTGTTACTTGATGCATCAATATTTTCTAGTTAAAAAGAAACGTTCTGTATCTGGTTTCAGGATATGTAGTATTCTGATTTTGTGAGGCACTGATCTGGTGATCGGAATTAGCTCTCTTCCTGTCGTGTTGTGGAAACGATAGAACTCTTTGCATAAAGTACAATCTGCAGTCGTGTTCTCAGGATTACAAAGGCTGCAGAGAGAACTCCGAATCAGGCGTAGTCGAGTATGTGGCGGATTGTTCCTGTGTAATACTTGATTAATGTTTGCTGCTATTCATTTTAAGCTGTCTCCTCCAATACAGTTTATTTCTACCTAAGAGAAGTTGTTGTTGTAAGACGATGACCTCTTCAAGTTGACACCCACAGATGTTCCGATACCCAGGAACAAGTGGAACTGGGAAAGTCCTTTCAGTATGGTTTCTGCTTCTGCTGTAGGAATATTGCACGTTGATTTGAGATAAATAGAGTTGCTGTGCAAGGAATAAGCAATCTTACGGAGTTCACAATATTGAATCTGCTACGAGTCTAAACAGGAAAACGTGGACGCAAGTGAAAAATACTTGTTTACTATTTTAGAGGACCTTCGGCTCCTTCCAATTACGGTCGTGATACGAACTGATTTGAGCGACCTTCAGTCGCGAAAATTTGGTGTCCTGTGTACTGAGATGGCATTATGCTGGATACTGGCGGCTACATCGTGAATATTTGCAATTTTTGGATTCAAAAATAACATTGAATTTTCGGTGATGTTGGGTAGTTTTCCAATAGTACCACATGCGCTATTCAGCGAGCTGGACTTAAGAATTGTGAACGTAATTTAGAAACACTAAAAATGTTTAATTATGTAACATTTATACATAAAATATATTGATTTGGAAGTTAAACGTCCGTTAGTGAGGCTCGTTGTAGGAAAGCTTTGAAATAAGGAGAGAAGTTCAACGAGGAAATAAGATGTCATCGATCCTGTTCAGTTTGGTTGTGGATGTAGTGGCCAATGAGTGGAGACAGGCGAACAAAATCATCGCTACCGAAGATGTACAAATGGGATACGAAGTAAAACACCGGAGAAGACTGCCTACCTTTTGTAAATAACACAAAAGTTCCTACAAGAAAATGAAGAAGGCGCTGAAATGGTCAAGACAAATCTAGCTGAAACCGTAAAGAAAGCTGGCCGCAAAATAGCTGACAGTAAGATAAAGTTGCAGGGCCAAGGAGCGACTGGAAATGTGAAAGTCAAGAAGTGAGAGAACATAACAAGTAAGCTATATACACGCAAGGTGTAACAGACTATCAGTAAACGCTGCAAAAACTGCGATATGTTGTATAAGTCGACCTTTGGGAATACGAAACTATCAGAGCTTACCAAATTACATCATTTGCCCATGACACGGCCAAAATACTGCAGTACCACAATATGTTCAAATCTGCTCAGCGAATTGACAGCGATAGTCGATGTGGTGCCCAGTCATATTCTTAGTGTTAGGTGGTTTTGCAAATCCTACTAGGTGATTACTGGACTAGTCCACGACTCGGACACACACACTACGTTGCGCCATAATACTTTCTCACACTTGCTCATATAATTTACTCTAGATGCAGACAGATGGTGCACTCAGATACCGTCCTGGGGGACGAATAGAAGACCATAGGTGTTCGGTCTTAAGCCCATAAACCAGCGTCGGTTCTGTCGATATCGTCTTTCTTCTTAAAATATTCTAAAGGTAAAATAGTCCCCCATTCGGATATCTGGGTTGGGAATATTCAAGAGTATAATTTATTGTCATACAGATCTGTCATTCTACAGATCGGAGTGTGGTGGGTAGGTTTGACACAGGGCTACTCAAACTAGAGTTCCTCTGGGGATGGCAGGAACACATTTGGGGGTAGCAAAAATGATCGGACAAAAATGATTTTCGAATGTTTCAATCTTCGCCAATAATATTAACATTGTTTATTGCGTGGTAAAGGAGAAGAACTGTACCCATTCGTTTGTTGGAGCCATTTGTTACATTTGTCATATTTAACTGAAATCAGTCACAGTAATGAGTATTGTGGAACACTGAAATTTCTATTCCAGCGATTGGCCACTCTTTGGACAGCAGGTATATCATAACAATATGGTATGTGGATAACTACCATCACATTTGAGAAGTATTTTCTACAAAAAAAAACCAATTATGTGACACATATTAATGGATAAACAATAATAACAACTTATTATTCACTGGACTCGGAATCACTTTTCCATGGTAATAAACTAAGCAAAAATCTTTCAATAAAGTCTCAAGAAGAATTTGCAGAACTGTCATGAGACTCAATACGAAACCTTGAATTTTCAAGAAAAAATGTAAAGAGATTTTATTTTGGAGTTTAGCGTTAGGGTAGAGTTTCACGTAGTGCCAGAGTCATCAATCACAGCTATTTTGCTACTTGTTGTGCTTCATTTGCGTGGAATGTCAGTTCCCAAAATGATGCTATTAAATCAAAATATCGCCAAATCTTCAGATCCCATGCCACCGGAGGATCAGAGAAGCCCAGACTGTCATTAAATAACGCTACTGCGTCAGGATAAACAGTCGCTATGGAAGTGCATTGAATACAACATTATATTTTTCTAGCCGTTCGTCAGTTACCATTTATTATATTGAAATACATGTGATACATAATAGTGTAGTTTTTAAATTTTATTTATCAATATCTTTTGTTCGTTCTCAGTGGTAACGTTTTAATCCATTACTACAATAATTATCAAATTTTTTTCTGCAATAATGTTGCCGCTTAAGAATTTCCCCGACTAGTTTTAAACGAAGAGGGACGTTAGGATAGTGTTCATGCAGAAAAATTCGAGTAGATACTTGAACCAGCAGGAAAAATTCTCTTATCGGAGAACGAACGAGCCGAATATGCTCTTGTATAAAGGACTCAGACTGAAAAGTCGGATAGCAGCTGCCTTATTTTACCTTCCACAGCACCTTTAGAAATTTTCTTCAAAATTTTGGCATGTGAACGTGTTCGCACCCTTTTTAGTATGCAACTCACTGCCACAAGCTCCCGTGACTATGACTCTCTCACATCCACTAGTCCATCGCTGTAAGTCGCTCATACTCGTCCACTCCCACCTGCCCATTTTCACTCACTATTGCAGCCCAACTCATTGTCATTATCTCTTTGTGAGTCGTTAAAACTGTCGCTGTCTCCTGTGTCTCAGCCACAGTCTCTTTCGGTCTGTCGTACGGCTACTGTCTCCTATCCTATAACTGTCTCCCTCTTGCTCTCTCTTATTCTTATTATCTCATTCATTCATTCCCACTGCTATTGTCTCATCTGAATGTCACTATTACTCTCTTCCTTGTTGCCCTACACCATTACAGAGTTTGAACAGTTCACTGCTGACATACAGGGTCCATGGATTGATGAGGTTGTCTCCACACCCGTACACATCCATCCGCTAGATAAAATTTGAAACGAGACCCGGCCAGGCAACATGTTTCCAGTCATCAACAGTTCAATGTCGGTGCTGACAGGCCCAGGCGAGGCGTAAAGCTTTGTGTTCTGCAGTCGTCAAGGGTACACGAGTGGGCCTTCGGCTCCGAAAGCCCATATCGATGATGTTTCGTTGGATAGTTCGCACGCAGACACTAGTTGATGGCCCAGCATAGGAATCCGCAGCAATTTGCGGAAGGGTTGCACTTCTGTCACGCTGAAAGATTCTCTTCAGTCGTCATTGGTCCCGTTCTTACCGGTTCTTTTTCCGGCTGCAGCGATGTTGGAGATTTGATGTTTTATCGCATTCCTGATATTCACGGTACACTCATGATATGCTCGTGGGACACCTGCCTGGACAAATCGGACGGTAGTGGTGGCCCCATCTGCTTGGACTATAAACGTCCTCCCCCAGAGATCACTTTCCTTGAGTCGGACGTAGCGACCATGAAATCCAAAGTTGAAGTGTTATATCTGCGTCCTTCACAGTAAACGCTGTATTATATGCCGTGCAAGACCTGATAACAACACTAAACATGAAACAAACTAACGCACACTGGTAGCCGTTCTACCAGTAACAGACAATTGTGACTCAAATCATTTACGAGGGGCGTTCAGAAAGTAAGCTCCGATCGGTCGCGAAATGGAAACGACTATGAAAATCCGATAAAGCTTTGCACAGATGTGTTGGGTAGTGTCTCTAGTATAACCCCAGTTAGCATCACGTCGCTCTTCTCATTTCTGAGCTCGCAGTGAGTGCGTAAAGATGTCTAGAAAATAGTGTCTGCCGCCAAGTACGAGGGCCTGGTGAGAAATTTCGCCTGAAGCTATGCAGCTAACATTACATAACTGTCGTGCTGTTTCTTCTTCAAGACAATTCTCAGCCGCATTCTGCAGGGGCAATGAACATGCTCCTGCATCGTTTTCAAATGGAAATGTGAGATTACCCACAATACAGTCCGCAATTATCTCCCCCTGAGTTTCATCTCTGGTCACATGAACCGCTGTCTTTGAAGACAACATTTTGACACAGACAACGAGGTGTAGCCCAGCGTGGAGAATTGGCGGAAAGCACTGGCGGCTGCCTTCTATGATGAGGCTATTGAAAAGTTGGTACAACGCTATGACAAAAGTCTAAGTCAGAACGGCGACTACGTAGAGAAGTAGCTGAAAGGTGTAGCTAATTGTTACAAGTAAAACATTTCTGATGTTCACTGTGGTTTCAATTTGGCAATCAATCGGAGCTTACTTTCTGAACAGGCCCCGTATATTTTTGTTGAGGGATTGCATATGAAGAGCAAGGCTAGTGCGTTATATCTACATCGTAAACGTAATTCCTCTACGATCTTAGAGGAAAGTTAGTTCAGAGTTTTTTTTCGGTTGTACTCGTTTGCCACGGTGGTTCGGCTTCAAGTGCAGCGGCCGTTGTGTATTGACCTGCTGTTCCGTCGCGACAGCGCGGGCCGTTTAGCGATCTGGAAGCGCTGCCGCCGTCTCTCTCGGTACAATAGCCCCGCCCGCACAACAGATAGGTAGGTAGATTGAGAGAGAGAGAGAGAGAGAGAGAGAGAGAGAGAAGCTTCACATATTAAAAGTGTGTAGTATACTCAGAGATATGCTCAGTATGAATATCTGCTCACCATAAACGTTTTGGAGACGACTGTACAACTAATTCAACTCCAAATAACAAAAAAGGAATAAGTTTCGGAAGTGAGTTTTGTACGAGAAACAAGTGACGCTGTTACTCGAACAAACTGGATAAGCGTAGACTCAAGTCTCCTGTACCAGCAGTCTTTATGTATTTTATTTTACTTATTATTGTAGCGATTAGCAACGAACTTTTTCCAGTTCACGATGTATGTTATGGTACAAGTTCATTCTTTGCCATTGTTTTCAAAATGGAAACGTGAACCAAATTAAGTTTTGTTTTGATAGCAGAAAAACCGCAAAGCAGGCGTACAAAAATGGCTGACTCACAGCTGGGTTTACGAAAGGGTTTCGTGTCTTAAGAATTTCTGTGAGTTCCTGTGACAGGATCCTCATGGCCTAGTCCAGAATTGATGGACCTGTGAATACAACAAACAGACGCCAAAAATGTTGCCGGTCAAGGCGGCACTGCTGTATGCACTGTTCATAGTATCATGCATGACGATTTATGTGCGCGAATGGCGAGTTCGGCAAAAAACAGCATTAACTTAATTGAGACAGCCGATACGGCAGCGTATTTTCTATAGTCCTCTTCTCTGGGTGTAGAAGAATACTGTTTCGAATAAAATCCGCCAACAAAGGGATCATCGGATAGTTGTTGTTGTGGTCTTCAGTCCAGAGACTGGTTTGCTGCAGCTCTCCATGCTACTCTATCCTGTGCAAGCTTCTTCATCTCCCAGTACGTACTGCAACCTATATCCTTCTAAAACTGTTTAATGTCTCCCTCTACGATTTTTACCCTCCCCGCTGCCCTCCAATACTAAACTGGTGATCCCTTGATGCCTCAGAATATGCCCTACCAACCGATCCCTTCTTCTAGTCAAGTTGTGCCACAAATTTCTCTTCTCCCCAATTCTATTCAATACCTCCACATTAGTTATGTGATCTACCCATCTAATCTTCAGCATTCTTCTGTAGCACCACATTTCGAAAGTTTCCATTATATTTTTGTCTAAACTATTTATCGTCCACGTTTCACTTCCATACATGGCTTCACTCCATACAATACCTTCAGAAGAGACTTCCTGACACCTAAATCTATACTCGATGTTAACAAATTTCTCTTCTTCAGAAATGCCTTCCTTGCCATTGCCAGTCCAAATTTCATCTCCTCTCTACTTCGACCATCATCAGTTATTTTGCTCCCCAAATAGCAAAACTCATTTACAAGTTTAAGCGTCTCATTCCCTAATCTAATATCTTCAGCATCACCCGATTTAATTCGACTACATTCCATTATCCTCGTTTTGCTTTTGTTGATGTTCATCTTATATCCTCCTTTCAAGACACTGTCCATTCCGTTCAGCTGCTCTTCTATGTCCTTTGCTGTCTCTGACAGAATTATAATGTCATCGGCGAACCTCAAAGTTTTAATTTCTTCTCCATGGATTTTAATTCCTACTCCAAATTTTTCTTTTGTTTCCTTTACTGCATCGGATTAGATTATGTACTGTTAGTTCAATATATCCTTGGTGAGGAGATCCTAAGGAAATGATTCACAAAACAAAAGCAGATAATACGTAAAAAAAGGGAGATGCTTATGACCGTTGCTCAGAACGTAATTGACATTATCAAAAAAATGATTCAAATGGCTCTGAGCACTATGGGACTTAACCTCTGAAGTCATCAGTCCCCTAGAACTTAGAACTACTTAAACCTAACTAAACTAAGGACATCACACACACCCATGCCCGCGGCAGGATTCGAACCTAATATATTGTGAAGCAGTAAGTAGTGTCACCGAGGCCTCTGTAGGACGTCCTTGAGCTGAACCCACAAAGCTTGTTGAGTTACCCAAAAATAAGCGCATATGGTTTTACGGAATGAAAGCAAGGGAAGTACCTGTTTATGACCGCATCTGCATTGAAAATAATAAGTTATTTCGACGCATCGCCATTTCTTTGGTTTCATTACAAGGTTAATTAATTACAAAGTTGTAACCTGAAGAATTTAATACTATCAACCTCTTCTGCTTGGTATTCGTCATTTACTGGCTAGAAACCTCTTACGATAACATAACTAGTCATACTGTGTTACTTTTCAATCACAAATTTATAACTAGACATAGTGTGACTTTTCAATCACAAATTTCCATCGTAAGAAAAAAAGGTTTAATTGATATTGCCTAGAAATTAATTTTCTGTTGTCTTATTACCGACAGTCGAAAATAATATTCATACGAAGTAGCGAGGAGATCTACAGAAATAGCAGAAGTAATGGGTAAATGATGATTAATCGTCTTAGGACTCCTCTAGCAGATGAATGAGAACAGGTTCATGAAATAAATATTCCTTTATTTCCGGGACAAGTAATCGACAAAAACATGGATTACAGAAATAAAGAAAGATCTAGAAAGAAGCAACATCAAAGAATCGGAAGCAACAGACAGGAATATTCTTGAGAATAAATTTTGAATTAATTAGAATTTAGAATAAATGTAGAAGGTTTTCAATGCAGAAGAAATAAGCAGTCGGGAACAACATGGACCAAGGTAAAAAATATCAACATTGGAAGGAGTATCGGAAAAATAAAAAGCAACAAGGAAAGACCAGGAAATGAATCTGTTACCGATCCTAGTTAGTCAATAAAAAAATGTTTTTAAGGTGTTAACACCATTAATAACAGTGTAAGAGTACTTCAGAGATCTAAAACATCTCCATACGTGTTTTTTACATATCACCATAGTCAAATTAAACCCCCTGACTTGGCAAATGGCGAAAGTGAGCTATACGTAAAACTTTATCTCAATTAATGCCATAATCTATGTGGATATAAATAAGAACGAACAGTTGTGAAGGAATAGTCAGTAAAGCTTTGATGAGGTGTCGTCCACAGGATACACTCACGGTGCGTGTGCTTTATGTCTGATACAATGCTGAATTTTCACTTGCACCTCCAGTATTGGAATTACGCCTCGTCATTTGCAGCTGACGCTCAATAACCCAGGGCGACAGCCAGATACTGTAAATTTTAGACTTTCTGCTCAAAAAATTATATGACTCGATTACAACTGGTAATCGTTCGTGGTGTGTTTCCATGGTTTCGGAAAAGGCCTACACTATACACAAACGGCTCACTTTCAAACGTCCTACCATTAGGAATTAAAGTGAACGTGTGCCTGCGTCCATGTCTGCAGAAAACTGTTTGGAGGTTAAAATTATTTTGCACGTTTGATTGTTCATAAATTTTAAAATGAGTCTGTAAATATAAATTATTTACTATGCAAACGAAAAATATTTTTTCATTGAAAACAAATAATTTTTTTCCCATGAGAACTAATATTGTTTAATTTTTGTAAATTTACCATTTAAAGTTAAAATTCCTCCACATTGAAAAGTATTCGAATCTTTCGTCCTGAAAATCGGTTATGGAAGTTCTTCCCGGTTTATTATGTGGAAAAACTAATTACGTATTGTAAAATGCTAATATCCCTTGTGAGATTTCTGTACCCTCACAAGTTGAATTTTAGTGTTATGTTGCAGTTAGCGAGCAGTTATAATCGGTTCTGAAAGAATCCAAACTCTAGTAGACGAAGCTGCGAATATACACTTCAGCGCCAAAGAAACTGGTATAGGCAAGCGTATTCAAATACAGAGATATGTAAACAGGCAGAATATGGCGCTGCGGTCGGCAACGCCTATATAAGACAAGTGTCTAGCGCAGTTGTCACATCGGTTACTGCTGTTTTAACGGCAAGTTATGAACATTTAGGTGAGTTTGAACGTGGTGTGATAGTCGGCGCACGAGCGATGGGACACAGCATCTCCGAGGTAGAAATGAAGTAGGGGTTTTCCAGTGTCCTAGGGCCGATACTCTACTCTCTCCACACCTCGGACCTACTCAGGACACTTCAAGTTTCTCGGACGGTTTATGCGGACGACACTGCAATCCTTACGAGAAGTCTATGGCTGCTAGGCATACACCGACGCTTGTTGAAGGCGTGTTCAGCCGTAGAGGACTGGGCAACAAATTAGAGGATATGCTTCAATGTGACTAAGAGCTAAGAGGCATCGGCCAGTGAGTCCACAACTGCAGCTTTTCGGAAAGCCTATACAATGGGCCGATGACGCAAAGTGCTGTGGCGTCACCCTTGACCCTATGATCACCCGGCAGCAGCACGTGCGAGATTTTAAATGTAATGCGTAGCAATGACTAGGTGCGCCCTACCTCCACCTGGATGGAACATCGACCCTGATGATCGACTGTAGCTCATTGCTCGTCCACACATACCACGGGTCTCTATTGACTGTATGCACGATACTGAGGTAGCCCTGCTCAGCAAGATGCCCACATGAGTTTCCAATAGAGCAAGTGTGAGGTCAGAACGGACCTCACCCTCGTCCCAGTGCCTCTATGAAGGATATCAAGCAAAAGCTACAAATTTTTGTGTTTTTTTTTTAAATGAATAAGTATATTTCTAAAAGCTGTTACAAACACTTTCTCTACTGGGAAAATCAATTTACATATTTACGTAATGATGAATCTGATAGACGATCAGATATGGATGGGTTGAATTAAACAAAGATACTGTGTAAATTTGAGAACGATAAAATGGACTGGTGTTGCTCTGCCAATGATCTTAAAGGGACCCCTCTGAATGCACGTCCACAAAGGAAGCTTTACGCTGAATGAACAAAAATACTACCAAAAGAGTTCTTCCCTTTTATTTAACTCAAGAGTCATTTGACTGGCTTTATGCTATTCTTATTCTGCCCTCTCTAGTGTTCTTATCCTGTCCCTTTCTTGTGCTCATCTTTTCATTACTATGTAGCTACCAAACTCAGCATCCTTGGAAATATATTGTGCAGACGTATCACTACTTCCAAAGTCATTTATGGATACAGGAGCAGATGTGCCACTAACTCATTCCATCCACTTCTAACCAGATTCCTTTGGCAACCCTCCCTTTCCAGTACTGCATTATTTCGTAGTTTATCTGCCTACTTAATTTTGATCGGTCTTTTCCATAGCACCACATTACAAATGCTTCCAGTTTTCTTCTCTCCTTCACTTCGCCCCCCCCCCCCCCCCCCCCTCCTGCCCACAATCCAACATACTTGTACTACTACATAGTTCTCAAATTTGTTATCTTTCCCCTTTCTACTAGCCTTCCTCTATCTCTCTTTATTTATTTTGTAGCTGAGTACCTGGTATTGCCCAGGTATGTATTTACTCAGGTCTTCTAAAATCCATCTCCTACTTCCTCCTGCCAATATCCTCCTCTCCCTACTGTCCATTGCCTCATACCTCTCTCTGTCCATCCCCTCCACCCCTACCGTCTGTCTGTCTCCTCCTGCCTGTTTCTCTTTCAATCTATTTCCCCGCCTCTATCTTTCCATCTGCTTCTTCCTCTCTGTCCACCTCCCACTCCACCCACTAAATCCATCTCCTCATCTCTTCCTCCCCACTCTCTCCTCACACCTCTGAGGCCATCTCAACCTCCCCCCTCTTTGACCATCTCCTCTTCCCCCCTCTCGCTTTCCATCTAATATCTCCTCCCTCTGTCCATGCTTACTCCTTCTTTCCTCTGTCAATCTGCTCCTCCCCCTATGTTCCTCTGCTTCTTCCCCATCTGTCCATCTCGTCCTCCCCCTCTTTCTCTTCCTCAACATCTCCTTCTCTTCCTCAGTCCATTACCTCTTGCCCCTTCATTTGTCAGCATCTCTCATCTCCTCTCTCTCTGTCCATCTCCTCACTTTCTGTACATTTCTCCCTCCCCAACACATGCACATCTCCTTCTTTCCCTTCTCTCTCTGTCCATCTCGTCATTCCCGCTTCTCTGCACATTATCAACCACACCTCAGTAGGAGGTCACTTTATCTTACTTTCCTTCCAAATAGTATGAAATATGTGTACCAAGCTGGGCTGAAGTCGAGCCAGGGTCTTAGTAGGAACTTTTACCCTTGGCTTTGCCCACCTACGCACATAGCACATACATTTGCCATACACTTAACGTATTTCACAAATATTTGTTACCTATTCTACCTGTATCTCTCGCGAATTTCGCCCTGCTGTTTCCTCTTCACGTAGTTCATTGTTGATGACGTCGTATCTCCTGAACAGTGTGTCGTTTAATGATGTGATTTTGCAGGTACATCCTGTGGTATATTTGGATACCGTCTGCGAAATGTATTGCGAATAGTGTTAGTAATAAAGAAGTAATAAATGAAAATGTCATACATCATGCTGCGTTCAATGTTTATGACGACATAGCTCCTGAACTATCTATCGTACAACGATATATTTTTGGAAGTACATTCACTGGTGTATGTGAATACTGTCTGCAGACTGTTTTGCAAATTGAAGTAATAAATTAAAAGATCATGCTGAATGCAGCAATTCTTCTCTGGCGCACTTTACCCTATCAGAACTAAACCGATCGTGCTATAAAGTTTCATTTCCATTTTATTATTTTGTATATTACTCTTATATGTGCTTTGGTTCTCGGAGTAATCGTCTGATAGTTTTCATATGTATCAGCTGGTGCTCTCTTTGGTAATGCGATGATAATGCTTTTTCTCTGCATGATTTCTACTAATGTCTACCATACTTCTAGACTCCCACGTTTTCATAAAATTTCTTCTGCACGTAGTTCCTCCAGTTTCTTCCTTTCTTATATTACTTGTGGCTCGTTTCTGTCACTGGAAACGACATCCCATTAATCTTGTTACCCCTAAATGTGCCACTTTACTATACGCGTTTTGCTTACTGGTATCAGAGATGACTTTTCATTCTTATTGTCGGGCATTCATAGAACACTTAACGATCATAAATTTCTAGGACTTCCATGACAGTTAGTTCTGCTCCAGAGAAAACGCGGTAAATGAGCCACGATTTCCTGAGTTTCCTATTGACCGGTATCAGTATCACTCCGTCTGCGAGCTTCTATCGGCGTATACACTCTGTAGATCACTGTGACGTCCGTGACAGAGGGTACATTCCCCGCAGCATTAAGATTTTTTGAATTCCGTTCACGGATGGAGAGAGGGAAGAGTGGCTACTAGTACGCCACTGTATGAGGCTTACTTCCCTGATTTTAGCTGCAGCTACGGAATATACACGAATAGCGTGAAGCCGGTTAGTTTTCATGTTGTGTCATTATTAACCAAAATTTCAATCGTTGAGTCCTTATTTTCAGTTGGGAAAGAAAGAATGGGATAAACAGATTACAACCTGGAAACTCCCGAATAGATAAAACTCTGTGCCGGACTGAGACTCGAATTAGGGACTTTTGCTTTTCGCGGGCAAGTGCTCTACCGACTGAGCTACCTAAACACAACTACCGACCCTCCTCACAGCTTTTCTTCCGCCACTACCTCGTCTCCTTCCTTTCGAAAAATGGTTCAAATGGCTCTGAGCACTAAGGGACTGAAAATCTGAGGTCATCAGTCCCCTTAAACCTAACTAAACTAAGGACGTCACACACATCCATGCCCGAGGCAGGATTCGAACCTGCGACCGTAGCGGTCGCGCGGTTCCAGACTGAAGCGCCTAGAACCGCTTGGCCACCATGGCCGGCCCTTCCTTTCGACCAACTTCCTGTCCGGCACACAGTTTTAAACTGCCAGGAAGTTTCAATCAGCGCACACTCCGCTGCAGAGTGAGGATATCATCCTAAATTATAACCTTGTTTCAGCACGTGCTCTCTGGAAATAATTCGTATATAACAAGGAACTAATCACTGATCAGCCAGAACATTATGACTACCGACCTACTATCGATATAAAACCACTCAGGCGACAGCAGCTCCACGTGGCGATGAATGGCTCCTAGTCAGACACACACACTATCCTTGTGGTATCAGTGAGCGTGTTGAGAATCTGTAGAATGAGGAAGGCGCGCGATCTATCTGAGTTTGACCGAAGGTAGATCATGATGGCCTGGAGGCTCGGCACGAGTATTTCGGAAACTTCAAGATATGTCGGGTGCTATGGGAAGTGTCTTCGGCACGTGGCGGACCGAAGGTGAAACCTCGTCTAGGCCTCGCGGGGCTGAGCGGCCACCCTCTTTACACATGTCAGACGTCGTAGGCTGGGCAGACTGGTAAAACAGGGCATGCAGCGAACTGTGACGGAACTAGCGTCAGACTTTATTTCAGAGCAGAATAAAAGTGTGTCTGAACACACAGTGCCCTGAACAAAATCGGCCTCTATACCTATGCATGTGCCAATGTCAGCATTACAATATCGGCAACTACGAGTGAAATGGACACGTGACCATCAGCACTGGATGTTGGCACAGTGGCAGAGCGTTGCATGGTCTGATGAATCCTGATACCTTCTTCATCATGCCAATAAGAGGGTGCAAATCCGTCGTCTTCCAGTGGAACAGCTACTTGACACTTGTAGTACGGGACGGAGACAAGTTGGCGGCGGCTCCATTATGCTCTGAGGAACATTCGTGGGTCCAGTGGAGCTGGTGCAAGGCACCATGACGGCGAAGGATTATTGTACACTGTTTGCAGGCCACGTACACCCCTTCATGGCGATCATGTTTTCTGATGGCAGCGGCATTTTTCAGCAAGATAATGCACCGTACCACATGGCCAGGTATGTCATGCAGCTGTTCGAGAAACACATTGGCAAGCTTCAATTGATGCGCAGGCACCCCAACTCACCAGATATGAAACCGATAGAAGACACCTGGGATGTCACTGAACGCGGCATCAGAGCGCGTTGCCTGCCTCCGTGGAGTTTATGGGAATCAGGTAACTTACGTGAGCAGATGTGGTGCCAACTACATCCAGCCACCTACCAAGACCTCATTGCTCCCATGCCACAACGCGTCGCCGCTTTTATGTTCGCAAGGTGCACATATGGCTATTAGGTAGATGGCCATAATGTTCTGACTGATCAGTGTATGAAAAAATTAGCACGGTTGCCATTGAAAGACCGGGGTCAGCCTTGTTGGCCAACTACGTCATGGGTGAGTTTGAGGACCAAGCGTTGGGCTCTGCAAGTTTTGAGCCTGTCATATCTTGAGAATTTGTGAATGATACGTTTGTAACGTCCCCTCAAGGCGAAGAGTAACGTCATCAGTTGTAAGACAACCTGCGTTCCATTCGTGAGAACATCTAATTTGCCATCAGGATTTAAAAAGGACGAAAGTTTCACCGCCAAATGGACACTTTTTCCAAGCCGACAGACACTGTTCTGTTCCTGCGAACAGATATCCATAATCATCTTGTGCAGAACAAAGGTGTCCTCAGTATGTCTGTCCACAAGGTACAAATGACTGCTGAAAAGGACGATCTACAGGAAGAAATCAATCACTTCAGAAAAGATATTGAAGACTTTGGCTATCCACTACGGAAGATACGCAGATCTTTATAAATCAGACTGAAGGTGAATGTCCTACCTAAAGAATCTAATGAGACAACGTTCTAGCCTATGGCCTTCCTACTTTTTGTAGGGAATCAATCTAAAACAAGTTGTATCATCTCGAAACATAAAGTCATGGTCAGCTCGTAAGCTCTGGGCAGGATGACCTGACTCTATGGAAGGCAGTCATGAATACAGTACGTCGGATGTGTTTTACAAACAGAACAAGAACGTCCCGCGGAACATGGAAGCTAGACCCGTCTGCTACAGCCTCGTAAATTCGCTGTTGCCGGGCACTGTATACAGGCAGACAACGCTGCATACTACGAGAAGCTCCAGATTTTTAACATCTGTATCACCACTGGCGGTTTCGGTGTTCAGAGAAGCCATTGAAATACATGCGACGAATGATGTAGTTAGAGGTCGTGATGGTTTCAAGTGAAGTGGGGAATCCTGCGCCGGCAATAATTAGCTCTCATAGACAAGTGTGTAAAGGGAATGTATCATCTAGATAATGCAGAGGAGAGAGCGGATAGGTGGAAAGAGTTCAAAAATGGTTCAAATGTCTCTGAGCACTATGCGAATGAACGTCTGAGGTCATCAGTCGCCTAGAACTTAGAACTAATTAAACCTAACCTAAGCACATCACATACATCCATGCCCGTGGCAGGATTCAAACCTGCGACCGTAGCGGTCGCTGGGCTCCAGACTGTAGCGCCTAGAACCGCACGGCCACTACGGCCGGCTAGGAAAGAATACACCGAAGGCCTCTATGAGGAGTCGATAGAGATGAAATAGTGGCTTTAGTATTAGAATCAGAATTTAAATGAGTTTTTGAATACCTAGGATCAAATAATGAAGGAGGGATGGATAACACTCCATCAGATTTTCTAAAATCATTGAGGGAAATGACAACAAAATCACTGGTCACGTTGGCATGCAGAATATACGAATCTGGCCATATATAATCTAGATAACATTCCATCAGCATTTCTAAAATCATTGGAGACAGTGGCAACAAAACGACTGTTCACATTGGTATGTAGATTATATGAGTCCGGCGATACACCATCTGACTTTCGGAAAAAAACATCATCCCCACAGTTCCGAACACTGCAGTAGCTGACTAGTGCGAGGAAGATCGCAAAATTAGCTTAACATCACATAATCCCAAGTTACTGACAAAAACGGTGTACAGAAGAATGGAAAAGAAAGTTGAGGAGGTCTTAGATGACGAACAGTCTAGCTTCAGAGCACCAGAGAGGCAGTTCTTGACGTTGCGGTTGATAATCGAAGAAAGACTGAAGAAAAATTAAGTCACATTCCTAGGATTTGTGAACGTCGAAAAAGCGTTCGACAGTGTAATATGGTCCAAGTTGTTCGAAATTCTTAGAAAAGTAGGGTTAGCTGTAAGAAAAGATGGGTAATATACCAATCTACAAAAGCCAGGAGGGAATAACACGAATGGAAAATCAGAAACATTTTTACTATGTACGGACTTTATATCCTCGACCTTGTGGTCCTGACTGGACATTTCCTTCACGACTGACCATATGGTTTTAGTTTTATTCTGTGAATTAGCGGTTTCATATGGGTACCACATGTCATTTGCGCTCCTAATAACATTTTAGGCTCTTTGCAGTATTGTTTGTAACCGGCTACTGTAGCTAAATGCTGACTACTTCTAACATTTTGATATAGTTCCCATTTTCTTCTACGTGATATTCTTATGTATCTAAGGATAGTTGATCAATTCGTTTGCTGTCAGATGTACAGTTTGGTTTTAGAAGTGGTTTAACAACTGAAAATGCTATTCTCTTTCCTCTGTGAATGTATTGGGAAGATTAAACAAAAGTTTCGAACGCTAGGCATCTTTTTTTGATTTAACTAAGGAGTTTGATAGTCTTCAACTTTTATAGTCCTGTCTTCCTCAGTTGCGTGTAATATTACGGTATATTAATAATTTTTACTTATGGACCGTCTGACAGCAACTGAATAAAACACAATTTTAGTGCCATACGCGTTTCGCCTTTATTTTCTGCAAGGCATCATCAGTGGCAGGTTGCGTCGACAATTTCCTACATATTACGCTCCTGTTGCATTTTTGGTGTTGTTCTTCTTCTTATGAACGCCAATTTGCTGTTTTTTCCCCATTCCACAACACTATGCACTGAACGCTTGTTTTAAAGCCATATATAATCTAGATCTGCCACTGATGATGCCTTGCAGAAAATAAAGGCGAAACGCGTATGGCACTAAAATTGTTTATCAAAAAATATTGCTCTAGGCGTGGGACCATTGAGCAATGCCGGAAGTAGCTCACAACTGGTTCACCTCTTACTTTAAGAACTGACAACAAAAGGTGATTCTCCACAGTATTGAGAATGTTCATGATGTAAGGTCCGAGTGGGGCATGGTTAAATGGGGGAGGGGGGGGGGGGATATCCCAGGGATCAGTGCTGGATCCATTCCTGTTCCTTATTTATATAAATGATGTACCTTCTAATTCAATTGTGGTTTCTGTTTGCTTATGACATAAGCTTGATAATAAAGGTTGATATGTGCAACGTTGGCACTGTTTCAAGTAGCGCAGTTCAAGACACAAGTTCTTGGCTTGTAGAAAATAAACTAACGCTAGATCAAAATAACACTCAGTTCTTACAGTTTGTAACACGAAAGTCAATAAAACCTGCTATAATTACGCAGAATGGACATATGATTAGTGAGACTGAACAGTTCAAATTCTTGGTTTAGAGACACATACGAGTAAACTGTCGTGGATCGCCCGTGTTCAGTTTCTTGGCTACCATTTTTACTATTACAACATTATCTGAAGTAAGTGATAGCTCGACACTGTGCATATTTTCATTCGATTATGGGGTCTGGTATTATATTCTGGGGTAACTCTTCCCATTCTAAAGGGTATTTTTGTCTCAGAAACGGGTGGTTCGGGCAATAAGTGGTGTAAGTTCACGAACATATATTCGGCCCCTACCGATTCTCACTTTGACCTCTCAATGCTGCATTTGGATCGCACTTCCTTGACTCGTGCAGGAAGGCGTACAGTACTCTGCTGTCCATTTTCAATAAGCTACCACAAGATTCCAAAAATCTTAGCAGTAATCTACGCGATTTCAAATCTAAACTGAGTAGTTGTCTCATGGGTCACTCCTTCCATTCTGGCTACAAGTTCCTTGAAAAATTAAACTGATTCCTGTGTTATATTGTTAGTGGAACTTACATAAACTTATAGCTTGACTTCTTTTTAAAATTCATACACATTTCATTTTATTCGTTATTACTTTTCTGTTGTAATTTCATGTACTGACATGTTCCATGACTACGGAGCTTTGCTCCTCAATTTGGTCCTACGGAACTAGACGTGTAAAATAAAATAAATAAAGAATAACTGCGGAAATGATCATTAGAGCTTTTAAATTTTGAGCGACAGTCTTCTACTCATTTTCCTGCACCTGCGATATGCTCAAAGTGAACAAAAGAGATACTGGAAGAGAAAATAGAAAGTTTCAGGGGAACTCATTGCTTTAAAGATGGCGTCATTCTTCTTAAAAACACATGGTTTCTTCACTTCTTAATTCGACTAAAACTTTATTTGCATGCAACATATCTTTTGTAAGCTGTATTATTTGTAATCCAAACTTATTATAGTAATGAGTAATGTTTACATACTGTAACTACAGTAATGAAAAAAATCACAAATGGTTGTTGTGACAAACAAGCCAGAACTATCCCCGCTGCAGAAGCTGGCCTTGCGGCCGCGATGGAATGCTTCCTTCCTTCCGTGGAGCCGCGGTCCCAGCCGCTGGAATGACTGTCGGGGCGGGAGGGGAGCATCCCCCCACCACCACCACCTCGATCTCCCTCCCCCTCCCCCTCCCCCTACTCGACCGCCCACTGCCTGCGACACAGCGGCGCCGCTTAAAGCAGAGACGTCTCTTCCTGCTGCAAACTTTGACGCCAACACGCTCTGAAGGCAAACCAGTTGATTCTGGCAAATACCATAGCACCTGATCAAACAAGTAACACGAATAGTTCGCTAGTGTCTTGTCTGTGTGAAATATAACCGTTTCTAATTTTTTATTTTTGCCTTCAGTCTGTGAATCGAGTTGCTCTGATTAAGCCTGTAAGTACTTCCTCTCCACTGCTAATGCCTTTATCTCGAAATAGCACATCCAGTTTTCTCAAATATCACGAGGGTATTACAAGAATGGGAGCAAAAAGGAATTGGCTGGAGTAAGATCGATGTGGTGTCACAGTAGGAAAACGTCGGCGAATAGTGCAAAATAGTAGACATCGAATGACTTTTCGTCAGTGTTGTGCTTTTTCACGTCTATTCCTGCAGTGCTGCTGCAACCAGAGACTTTCTAGATGGAATGGCTTCATCAGCCAGTACACAATTCGAACCTCGCTCGTAACGATGAGGACCTTTTCAGAATGTTCAAAAACGTCGTAGGCGAAAAACCTTCGGAAGTTATGCCGAGCTGACCGAATTCAGAGAATAGCTTGCTCAATTGAATGGCTGTCTTTAGTTAGGACACGGAAATTCTGAAGACTGTAAACAGACAATTGTTCAAATACTGGAAAGGAACAAATACAAAGTAGGTTGACAAGAAAACGTGTAACTGAGACGGTATCCTATTGACACGCTATTTAACTAACTGCATCTTGTGAGGAAAGCCTTACGAAAATTTTGCAATATGAAATCAAATTGCCGGCCGCGGTGGTCTAGCGATTCTAGGCGCTCAGTCCGGAACCGCGCGACTGCTACGGTCGCAGGTTCGAATCCTGCCTCGGGCATGGATGTGTATGATGTCCTTAGGTTAATTAGGTTTAAGTAGTTCTAAGTTCTAGGGGACTGACGACCACAGATGTTAAGTCCCATAGTGCTCAGAGCCATTTGAAATCAAATTCTTCACATTAATTACTTCCTGCGAGTAGAAAATAGTTGTTTACGTAACAACTACACTTTGTGATAGCATATTCATTATGTGTAGTTAGACAGTTTTCTTCGATGTCACTCCTAATATTTGAACACAACATACACTTAAAAATTCTACTAAAATCAATGCTGGTGACACCTACGCAAAATTGTGTGAATTACTTCCAAACTTTAAACTGTGTACATTAAAATAAGAGGTTCATAATAAGGACGAAGCATTGTCCGTCAACACTTGTCAGACGGAGATACAAGAGTAGTTCAATACCGAGTAACGAAGAAGGGGACACGATCGGTGTTTACTGCATGTGACGGTAAGTTGATCCTGCCTGCACCAAGTCAGACCCTTCTATGTAGACCTACCCGCTACGTAGAGCTGGCTCTCTGTTTTGCTTGTTGTTAAATAATAGCTGCCTGCAGCCGCCCACACCCAAGATTAAGGCAATAAACAGCTTCTACGACGACTTCGTGACGACGTACGAACGGAAAGCTCCTCAAGGAGTGGCGTGCGGACTGACTTTCGAAGCAACTGGAGGCGATGATGGTGCTTACGCTACGACCCTATGATACAGCTTTAGGGACCCTAACCAGTTACGTATAGACTATTTCGTGATGGCGTAGCGCAAGTGAAAGGAAATATGCCCAAGATTGCAAATATTAGCTTTACAAATACGCTAACTGGTTGCAAGAGAAACTTTGTGTGACTTGCAGAGAATTAGCTCCCATGTACGCAAACCCTTCAAAATAATTATGGTACCTCCTCATTCTCAGATTTGATCAGATGCATGGAACACATGTTGTAGCTTGAAGTATACACTAATCCTTTAGATATTAACGTAATCACTAATCCATATGATTCAATTCATATGAACGGAACTAACACGTCTTTTATCTAAATTTTGGTTTAAGTATTGGGCCTCGAAGAGTTTTCTGATTCTGCCTAACCACATTCTTTCTAATCGGCTCGTTGTTTTTTCCCATCTCTTGGAGTAGAACAAACATCTAAAGATGTGATGTTCACTCTCCGGAATAATGTCCCAAAATACTTCATGTCGATATGAAGTCATGTTTACGTCTTCGAGTCCAGTTTTTCCCTCTTTCGTCTTTCCGCTTTTCTGTTTCTCCTAGTAACTCCCATCATGCAACGCTCAGTGTCTGTACTGCTTTCACACTTGAATGTCATGTGTCATTGCCCTATACCAACAATGCTCTCTCACTCCATAAACTTTCCAATTTACGGTAATTGGAAGCTTATTTCTGAAATATTTATTTGATTTATGAGAAGTACACGTCGCCATTCTTAGTGTTCTGTTGATATCTTTCGCTGTCCGTCGATGCTTGTCTTCATCTGCTCCAAATACTAAGTGTTCAGCTGATTCTAGCAATTGTTAATTTATTATTTTTCTTTTCATTTGAAATGCGAATTACATTTTGAGGAAAACATCTAGATGTTTTCATATGGAACAAATAGAGAGAGAAAATAAGGACATTACACAAATATTGAAATATATAAAAGAGACTGTAGATGAGACTGGGTATAGACTAGATGATAAGGATAAAGAGACGATAAAATAAGAAAGATATGACTCTTTCTAAATACTTGAGATTAGAGGGAAAAGGTGAAACAAATAACAGTAAATTAAACTTGAAATATGCTGCCTCAGGCAGGGCGTGGATTACTTTACGGCTCTTACACAGTTCACGATAACAGGCAACATTTTTCTGCCGCTGAGAGGGCCTGGTGTTCGCCTGTCGGCTGACAACGCGACGGACGCTGCTGCTGAAAGTGTAGCCTCACCGCCAGGCGCTCCCGCTTTCTGCTGCTCCCTGCCTGGCTGCCGCCGCCGCTGCTGTTGCCGCCGCTTGGCGCTCGCTGCTACGCTGCGCTCGGTGTTGCGGCTGGGGCGCGGAGGGCGGATGGTGACACGGCGACAGGACTGACGTGGGCCGCGTGGCGCGTCGCTTGCTGTTGCAGCTCGGCTCGGCTCGGCTCAGCTCAGCTCGGCTCAGCAGCTAGTTGATCGCTGCTCGCTGCGTCGCGGAGTCGGCTCTACGCTCAGCGCTGATGGCGGCGTGGGCGCTCTCTGTGTTGCAGGCCGCCATCGCTATCATGCCGGTAGGCGGCCGGGTCGCGGGAAAGGTGGGGATCTTCTCCAACCTTCAGAACGGTGAGTGCGCGCTCACTACTCCTCAAATGTACATTCGCTCCTAAAAGTCACATTGAGACAAGTATCAGCTGATACTATAGACAGCACTTAATTTTCTTTTTTAAGTTCTCGAGAATTTGTCATTATTTTAGACTGAATCTCGTGGGCAGTGCTCTGGCAGAGTGAGCTATCCAGTCAGTTCAGCTTGTCCCTCGTTCCTACTCGCAATTCTTCAATTGATCTCTCCTGAAAAACTCGCTCCAGTAGCCCTCCAGGAAGAAAGAACATCGCAAAGAAATGCCTTAGCCACACCCTAAGGGACCTGTTCCAAAAAGGATCTTTCTCTCCGTAAGGGTGTGTGCTTCACTTTGAACTCCCAAATTACTGTTGTGAGCGAGACCAGGAACCTGTCGGCAAGAGGACAATTAGCATAGAATGAGGATATGTAATGACATCAGTGAAATTCGTCCAGTAACACTGAATCTGCACTGTAATGAAGACGTTCTTTACTTATTTATTTGGTATTTGCTTTTAGTTTTCTTCTGTGTAAGGGAACAGACCGAATGTTGTACTTAAACTGGCATGAATGTAGCACGTAATACCTTAACTAAATTTCAAATGTGTTAGTAATAACTAAGAATTATGATATTTAAGGGAAAATTCTACATAGAATATCTGCATAGAAAGGAACAATAATGACTAAAAATGTGTACCATTTGCCTGCCTAGTGCACAGATATCTTTCATCTGGAATCCAATTGTCACCAACTATTGCTCTTTTACGCTGTGCAGCAGTGGTAGGTCACAAATTTTTTAATTTATAATTCTGGACTACACTACTATACAACGCTGCACTACACTGCATTACACTTCACTACTGTACTTGGTATCAGAACCACGCTGAATTTATGATTTGTCTGGATGGTTAGCTCTGACACGCTGAGGTACACCTCAGGATTCACAGGGTTTAGGCTTCTGTGCTCGAAGAGGTGTAGAGGTTGGCTGCCAGCAGACGAGGTCTCAGGAAATCCTTCCTCGTCCCCCGAGGCTCATCTCCTCAATGCTTCCAGAAGATTACTGTGGGTGGAGTATGGCCTCTTCTTCGTTTTCGGAAAGCCATGTTGGTTTGCAGTTCATAGTCTGATATTTTAGGTGTCAGCGAGTTCCGGTTATGCCACAGTTTCTCATTCCTTATTATATTAAAGACTGTTGCATTTACAAATGCGTTCCTGACCTGGTCTCCAACACCTTGTCACATGGTACATTCCCATGTGATGTGATCCGGGATTCCGAATGCTCCCCATTCATAAGTGTCTGTGGTGCGCTGTTGTATTTTTAGGAAATAGCTGGGATATGCTCTTGGACCATGTCTCGACGGTAGTTTATACTGATAAGTCAAAAACATTACGACTACCGTCCAACTCGACACTGGACGCGGTAACAAAAGTATATAGGCGAAGTAGACAAGGAGACGGGATCACCCTAGCGGTCATATGAGCTGCAAATGGAGAAATTCATTGCGATAAGCGACTTTCAGAAAGGGCAGATTATTATTACGTAGAGCCTGTGAATGGGTACCTCGAAAATGGCGAAGCTGGTTGAATTTTCACATGCTACTGTCGTGAGTATCACGGGAAAGAGGTAGGAGAACAGGACAGAAGATGGGGATCGGAGGCTTCTTTAAAGACTAAAGTAGTATAGATGGTAATCTGTGGCATCTCTGCCGAAAGAGCACAATTCTTGGGCAGACGTAAATATTTCGGAGCACATCGTTCATCGTGCGTTGTTGAAAGTAGAACTCCGCAGCCGACCCAACGTATTCACATGTTTACCCAACGGCATCGTCAATTACGACTGCAGTGGACACGGGACCATCGGGATTCGACCGTGGATCAGTAGAAACGTGTCGGCCCTTCGAGTGAATCACGTTTTTGCTGTACTAGGTCGATGGTCGTCTCCACAAGCTCGAAACGTGCTGCTCGCCAGGGATGCAGGCTCATGGGAGCAGTACGGCGCTTGCCTAGGACCTGTGGTTGCAATCGAAGACACAACGACAGCAGCGAACCACATACATTGCTTCATGCTTGTTGTCTTACCCGACGGCGATTTCATCTTCCAGCAGTATAAATGTTCGTGTCTCGGAGCCAGAACCGTGCTACAGTGGTTTGACAAGCCCTATAGTCAACTCACTTTGATGTCTCAGTGAGTAAATTCGCGTGATGTAAATCCAATGTAACCCATTTGGGTCGCTATTGGGCGCCATCACTGCGTACGCAAATCAGCGGCCCGTTATTTTCACAAATTACATGAAACGTGCGAGGACATCTAATGCCACATTCCTCCACGAACCTACCAACAAACTGCCTCAACCCTGTTACGCAGAAAAAGTGATCTATTTCGTTTCTGAGACGGACAAACAAGCTATTAAGCAGGTGGTCATAATGTTTTTTCTCATCAATGTGTAGAGCTCTTGGTCAGAAGGAAGTATGCCATTCTTGTAAGCCACGCGGAGTGGCCGTGCGGTTTGAGGCGCCATGTCACGGACTGCGTGGTCCCTCCCGCCGGAGGTTCCAGTCCTCCCTCGAGCATGTGTGTGTGTGTGTGTGTGTGTGTGTGTGTGTGTGTGTGTGTGTGTGTGTGTGTGTTGTTCTTAGCATAAGTTAGTTTAAGTAGTGTGTAAGTCTAGGGACCGATGACCTCGGCAATTTGATCCTTAGGAATTCACACACATTCCATTCTTGTTCTTTCTTAGGAACTAACTGGTAGGTTCTTCTCCCTGTTTCTGCCCTGTCGCAGATTTCTTGCATCGTCTGCGTAGGTGGTGATGCCGGCAGTGTTTTTTATAGTTTGAAGCTGGTTCAGCAATGATACTATGACAATATCATAGAACTCTGTGGTCAGCCTTCCTAGGACATTTTAATCACACCTGCCTGTCGTTGCAATAATCTCGTACACTGCTGTAGACACAGCTGGCACAATGCGTCTGTTTCGGTCTTTTGAACAGGGCAGGCCACAACAAATTATCAAACGCTCCAGCTATATCAATCACTATGCCTATAAAATACATGTTATGTGAGGTATTCACAGTATTCATTAAATGATTTAACTCATCGTCAGCGTATTTTCCTCGTCTGAAACCGTACTGCAGGAGGCTCATGTTTACTACCTGTCTGAGGTCCCTCAGTGACGGCATAGTAGCTTTTCCTGTACTTTGGCATTTACCAAACAAATAGCCCTGTCATATTCTAGCAGGCCTTGGTGCTTTCTTCCTGTTTAACATCATTGCTAGCCTCACTTCCTTCTAGACGGACAGAGTCACAACGCTATTATTCACATCCTGTTCTAGTAATTCAGAGCGGAGCCGATGGTTCTCTGTGTCTTCGGTCGTTGAATCGTCTGGGAACAAATACCTAAATAGGTACTGCACTGAAGTTCCCCGTCTGTTGTCATCGGCCGTCGCATACTCTCAGGGCTGGTTGATGTAATGATGACGTCGACACCGAAAGTTTGGGCCAAACAGAGTTTCTAACTCGAATTTTCTGCTTTATGCGAGCAGTCGCGTTTGGTAGTCTGTGCACGCCTTCAGGTACATCCCACACATTGATTGTCAACGGCATTTCTTCCAATTATATCTGACCAGTGGACCGAGGAATCTCGCGGAAGATCCTGGCTTAGCATTTCTAAGGTTTATGCTACACGACTTAGATTTCAGTTTGTTGTAAGGCTGTCACAAATTTGAATTCTTGTGCAACTAGCTTCAACATTAGAGTCATTGTCGGGCAGACTTCAAAATTTTGTACAGTGGATGTCACACATATTTATTCATATATCTTTTTGATGAAGTCGTGTCATATTCCAGAGATAAATAGATGTTTAATAGATTTACATTTTGTAGAAGTATGATATACACTATCACAATATTAAATCCTGCCGGGCAATAAATTTAATATCAAAATAAGTTGCAGCAAAATAAAAGTTTCTAGCAAATTGTGGTGGTTTTACATTAAGGGGGGTAGGACGTCAAACGGGCCAACTTGGAGCAGGAGAAGCATCACAGGGTATTTTAATTTCCAGTGTCTATACTTTTACAAATAAAGTCATAAAACTTTGTCAGCATCACCAGGAAGGATTCAGAATTTCCACCTCGAAAACATAAGAAAATAATTTTTTCCACAAGTGAAATGTCATCATTTTTTCACTTACTAATGGCTGCATTTGTTGCTATAGGTACACTTTTCTTCATAAGTTAGAGAGATTCTTCGATGAATTTTGCACAGCATACATACCATACTTATAGGTTTATGAAACTCTAGAATTTATTTAATTTATGAAAAAACTAATGAGCTGTTATATTTTAAACTTCATGTTTAGGAAAAACATAAATTTTATAGTTAATTACCTCAATTTTCACCACAGTTTTTAATAGATTTGGAAAATTCTAGAGTTTCATACACCTTTAAGTATGGTTTGTATCCTGTGCAAAATTCATCGAAGAATCTCTCTTACTTATGAAGAAAAGTGTACCTATAGCAACAAATGCAGTAAGTGAAAAAAAGATGAAATTTCACATGTAAAAAAAATTACTTCGTTATGTTTTCGAACTTCCACTGCTATGAGTGTGAATTCTGAATCCTTCCTGGTCATTCTGACAAAGTTCTATGAATTTATTTGTAAAAATATAGACAGTGCAAATTAAAATGTCCTGCAGTGCGTCTCCTGCTCCATGTCGGCCTGTTTGACGTCCTACCCCGGTTAACAAAGCTGTGCAGTACGACTTAATGGAGACTTTATGCATGAAATTTACTGGAGGCGTGCTCATTATAGGCTATACACATAAAGCCTGGACTTGCAAAGAGCAGGTGGAGTCAGTTCTAATTTTTTCCTCACAAAGATTTCGTTTCTAAAAAAAATATGCTTCTTACGTCGCAGATTTAGCAGTTCTCAAAGATTGCACTAATATCATTCCACATCACTGATTTCATAACTTTATACGCACTGATCAGATATATTTCATACTCGTGAATTTTTAGTGGGTGTATACCCCTATGATAAGCCAAGCTCCTCAATGCAATGCCAATCTTAGAACGGCTCGAATACATGATAGAGTGGGGTTACTGGTTAAGGAGGGTGCCCACGACAGCAGCGGGTCAGGGCTCGACTCACGGGCTGTCACACTTTTCCGTCACCAGCAAACACTCCTCAAAACTCCCTTAGACCTTCCTTTCTCGAGTGCAAACTTCACAAAATAATTGGTAGACACTACTCTATTCCAGCCAGTGACAAAACCACTCATCTAACTACTGACATACGAAGAAATTAACAACGAATATGAATTTCCGTACATGATGACACAAGGAACAGGTGGAAGGGCACTTTAAAAACTACTAACAAAATATACGCTTTATGTCAGTTCTTTGTTCTAATATGAGACTGTAATTTTGTCTTCTGCGTGGTAGCTGTTTGGTATGGTCTCGAAGGCGAAGAATCGGGAGCCTCATTCAGCATCCCGAAATTTTACCTGCTACTCGTTCATTCCTCATATCCCCACAAGGGTTATAAGTACATCATAACAGTTCAGCTCACATAAAATCAGTATCATTTTTAAGTGAAGCGTGACACTTCAAGAGCATACTCATTAATGAAACTATGAATCGTGAAGTATAGGCATCGTCCATTTTACTGATGTTTCTGACGCTGGTTTATCTAGAGAAATTAATTATGCAATAATCATCTGTCTTTCATGTTCCGTTTGAAAATTACGCAGGTACTACCTCGCCCATAAGTGCAACAGTTACATGTAACATAGATCATTTTACGTTAAATTTATCAAAATTGCTGGCGGCAGTAATGAAGCCAACGTCCTAGTTCACCTTCTTTAAAGGAAATCGATTAACAGATAGTACAGAATTCTTGGAAAAATGTCGTATTACCGTCTTGAACAGCTGGTAAAATTCTTTATTTACGCAGGTAATTCCAGTCTGTAAGAGCATTGTCCACGAAAATATTTCAGATTTTAATCTTATTTTTAAAATGATGAATCATAGTGATTTATTTTGCATTTCCCTTTTTGAGTAGCAACTGATGAATTTTGAAATGCACGCTATTCATAGAAAGGATTTTACAACTATTCTTGTTTCCTTCTCTGCAGTATTGTTATTTTCATATACTCTGCAGTATTTTGTACAAGGTTCCCTTGTTGGTAAATAGCTTTGGAGGCATAGTAAACTCATCCTGCCTTCGGAATAAAACTGCTTGCATTCTAGATTGCTTCCGCTCACTGTGGCAGCACCACGGTGTTTGTATCAGTGGCCGTGTCCGCGCCACTTGAACCAGCTGTGGCTCCCAGCGCCTGGCAGTGAGTGTCGTGTTAGTTAGTGCAGCTGATTGTTTCCTGTTTCAGATGGTGAGTCGCTGAGCCTACAATGGCGTCCATCGTCGAGTTGCGCAGCTCCTCCGGTAGAGGTCAGGCGTGCTAGCAAGTGCTAGCGCCTGGCCTCCAGATAAGTGACTTTATAAATAACGCATAACCGGGGCAAATTCTGTGCCGCAAACCCGGTCGCTTGCTCTCTCTGCCTTGGGACTTAGGCCAAGTCCCCTAAAGCTTTTGCTGCAATCCACTTTTATCTCAACGACTTTTAAAAGCTCTTCTAAGGAACTGTGCTGCGAATTCTCCTATACTTATACTGACTAAAAATGATACACATTTCAAATAAATTTAATAAAATGAAGATTCAAGTCAGTAGTAACAGTTTGACTCTAGCGCAGAATTTTATATCCGAGCTTTGGAACATTAGTGCATCCACCACAAAAAGAAAAATTTTCGTCTGGTTGGGGAGAACAGTGGAAGAGAGAAAACTCAGAGCATAAGGGGTCACTAAGGTGAAAAGTAAAAAGTAATCTACGACCACTAACAAGAATTTAACTAATTTTCAGAATAAGGTTTAATTAATTGAGTTAAATATCAGTGCTAGTGAAATAAATTGAGCTCTCTGCATGACGCTTACTGTAAAGTTTTGCTTTTTTAAAACTGAGTGCTATTTAACTTTCAGCAACTGTGAAACCCACTATACCACATTTTTTCAAAAATATTGTTACTTTTGTAGAGAAACTATTTTTTGGTTTTTTCATCATTTTTGCTATCATATATTTTTAAGAATTTCTTTTGTTACCTTAGTGTGGTTTCCTTAACTAATCTGAACTTAATAAATGATGCTTCATAGAAGTTACTAACTTGAAGCAGATTCTTTTATTTGAGGTTGAATGATTTCATTCCAGTTCAAGGCCTATGCCAATGTACAATACTTTAGCAATGTTGTCTAATAGTCCACTCCCAAAACCGTTAATATTCTGTGTAGTGTTCAGCATATAGTTATATGTTCACATACTGAGAAATGAACTACTATTGAAAACAGTGATTTACTAAAAAGTGGAACATGAGAAATTCTTCTAAAATAAATCAGATTCTAAGAACCCGTGCAGTTTCCGCAATAACATCAGAAATGTGAACAAAAGAGATTTCAGTGAATGAAACGACTTCATAAGCAGCAAATTTCAGTTCTTAATATATAGTGTATGTGGATGGTCCTTGAATTTGCCGTGATCCAGAATAGTTATCATTTTTCCGACTATACTTAAGAATTTGTAGCTACATAGCGCTATCACTGGTACACAGGAAAGAAACGCCTCATTTGTCCCTGTTATGCTGTTATTTATATGTATATCAAGTAACTTTTTCATTGGTGTGTTTTGGTTTTATGTGATTCTCTTCCATTTCCAGAAATCCTTGAAGCTGTTAAAGATCTATGTTAAAAAAAGCAACCTCTAATGACAGAGCATGCATAAATCACGACTTAAAATGAAGTTGATAACATACATGCCACAGGAAACATCTCAATGGAAACATGATAGTTCTGTCAATAACAGACATTCTGACACACTTTGTCTGGTTAACTACAAAACTACTATACTTCTAGACATTGGTTATCAGTCCACAGTGTCCACTTCGTATGATGCCAACTTTACTCTCCTGACTATTTTCGTAAAAACATACTTTTTTGTATTACAGTAACAATTAATGGCTGTCACCTAAGTTTGGTTTACATTTGACTAACATTTACCAAAAGTATTTCGAGTTGTTCAACAATTTGTGCAGAATACTAGCACTTATTGAATCCAGTGTAAGAAATCCTGTAGTTTATCACCAATATATCTAAGAAACGAAATGACTATGTATAGTAAATTCTCAGACAAATACCATGCCACCAACGAAACTTGCCAAACTTTGTTCTACTAAATAAAGTTCACATGGTTTCATGTGAATAATTCAATACACTTGACTCATCAATAAATTGTTTAAATGATGAAGATGTATTAACATGTAACTATGTTTTTATTAAATTAGATGCCTAAGATGATAACCAAATGATTAAAAGTTTTGTTGTAATATATTTCCTTTTCCAGATGATCCTATAGCAATCATTGTGTAGCATCTATGTGTCTAGCCTGTAGCATGGCACGTCTGTGTTCTGTACAGAATGTGTTTTAGCACTTCAGCACGTCTGACAATTGTCCTCTCTCTAATTTGTTTCCGAATATTTCCCATATTCTAAACGACCCTCAATATTTTCTTTTTATGTCTCCTGACAAAGCCTAATCTTCAGTTGTTGCTGTTTTTCCATTTCACAGAAATCCTTCATTTTAGATACTGATATGTAAATGTTGGTAACTGACATGAATCTTACTCTTTTTCAGTGTGTCTTTCAATTTAATACACTTCGAAATAATAATGGCAGAAATCTATTATATACTGCTTTAGTTAACGTATTTGACTTCTTGCATGCCTTTCGTATATAGTGTTCATATTGGTTAAAATTCCTTAATTTTTTAAACATATGTTTACATTTTTATGGTATTTACCTTTTATTTGTCATGAAAGAGAACAAGCATACTCATAAATCAAACTCTTATGTATGTTATATTGTCGAAGATTTGCCAGAAAGACAATATTTTCACAATAAATTCTTTGTAACGGCCACTGAACCAGATTTCTTCCAAAAACTGTAGTTTATTTTAATTTAAAAGCGACACTTTATTTGTTTCATATACACTCAGTTATAATTTACTGGGTTATGAAATAGTATGAGTATGTGTCAAAAAAGTTTGACAACCATCTGTCCAAAGACTTAAAAGTAATACGAAATGCAGCCATGCAAAAGCTCTGCCGTGTAGTGCACAGATAGAAATTGGACTTTATGTATTACTTACCAACGTGGATGCTAATCGTCTCACATAGTCTTATATCGACAACAGAGGCCACTGCAGTTTGATATTCTAATATTTTAGATAGGGGCATTATCACAGATATCCATTTGCATCGTTTTAATGTGAGATTGTTATTGACAGGCTAGTGAGTTAAGTTGGTGTATAAATTCGTGTCACTTTTCCATAAGGACACAGGAGATACACATAACATAGACTTTGGTCATCAACAACATATTCTCCTTCACTATTTATATCAGACTGCCAACCCTGCACGACTGCACAAATAATGCGATTTTGAGGCAAAAAACACGTTGAGCTACCTTCGGAGCATATTTCCATACGGAAAGGATGCTCCTTGAAGGTTGTTCAATAGAGAGGGGAAAACGTGAAAATCTGATAACCCAAGGTCAGGTGAATAAGGTGGGTGCAGAATGACTTCCCAGCCCATTTCCTGTGTAATGTTTTAAAAAATGGCTCTGAGCACTATGGGACTTAACATCTATGGTCATCAGTCCCCTAGTACTTAGAACTACTTAAACCTAACTAACCTAAGGACATCACACAACACCCAATCATCACGAGGCAGAGAAAATCCCTGACCCCGCCGGGAATCGAACCCGGCAACCCGGGCGAGAGAAGCGAGAACGCTACCGTAGTGTTTTCTGTCAATCTATCAGAGAGCATTCCGGTATTGTTCTGGAGTAGCATAACTTCACGCAGTCTTCCAGGTTGTGCTGGAAACGCATTTCCTGTGTAGTGTTCTCTGTCAGTCTATCAGAGAGCATTCCGGTATTGTTGTGGAGTAGCATAACTTCACGCAGTCTTCCAGGTTGTTGTGCTGGAAACGCGTCTGCAAGACGACTGAGTTGTTGATTGAAGGTTACACCTCGGGAAGCTATTTGTAGTACTCCACACCATCGGCGATTCACCAGATACATAGTATTGTTTTTTGTGGATGCACGCAGGTGTTTGTACAGGGCATTGCTGCTTCCATTGAGCACAACCACTCATGTATTTTCCTTGTGTTACCATAAAGTCATCATTTATTATCACCAGTAACTACAGAGAATAGGAATGGTCGTTAATAGGGGAAGCGTTTTGTTAGACTGTCAGAAATAGGTAACATGTTAATGACACACAGTTATGAAATGGAAAATAGAAGGAACTAAGATGGATTACAGTATTATTGAGTGTATGTATTTATCGATGTACTGGAAGTGTTTAAGTGTAATAACAACCCAAAAATAGCCAGCACCTCTGAAATAATTTTTGGGCTACATAACGAATGTAAATTTCCAAAAAATTGTCAATCTGTGTGGGATGAAATCACGTAGACGCCTCTAGGAACTATAAGTAACATTATGCAGAGCAAGGCAGACTAACAAAATCCTCATTGTTTCCTTATCTTGGCTGTAATGACATAACGAGACTAAAAATATAATTTTCAACCAAAAGAGGATAAACTACGAATCCTCTGTTCCACGATAGTCAACTATATCCAGTTCCTCGTTTGAAAATGTGTAGCGAATACCTTTCCTGTAACATCCCATATATTCGAAGTGATTTAGATTTCAACGTTAAAACTTCAGTTAGGGTTTTTCTACAAAGACAAGAATCAAAGTTACTCGAAGGAAAACTAGCTAGTAAGAAATCACATGCTTTAAAAATGAGTAAGGAATCATTTATAAATGTTCTCAATTCAAATGTGAATTTAAAAATTGACCAATATATTTCAAGATTCTTAGTCGGTGTGGTAGATAATGATTGGCAGAAGGTAATTAATGGGCACAAGAATGCAGTTGTCTGTGCTTTGGAAATGTTTGTCAAGCAGTGGAGTGTAGAATTCCGTGGCCTCCAGTAAATAGCACAAGTTTCTAATTGGTCACTTCAGGGTCAGTTAGTCTGGATAAGGACATAGGGAGTCCCTTATGGTGCAGGATGCCAGGTATTATTGCCCACTGGAAGGCCATTGTAAAAGGTCAGGGAGGGGATGCTTACTGTTTGGCACTTCACTTGGTTCGTGACTGCTGATCATGGTTGCTAGTTCAATGCCAAATGACAGAGCAGAGGACTTGCCAAGTCAGGAATGAGCGACATCACACACACAATAATTATTATTATTTTGGGTGTTCTGGGACTTCATTTATTGTCTTTCGGTTTCGTGCTACCCCGTGATATGTTGTTAATTCTGAATTAATAACTTAATTTTGTTCACTCTGTTAAATGCTTCTTGTTCATGAATCAATCTTGTGACAGAGAATACATATGGTTACATCTTCCGTCCCTGGTCGATCAGACACTACTGAGCTATCCTTGAGGTTTCCTCAGATCTTTTCCCCCCACAAAATATTTTAGGGATCGTTTCAATTCTTCTAGAAGTGTTAACAGCGCGCTTCATTGTAAAATACGACATGTTAGTTTCTCTATTCTAATTTCTCTCCCATTTTTGGCTATAAAAGCTGCTTTTTCATTACCGTCTTACCGACAGGGTGATGGTATCCACTAAATTGCTAGTGTCTTGTTCTTCTGTTGTTTATATTTAATTACATCTGAAACTTGTTTAACTTGAACGATTTTTGGATTTGTGTGATGATAACCATCGATGTTGCTGCCATGGCATTACAAAATGGAGCCACTTTGTCGAATGTATGTAAATGTTTATTTACCTGATTTTTGGCAGTTCTAATGGTTTTAACTTCACCTTAAAAATTTGAGTGTGCGGTCGTAAATTTAGACAGAAAGAGAAAATCTTGCTGTATATTCCTACTCCAATGTTTCCTCCTTTTTTAGTCAATGAACCGCCTGTGCAGATGTGCAGCCAGTGATTTTCAGCCTGTATCAGATCTTTAGTTTTCTACGCTGTAGCTCTCTTTATTAACTCATCTGTTTCACATTCTTATAATTAACCATTATGTCTAGCTAGTGTTGCAACCGAGGAAGCAGAATTGGAGGGAGTGGGAAAATAAATTTTTAAGTGTCACCTTTCAACTGTTGATATTGTAATCTTATGTCTTCTACCTTTTTGGATGAAACTAATTTGTAGGCGAATTCATATTTTAGACATTAAACTTATTTTGGATAGACGAATCAGTTTCTCATACTGCAGCAATGTCGACTTTTGAATACTTATGTCAGTAGATTCTAATCGAACTGTATTTGTCATTAACAATAAAGCTTTTGTTTTTACTCCACTAGTTATAACTCTTAATGTTTGGTTCTGGATTTCTTCTAATCAGTTGATATTTCATGTAGTAGCTGTAACAAGTGTTCGCTACCATAGGTTGTAATTGGTCTTATGTAGGTTTCTTACGTTGTATTATGCATTGTGCTTGAACGTCCCCATTTACTACAAGCTGATCTTTTCAGTGCGCTGATCCTACTTTTTGCCTTCTCAGCACATTTATTTATGTGGGTTTGCACGTTTAATTTTCGATCCATACAAACCCCTAAATATTTAAGGTGTTCATTCCATTGCATGTCTTCCCCACTAATTGCTAAAGAGAATTTTGGATGAGAGTGACGTTATACGACAACTTCTTGTTTCAGTCCTTTCTAATTATTTTCTTTCATCTCTTTTGTACGTTCCTGGACATCTACATTAATCCGTTTTTCTGTCATTTGTCAGGAGCGATATGTCGTTGTACGAAGGGTAATGGCTAATTCACGTTTCTTAGTGCCTCCCATTTTATCAGTGACGATTTTAATCTTGCTCCACAAATGGATTTCATCTGGCCATCTAAAAAACCACCTTAGACACTTCCTGTCGCGTCTCATACGTCTTCCATCTTTTCATATAGTGTACGACGGCTGCTTCCATTACTTTCTCAGGCAACAGAATACTGCTGGGCGTACAAAGCCAACGAAACAGTGGTACGTGTTCCTCTAGCATCCCGCAACTTCTTGCTTCCTAAATCTGATCACACTAAGTACAGTGGTAAGAGGACGATGAATGTAGCAGTAGCTTTGACTGCCCCTGGCTCCAGCAAGTCTAGCGGATGGGTGGATCTCGAGGGGATTAATGTTCATCCCGCTAGCGGTCAACGATTTTGTGGCGGACCTGTCAAGTGAGTAACGCGAAAGGATTTGTGTCTTTCTTTTCGGATGCAGGAATCACACCTAAGACCAACATCTAAACACATGAGGTATTCGGCGATTTAAACAACCTAATAAAACATGTTATTAAAGGAAATGTGTTTGTATAAAATCAAATTCGAGTACTATTACCTATGTTTATTGTGTCTTTTTCACTGAATAACCGATTCCAAGATGATCTTCCAGCTAGTGATATGCCTAACAGACATACATACAAAAGAAAGTTTGAGAGAGAGTTTCAGCAGCACGTGTTAATTCATGCAGATTCAAATTCAGATTCTATATTCCATTATTTTCGTAAAGAGATTTACGGTTTTCTTGCTTAGTTTAGTTACATACCAACAGCAAAATAGAGAGATTAGAAGCAATGTGCAGTATAAAGAGTAAACACGGCGAATCTCCTAAAACTTGCACCAAGAATGTTCCGGACATGCAAAGTGCTATTGTTGTGCGGTTTTCACGGAATGGATTGATAGTCGGGAATTGGTGTTGTTAGTCAATGAACAGATTGTAATGGTACTTATAATGTGTATTTTTAATGCAAGCATACAATTGTTTTAATGGAACAATGCCTATTGGCATTAATAAACTAAAAGTAAGGAAAATTAGTATGCTAGTGGTGTTGGTTGCAGGATTCCAGTGCGAGTCGTTTACGTGATATCGTATTTTGGAGAGTTTTCAAACCGACACTTATTTATGCCGTTCAACCAGTGTAGTTGCTACATACTATGTTGTTATGCTTGCGTACGGTGTGCTTGTGTGCTCCCTGAGTGCATTGTGACTTGCTTGTCATTTACTGTGTGATAGTCCAAGGAGTAGGTCCTGAGTGGACGATAGAAGTTAATAGGTCATGCAAAATCCAACATGCTCATGGTGTACAGAGAATGTAAAAAGAATGTACTTGGTTCTTGTGCGGTGTATGCGACAAGATATATCAATAGACGTGAAGCAGCTCGGCAATTATTTATCAGCCTCTTCAACCAATTACGTGCGAGTGGTAGTATAACACTTAGCCAGTGTAACAGAAGGAAATGAGTGACGACAGATGAGTGGGAAATTAATGTTCTTCCCGCTGTTGCCGTTGTTCCACATGTTAGCTCCCATGCAATTGCATCAGGAAGGGGCACGAGTCAGGAAAGTGTCCTACACATTCTCGATCGACATAGGTTCCATCCTTATCACATCTCTGTCCATCACGAGTTGGATGGAGATGTTTATGAGAATCCTGTTAGCTTCTGTACATGGGCATTAAGACAGACGTTTACCAATCACGGCCAGGTAAACCGCCGAAACATGCACGTGTGTTCTGCTGACAATCCACGTTGGCTTTGTCACGTCTGTTGCCTTCGTCAGCGTCCGTGGGGTGTCGACGTCCGACGTGGAGTAGTGAACCATCAGCTCAAAGGCCCCTTTTTCATAGACGGAACACTGAACGTGCATAAGTGTCTCAGCCTCCTAACAGGCCATCTTCCATGGATCCTACAAGACGTTCCTCTGCAAACTAGGTGAAACATGAGGTACCAACATGATGACTGGCCAGCCCATAGTGCAGAAAGTACTACAGCATGTCTTCACAAACTGCTTCCCAATCATTGGATTGGATGCAGAGGACTTGTACCTTGGCCGCTGTCTAGAACATTATAACCAATGATATGAAAGTACGTATTACTGCAACCAGCTCGGAAATCTCCGTTGAAATGCTAGCACGTGTGCAGCAGGCGTTCCATATCAAAGTAGAAGCGGGTATCGCCGCTGCAGGTGTTCATTTTGAAATCAACCTTTGATGGTCAATTGTCTCGTTACTAGTCATAATCCACGTACGTAGTGTATGCACTTTGTTCGCTAGTACTGCTATCACAGACATTGTACAAGTGTCATTGTGGGAACTTTCGAAAATTACGATATCTCGTAAACTACTCACACTAGAACCCTGCAACAAAAGCCACTGATATTCTAATTTACCCTGATTTAGTTCGTTAATAACAGTACTCGTTGTTCCATTGAGAAAAGTGTATGACTGCACAAAAATACATTTTATTTGTATTATTAGAATGAGTTGACTGGCTTACAGTGAGAGCCGCTGACTACGAATCCATTCTGTGGAAACCGTACATCATCAGTCTTCTCCATTTCCGGAATATTTGCGGTGCAAGCTTCAAGTGATGCACTGCGTATTTAAAAGACGTACTGGAAGTGGATGTAGTTGATTTGACATGAGGTAAACCCTTCAATAGCACTTAATTACTAAAGAAATAGATTGCGTGAAGGAAATCACAGTGAGCAATGAAATATTGAAATATGTAGTACGCTAAAACGTAGAATGAATGCAAGTAAACTGAACGGCACGACAACTGTAATTGGAGATTTCTGTATTATCACACCAGATTCTTCTGCATTAAAACAGCATTCTCAGGTGAACTACATAAGAAGGAAAGTATCCCATCTACATCTACATCTACATCTATACTCCGCGAGCCACCTTACGGTGTGTGGCGGAGGGTACTTATTGTACCACTATCTGATCCCCCCTTCCCTGTTCCATTCACGAATTGTGCGTGGAAAGAACGACTGCTTGTAAGTCTCCGTATTTGCTCTAATTTCTCGGATCTTTTCGTTGTGATCATTACGCGAGATATATGTGGGCGGTAGTAATATGTTGCCCATCTCTTCCCGGAATGTGCTCTCTCGTAATTTCGATAATAAACCTCTCCGTATTGCGTAACGCCTTTCTTGAAGTGTCCGCCACTGGAGCTTGTTCAGCATCTCCGTAACGCTCTCGCGCTGACTAAATGTCCCCATGACGAATCGCGCTGCTTTTCGCTGGATCATGTCTATCTCTTCTATTAATCCAACCTGGTAAGGGTCCCATACTGATGAGCAATACTCAAGAATCGGACGAACAAGCGTTTTGTAAGCTACTTCTTTCGTCGATGAGTCACATTTTCTTAGAATTCTTCCTATGAATCTCAACCTGGCGCCTGCTTTTCCCACTATTTGTTTTATGTGATCATTCCACTTCAGATCGCTCCGGATAGTAACTCCTAAGTATTTTACGGTCGTTACCGCTTCCAATGATTTACCACCTATGGCATAATCGTACTGGAATGGATTTCTGCCCCTATGTATGCGCATTATATTACATTTATCTACGTTTAGGGAAAGCTGCCAGCTGTCGCACCATGCATTAATCCTCTGCAGGTCCTCCTGGAGTACGTACGAGTCTTCTGATGTTGCTACTTTCTTGTAGACAACCGTGTCATCTGCAAATAGCCTCACGGAGCTACCGATGTTGTCAACTAAGTCATTTATGTATATTGTAAACAATAAAGGTCCTATCACGCTTCCCTGCGGTACTCCCGAAATTACCTCTACATCTGCAGATTTTGAACCGTTAAGAATGACATGTTGTGTTCTTTCTTCTAGGAAATCCTGAATCCAATCACAAACCTGGTCCGATATTCCGTAAGCTCGTATTTTTTTCACTAAACGTAAGTGCGGAACCGTATCAAATGCCTTCCTGAAGTCCAGGAATAGGGCATCAATCTGCTCGCCAGTGTCTACGGCACTGTGAATTTCTTGGGCAAATAGGGCGAGCTGAGTTTCACATGATCTCTGTTTGCGGAATCCATGTTGGTTATGATGAAGGAGATTTGTATTATCTAAGAACGTCATAATACGAGAACACAAAACATGTTCCATTATTCTACAACAGATTGACGTAAGCGAAATAGGCCTATAATTATTCGCATCTGATTTATGACCCTTCTTGAAAATGGGAACGACCTGCGCTTTCTTCCAGTCGCTAGGTACTTTACGTTCTTCCAGCGATCTACGATAAATTGCTGATAGAAAGGGGGCAAGTTCTTTAGCATAATCACTGTAGAATCTTAAGGGTATCTCGTCTGGTCCGGATGCTTTTCCGCTACTAAGTGATAGCAGTTGTTTTTCAATTCCGATATCGTTTATTTCAATATTTTCCATTTTGGCGTCCGTGCGACGGCTGAAGTCAGGGACCGTGTTACGATTTTCCGCAGTGAAACAGTTTCGGAACACTGAATTCAGTATTTCTGCCTTTCTTCGGTCGTCCTCTGTTTCGGTGCCATCGTGGTCAACGAGTGACTGAATAGGGGATTTAGATCCGCTTACCGATTTTACATATGACCAAAACTTTTTAGGGTTCTTGTTTAGATTGTTTGCCAATGTTTTATGTTCGAATTCGTTGAATGCTTCTCTCATTGCTCTCTTTACGCTCTTTTTCGCTTCGTTCAGCTTTTCCTTATCAGCTATGATTCGACTACTCTTAAACCTATGATGAAGCTTTCTTTGTTTCCGTAGTACCTTTCGTACATGATTGTTATACCACGGTGGATCTTTCCCCTCGCTTTGGACCTTAGTCGGTACGAACTTATCTAAGGCGTACTGGACGATGTTTCTGAATTTTTTCCATTTTTGTTCCACATCCTCTTCCTCAGAAATGAACGTTTGATGGTGGTCACTCAGATATTCTGCGATTTGTGCCCTATCACTCTTGTTAAGCAAATATATTTTCCTTCCTTTCTTGGCATTTCTTATTACACTTGTAGTCATTGATGCAACCACTGACTTATGATCACTGATACCCTCTTCTACATTCACGGAGTCGAAAAGTTCCGGTCTATTTGTTGCTATGAGGTCTAAAACGTTAGCTTCACGAGTTGGTTCTCTAACTATCTGCTCGAAGTAATTCTCGGACAAGGCAGTCAGGATAATGTCACAAGAGTCTCTGTCCCTGGCTCCAGTTCTGATTGTGTGACTAACCCATTCTATACCTGGTAGATTGAAGTCTCCCCCTATTACAATAGTATGATCACGAAACTTCTTCACGACGTTCTGCAGGTTCTCTCTGAGGCGCTCAACTACTACGGTTGCTGATGCAGGTGGTCTATAGAAGCATCCGACTATCATATCTGACCCACCTTTGATACTTAACTTAACCCAGATTATTTCACATTCGCATTCGCTAATAACTTCACTGGATATTATTGAATTCTTTACTGCTATAAATACTCCTCCACCATTGGCGTTTATCCTATCCTTGCGGTATATATTCCATTCTGTGTCTAGGATTTCGTTACTGTTCACTTCCGGTTTTAACCAACTTTCCGTTCCTAATACTATATGCGCACTATTTCCTTCAATAAGAGATACTAATTCAGGAACCTTGCCCTGGATACTCCTGCAGTTTACCAATATTACGTTAACTTTTCCTGTTTTTGGTCTCTGAGGACGGACATTCTTTATCAACGATGATAATGTCCTCTCTGGTAAGCCGTCAGGTATTTTATCGTTTCGCCCAAGGGGGGGTCCCTCTAACCTAAAAAACCCCCGTGTGCACGCCACACGTACTCTGCTACCCTAGTAGCTGCTTCTGGTGTGTAGTGCACGCCTGACCTGTCTAGGGGGGCCCTACAGTTCTCCACCCAATAACGGAGGTCGATGAATTTGCAACCATTATAGTCGCAGAGTCGTCTGAGCCTCTGGTTTAGACCCTCCACACGGCTCCAAACCAGAGGACCGCGATCGACTCTGGGCACTATGCTGCAGATATTAAGCTCAGCTTGCACTCCGCGTGCGATGCTGGTTGTCTTCACCAAATCAGCCAGCCGCCGGAAGGAACCAAGGATGGCCTCAGAACCCAAGCGGCAGGCGTCATTCGTTCCGACATGTGCTACTATCTGCAGCCGGTCACACCCAGTGCGTTCAATAGCTGCCGGAAGGGCCTCCTCCACATTACGGACGAGACCCCCCGGCAAGCACACCGAGTGCACACTGGCATTCTTCCCCGACCTACCCGCTATTTTCCTGAGGGGCTCCATAACCCGCCTAACGTTGGAGCTCCCTATAACTAATAGGCCCGCCCTCTGTGACTGTCGGGACCTTGCCGGAGAATCGGCCACTGGCCCAACAGGCGAGGCACCCTGTGGTGGCTCGGAAACGATGTCATCACCACTAGGAAGCACCCCGTACCTGTTGGAAAGGGGTAAGGCAGCTGCCACGCGGCCAGATCCCACCTTCGCCTTTCGGCCAGGCACGCGCGAGCCCACCACTGTCCGCCATTCACCCTGGAGTGATGGCTGACCGGTAAGATGCTCACTGCCGGAAGACGCAGCGACATCAGGGGTTCCATGTGATTCCAAGGCCACCGAAGTAGGCATAGGTCTCACCACAGTTGCCCCAACGCCACTACGAGCCGACGCCTGCGCCTCGAGCTCGATGAGCCTAACAGACAAAGCCTCCACCTGCCCCCGAAGAGTGGCCAATTCTCCTTGCGTCCGCTCACAACAACCACAGTCCCTACACATGACTATGTTTACCCTACTCTATACGGTGACAAATTCCCAAGATAATCTACTGATGAGCTACTCTGATAATCAAGAAACACTCACTGAAATACGAGACGCGAAAACTACGCTAGGTTTTCCCAGAAAAACTATTTAAAAGCTAAGCGCAGCAAATAAGTACAAAAACGTTTTATACAAACAGTACTCGCTGCTGCTGGTGCTGTCGCTCTGGCTGTCACAAGACAACTGCTGATTCAAGTGACTAGTGGCTAACGGCCGCGAAACAAACAAAAGACGGTTTTAGGGCGCTTTCTGTTCTAAACGATCAAGAAAACACTAAGAAATCTAACACGAAAACTACGTAAAGTTTTATCAAGAACTGTTAGTTACTATGCAGAGCAGATAAACACAAATAGAATCCCTTCCTTAGTGGAAGGTCGTAAACAAAATGCAAAATAAACGCTTTATACAAACAGTACTCGCTGCTGCTGGTGCTGTCGCTCTGGCTGTCACAAGACAACTGCTGATTCAAGTGACTAGTGGCTAACGGCCGCGAAACAAACAAAAGACGGTTTTAGGGCGCTTTCTGTTCTAAACGATCAAGAAAACACTAAGAAATCTAACACGAAAACTACGTAAAGTTTTATCAAGAACTGTTAGTTACTATGCAGAGCAGATAAACACAAATAGAATCCCTTCCTTAGTGGAAGGTCGTAAACAAAATGCAAAATAAACGCTTTATACAAACAGTACTCGCTGCTGCTGGTGCTGTCGCTCTGGCTGTCACAAGACAACTGCTGATTCAGGTGACTAGTGGCTAACGGCCGCGAAACAAACAAAAGACGGTTTTAGGGCGCTTTCTGTTCTAAACGATCAAGAAAACACTAAGAAATCTAACACGAAAACTACGTAAAGTTTTATCAAGAACTGTTAGTTACTATGCAGAGCAGATAAACACAAATAGAATCCCTTCCTTAGTGGAAGGTCGTAAACAAAATGCAAAATAAACGCTTTATACAAACAGTACTCGCTGCTGCTGGTGCTGTCGCTCTGGCTGTCACAAGACAACTGCTGATTCAAGTGACTAGTGGCTAACGGCCGCGAAACAAACAAAAGACGGTTTTAGGGCGCTTTCTGTTCTAAACGATCAAGAAAACACTAAGAAATCTAACACGAAAACTACGTAAAGTTTTATCAAGAACTGTTAGTTACTATGCAGAGCAGATAAACACAAATAGAATCCCTTCCTTAGTGGAAGGTCGTAAACAAAATGCAAAATAAACGCTTTATACAAACAGTACTCGCTGCTGCTGGTGCTGTCGCTCTGGCTGTCACAAGACAATCATGTAATAAGTATGATCAAAATACTATTACAATCTTTTACAAACTTTTTTTCGATCTTATGTAAGGTATTTAAACAGAATAAGAAAATAAAAATTTAACTCGCAACAGTGGCAAAGAATGCACCAAGAGGCCCATGACATCGGGACGAACATTGCGGTGGCGCACTACGAGAAAAAAATCGTATATAAGTACAATGAGTGAAAACGAGACACATTTGTAAGGAAAGATAAAAACTGGGCTCTCCAGTGGTATAAATAACCAACAACTCCATCTCGGCCACGCTTTGTTACTCCAATACCCCTCACTCACCCTATTACCAATAAATGTGTCGAGGCCGTAGGGCTGAATGAGCAACAATCCAATAAGCGTATCCGTGTGGATTCCATGACATTAGGGACACTAAACTAAAACCTCAACATACTGGCATGGTTATTGACAGTGTTTTTATCAGGCAGAAAGATGACATACAATGGGAGGCACTAGAGAGCGACGCTAAGACCGCGACATAAGGTAAACTGGGCGGGATTTTTGATTAAGAAAGGTTGGGGAGCGTCCTAAGAATGAAATAATGTATCCAAAGATAAAATAAGAAATTTATTATGAAGTTTAACGGTTGTAACTGCCCGCGTTACAAAGATCTGCGTAAAACTCAGAAATTAGACATGGTGCATCATGATAGATGAGACGACTTCTACAGCACTCGAGGAACAGTCGATGACGTCAGCTACGGGAACAGATGGTAAGCTATAACCCAGCTTTTGAAGAAATGTTGTATTACTTCACAAGTTCAAAGCGCAAAAAAATGTCTGAAATTTACCATGTGTGTCAAATAAATATTACGTAATGAAATCACGAAGAAAGGCATATTGCAGCGCCAGAAAAGCTAACAAAATTTATTTTAGAATTGACAAGTATTCTACTGAGTTAACCCGAAAGTCGAAAGTGCAAATGGTACGTGGTATGGAACTTCCTGCCAGATTAAAACTGTGTGCCGGCCTTTTGCAAAGGTCCCGAGATCGAGTCTCGGTCCGGCAGACAGTTTTAATCTGTCTGGAAGTTTCAAATCAGCGTACACTCCGCTGCAGGGTGAAAATCTCATTCTGGAAACATCGCCCAGGTTGTGGCTTAGCCATGTCTCCGCAATATTCTTTCTTCCAGGAGTGTTGATTCTGCAGGGTTCGCAGGAAAGCTTCTGTGAAGTTTGGAAGGTAGGAGACGAGGTACTGGCAGATGTAAAGTTGTGAGGACGGGGTGTGAGTCGTGCTTAGGTAGCACAGATGGTAGAGCACTTGCCCGAGAAAGGCATAGGTCCCGAGTTCGAGTCTCGATCCGGCACACAGTTTTAATCTGCCAGGAAGTTTCATATCAGCGTACACTCCACTGCAGAGTGAAAATCTTACTCTGGGCACGTGGGATGTCAAGCTTAACAAAGACAAAGATATCTAAAAACGTATGAATAAAGCTGGGCCGGCCGGAGTGGCCGTGCGGTTCTAGGCGCTATAGTCTGGAACCGAGCGACCGCTACGGTCGCTGGTTCGAATCCTGCTTCGGGCATGGATGTGTGTGATGTCCTTAGGTTAGTTAGGTTTAATTAGTTCTAAGTTCTAGGGGACTGATGACCTCAGAAGTTAAGTCGCATTGTGCTCAGAGCCATTTGAACCAATAAAGCTTGTTTCTGCCCATTGTTTGGAAATGAAAGGCATCAGCAATGAATGCAACGTGACATATATACTGATCCTGAGCATTAGGGAAATAGAGAAGACGTAAGGAACTGAAGAAACAGTACAGAGGAAATATTGACCTAAATTTCAAGCCTGCGACCAACGGCATACACGGATGATGGGTAGGACGTAGCTGCTCAATATTCACTGTACGCGGCGTAACATCCATCTCATATACCGTCGAGGTCATGGTAATAAAAGGACAAAAGACAAAATGTGACAATGAAAACATCCAGATCAAGTTAAACAAGAGTCACTTACTTCTTTTTTATACTCATATCAGTTACATAATAAAACACAGTCAATGATAACATCAAGAGCATTACTGAAAACTAACACCAGAGGAAAACATATACAGACAGGACATCGAATATAGAATCCAGTAATATTTCACATGGTTAGAATCAGACTAGGAGCATTATGACAACTGAAAATTCATAATAAGAAGTTGGCAATCGCTGTTTATAGAGTTGTATGAAATTTTCTGTTGCAAAACTCACATTTTACAAAATAATTAATGTTGCAGTATCGTTAATGGTTTCCTTAGTTTGGTGCGGAGGAAGTTCTGAACCGAAAGTTTTTCAATCTAATGAGCACTACTCTATAACGCCAAGTCAGTGATAATTTATGTACGCTACAACCCATAAGGTCTCTTGCAGATCTAATTGTAGATACAGGAAAAGTGCAAAACGAGAAACAAACAATAATTTTATAGTGTGTACTGTTTCGTTATTTTATGACTAGTGTTTGCTCCACATATGGAGATGTCCTTGAAACTGAGTCTGTAAAAACTGGGTATACTGCCTTCACAATTCACATGAAATACTATTTCGTAACCGTTTAAAGCCATCATGACTTACTTCAGACAAAATATTTTTGTGAAAGTTTGATTAATAAATTCATAACACGGAGCCAAGAATAGAAATAGAGCTTTTCTTCTTGGGAAAGTTTAACATTTGTACTAAATCTCAACCATATCAATGACTCACAGCACCATGTTATTCACTTCAGTTCAATGAAGAGGGCCTCACCATATCATACCTCGGAAAAAGTGAGCTTAGATCTCATTGTCAACTAGCAGGAAAATTCACTGTTAAAGTAGAATTTATTACACGACATTTGCAGATGTCGAGCTTGCATTTTTAAGTTTCCTGTTCAAAGACGAACCTAAAGGTACTGTTAATAACCCATTTAAGTAATAAAACTGGTACAGTGCTTACCAGTTTGTCACAGAGGCTTTGCAAGGAATTTGCAGTTTAAATTTGTATTTAGATTCTTCTCACTTCTGACAGCTTATCCAAAAGTCTTGAAAAAGTAATGAATTCTGGAGTAGCTTCACATGTTTGTGAAAATTAAGTACTAACAATATGGCAGTTTGGTTTTCAGAAAGGCTTCTCATCAGAAAACGCTATACATACTATCACTGGTCAAATACTAAATGCTCTGAATAACCGAACATCAAACAGCTGGAATTTTTTGTGGTCTCTCAGAGGCTCTTGACTATTTGACTCATTAAATTCGTCTGGATAAGCCTGATTATTGTGGTATGACTGGGAGAGTGCACGAATGGTTTAATTCATATTCAACTGGGAGAACGCAAAAGTTTGAAATTAACAATGCAAATAGTCCTCTAACTGGGAGGATTCAATCTTGAGACCCTTTTTGTTCGTAATATATATGAATGACTTGGCTCATTGTATTCATAGACATGCAAAGCTACTTGTTTTTGTTGATGATATAAGTGTAGTAATCACACCCCAAAAACAAGAGTTAGATGAGGAAAACGTAAATAATATCTTTCAGAAAGTTATTAAATGGTTCTGTGCAAATGGTCACTTAGTAAATTCTGCGAAAACACACTATCTACAGTTCTTTACAGTAAACAGGTTAACACCTTTAAGAAGTATAGACTTTGAACAGACGTTTGTTGCTGAGGCAGAATATTTAAAATTTTTGGGTGTGTGCATTGATGAGAAATTGAATTGGAAGAAACACATTGATGACCTGCTGAAATGTTTGAGTTCCGCTACTTATGCTATTAGGGTTGATGATAAACATATCAGTAAATTAGCCTACTATGCATATTTTCATTCACTGCTTTCATTAAAATAAAAAGCATTCATTGCACAAAAGCCTTTATTTAATCAGAACAGCAGCTGCAGCCCACCCAAGAGCACCTTGCAGACATCTATTTAAGGAACTAGGGATATTCACAGTACCTTCAAAACACATATATTCAGTTATGAAATTTGTTATTAAAAATGCATCCCAGTTCAAAAATAGCAGCAAAGTGCATAGCTACAATATTAGAACAAACGACGGTCTGCATTATTCTAGATTAATCGAACTTTGGCAGAGAAAGGAGTGAACTATGCTGCCAAAAAGGTCTTTGGTCATTTACTAAATAGCATTAAAAGTCTAAGAGATAGCCAATCACATGTTAAAAAATTAAAACACTTTCTGAATGACAACTCCTTCTACTCAGTAGATGAACTTGTAGATATGATGTAGTAATTTAAACAAATTAATTATATCATCTGAAGAAGCATTATGTTATTCTGACATGTTCCACATCATTACAAATGTCGTATTCGTGATCTACACGATCCGTGGAACAAGTATTAATGTAATGTAATGTAATACACACCACGGAGCAGGCGGTGGTGGTTAATGAAGCTGGTATCGTGGCAACTGACATTCGTGGATCCCAGATAGCTACCCCATTAACAGGCACCACCTGCTCCATACTGTATATGGTCTGAGGATGGTCACATATTGACAAATACCGGTCACCACTGCCAATAAATATTGTTTTTTGCTCAGGACTTTTTAACTGAGGTTTAAAATATTTCTTTGGTTCTTCCATTTGAGCCATCAGTTTTCTTTGAGCACTTCATATATTTCACTCTGTGCCTCTCCTGATTATGGAGTATTGTCATTTCCATAAACTGATGCCCAACTTATATTATGAGGAAAATGCAACCATCATATCCTTTTAATTTTGCTATGAAAAATTAGAAGATGGATGCCTGAGATTCCTAACAAGTCGTTCAGAAACTTCTGCTGTTCACGTCCATCACTGGAGAAGTTTAACACATCTTATATTCCAAGCCTACATAATGAGTGGAGTGGGAGAGTGGTGAAACATTTGACAGTTAGACATTTGACAATGGCGAAAACCAAAAGTCAGTTCATTTTCTATCCCCATTCATTTCCCCTTCCGAGCAAGTGTCCTTCATCCGTTGTAGACGTGATGTTAAACCATTATCATCGTTCGCTTCCTTCCGTGGCACTGTGTCAGTTATTACAACTACCTATTTTAGCTCACTGTTAGTCCTCACTTATGGATATGATCATAATATCAGTTTTTTCAGTTAATACAGGCTGTAACTAAAATTCCATTGCACACTTTGAGGACTTCTAGTGAGGAACAAGACGGTTAAGTTTAGCATAGGAACTACTGCCAAGAAGTGTTCTGCTTTCCCGCTAAATGCAAAATATCACAATACACTTTTAAATGTCCTGCATTTTCGGTTCCACTGACTAGGATATTAAATACATCATTCACGATCACCTGTTCATGTCCACTAGTGGTTTGTTTACGTGCCATTCAGTTGAGTTTGTGATATGGCCAAAGGGAACTGAGTTGCTGTTGTGGTCATGGGCTTTTTTTATATTGCACTACGGTACGCTAGTAATCATTCAGTAGAGTAAAAAATATAAGCTGTGTGTAGATTTCGTTTTTAGTATGTTGCTTTTGACTATAGTGAACCACAGTTTTGCGGAATCAGCATACATGACGTTTATATTCCTGACATTCTCAGATTGGGGGCGATCTGTGGTATAATGAACTCCATAAAAATTCCAAGCAGCCAAGATGGCTAGTAAAGTATTTATTTAGATGACCAGTTTCGGTAACACTGTGTTACCATCTTCAGATCTGTAAGGACAGAAAGAAATTGACAGTGTAATAGTTTTACAGAAGGTGTAACCAAATACAATTAACAAGTGCACACATATGGAAAAGTTACACATCTTCAACTTTACAATCTCCACCATCTGTGCTTTGTATCAGGTCGTGTACAACGATGGATCACAGTCGTACGGATACCGGGCTTCTTAATAAATACTTTAAAAGTGTTCAGGGTGTGATGTTAATGTAGAGCGAAGCTCAGTGAAATGGGAGGGTTGCTTGTCAGATGTATGAAGAGAGTTTTACACATCGCCAGAATCCTTAGCACTCCTTGTTTTCGCATACCTAAGTTTGAAGAGGATGTAGTCCTTGCAGTGGCGAGTACCAGAAATGTAGTAAGTAGACGGAATGTGGATGATCAAACTGTACCATGTGTTCTTTACGAGCAGCAGCTGCGCCTGTAAACCCATAGAAGGTAAAGGGAAGGCAGTCACAGAATTCTGCGTCACGAGCCCACTTCTGCAGGGGGTTCTTGCACGGATGTGAGGACGAGCGCAGCTTCCCATGGTGGATCCATTCCATGGATGAAGCGAAGTGCACTAGGGATAGTGCTCTCAGTTTCCAAAACGGTCGTGTATGTGGTAATTAATATCCACGTGCTGCCATCTCTGTGGATTTCAGGAACGATACAGTATGAACATATGAGAAGTTCTCCTGGTTGGACGTGCGACTGGGCCAAACCTTCTCCCGACTTGAAGGTAATCGACTACTGCCTGTGGGCGTGAAACCCTCGATTTACGAGAGCTGTGGCATCTAAAGAAGGCCTGCTGGCAGGTGTTGTTGCTGGGGCAGAGGTTGGTCAACCAGGGATTGGTGAAAGTATATACTGGAGTGTGATGTGGAGAGACTGTACTGGAGTGTGATGTCACATCAAGACATATCTGTCAGCAGGCCCAGACGAGAAGCAGCAGGAGTGAGACAGCAACGTGTATGGTGGTATTTTTCGTGTAGTGGGAAAACGGAAAGTTTCTGGACATGAGTTGCTATGGCAGATTTAACTGGTTCAGTCCCCTGTACAAGTCTCGATAGTCTGTAGAGGGAATTTAGTTGCACCTAGTATAACAGTGGGTGCTATAATGGTCACCTCAAGCTCTGATGTGTCAGTGACTACTAAGATCCTTTCTGTCGAATACTGAAGTGAAGCTACTGTTCCTCTCGTAAATTACGTACTCGTTTCCCTGTCAGTGAGACCACTGCATTGGATGTAGAATGCGACGTGCCGTGTTGCAGGCCGCAGCCACTCGGGCATCAACGAGGCCATCATATGGGTGAGCATCGGCATGGGCGTGACGATCGCGGTGCTCATTTCGATGGCGCTGTGCTACATCGTGCGCGAGAAGTGCCGCAAGCGGCGCGAGTTCTACGTGAGCGCCTAGGCCCGCCGCGCCCGGGACCGCTGCTCGCGGGCCGGGCCGCTGCTCCTGGGCGTCGGCGGCGCCGGCGTCGGCCCCGGGCCCGGCGCCTACCTGGGCGCGCGCCGCTGCGTCATGTGCGCGCGCACCGCCGCGCGACTCGCCGCCGCCGCCGCCCCCACCACGCCGTCGCCGCCGCCGCCGCGGCGCTCCACCTCGCCCGCCCTCGTGTCTCGGGCTGCCTGAAGGGCCTCCACCTGTTCCCGCAGCTGCACCTGGTGGGACTGTCTCTCCAGTGCACGTCCTGACACCTGACACGACTCGGCACTCCGCCACTCTACCACTCTAGTCAGCGTCTGAGATGACGGCTCTAGCAAGTCTCTTCACCGGTACCTACCTACTGCGAGAGCAGACATTTGGAACAAGTGTTGGGCCTCACAAATGATTACGAGAAGAACTAAAACGATTATTGAGACCAGAAGCTCCTCACAACACCGTACAGCAAATGTGATACACCTGCGGTGGGTGTGTACACTGCTACAGACGTTACTCGTATTTCAGTCCACACCAGTCCATAACTTATCATCTTAATTCCTAAACAGTCATTCCATTACTGTCTGCATCAATTCACATCCCATGCGACACCTCCTTTCGCATTTGTTTTGGCACATCTCTACTGATAACCTATAATGTTCCTGTACTGATTACCATATTTGAGACAAAGTACTGTACATTAACTGAGGTGGATTTAAAATGATACAGCCACATAGAAGCATTTTGACATTGGAGTACCCCATTAGCATAAAGCTGCAGACCAAACCACTATTATTGCATAAATCTGTGGACACTTAACTATATTGAAACACAGAGTAATGAGAAAGAAGCAAATAAAAAAAATGGGTTACAGGCATACCAAATCATTATTTCCATTTGCCCTATCAAGCCGCAAATTCAGCCAGAATTTCGTGCAACATGAAGTAACCAGGAAGGTAATTCAACAAACAGATAATCAAAATCCACCATTTATGTCCGCAGTTCCTTTCATGCCACTTTTGAATGGTTTCTTTCATTCAAACATTTTTTTCACTTCTACCACTAGACAATAGCTTCCATCATCTACAATTATACGCACAAATTTCATTCCAAAGCACTATTCTCGCTGATAAGTTATGCCCACTGAATCACTGTCAACACAGAATTAAAAACCATAACATAATATCCAAAAATTATTCTTATTACTAATGGGGCGAGACTCGCTTTTAAATCTTCCCCATTCTTTTTATTTCGTCTTCCTGATTCGAATGGCCTTTCTCAATGACTAGGAATTTCGTTATTTACTTTTCAGCAAACTTCGAAACTCGCTGGATAAATTCAAGTACCATTTTTGTTATAATTTTCTGTTCTGTTAAAGATTGTTCATACCATTTGTTATATCTTACTATAACTCACATCCTTATATCTAAATTAACTAAACAATACATCGTATTCTTACAGACCAATTCAGTTTGTTATTTTGAACAACAATATTCATAAAATACAAGAATGAATGACATTGTTCCCAAGTAGTACTCGAGACATGTATTTTTAAGTAGTACAATATTTTACGTTTAGAAAATTGCATAGAAATTGTGGTAATAACAGCCCTAGCATTTTAGACACCTTTTACCTTTCGTCTGTTATTTAAAAAATATACAGAAAAGGCGTATTATTTTGATCACTGGCAGCTACTAAGCAACCTTTTCCACATATGACATTTATTGTTTGGGACCTGATAGGTTATTGTAACCATAATATACAGCTCATCACATGTTACTGAAACAGAAGAGTAGCCACATAAAAGTAAATTCTAGTGAAATAAGTGACAACCCATTGTTTCTAATAAATATCAAACAATTCTAATGGTGAAAAAACGAGACTAATGTCAGATACTTCCGAAGAATTTAAAATAGTAAATGTACCGTGTGGTAAATAAACAAGAGAGAAGTAACAGAAGGTCTACTAAAGTCTTCAGGACATCTGGTGAAACCCAAATATTAACATTAATCACTGCAGACTTCTCTTATGGGGATAATTACTTTCAGTGTAAATTAAAATAATGTGAAATACAGCTCAATAACGGACTAGCCATAAGTGGAAGTATAATTGTGTCTAAAAACGCCACAAACATTTGTACATTTTCCCCCTCATAATAATACTAATTTTTCTAACCGTTATTTTCCTCTCTTAACTGAGTATATAGTCAATTTAGTATGTTCTTCTATGTCAATGTGTGTCTTCTTGCAAGTACTGTGCTCGAGAAAGTTATGTAGAAACAAAGTTTTGTAGTTATAAGAAAATATTTTAATACACCGGTCTGTAAGATTACCTCAATTTGTAGAATTTTAATATGTAACAATGTTGTAAACAATTTCTTATAAAAATTTGAGAAGTTGTTGAATTCCTAAATAAAATTATTATTAAACTGCATAAAATAAACACAAGAATAAAGTTGATAAGCAGTCAGTAATCTGACTACTTTAAATATATTTTGTTAACAGAGGTGATTAAATTAGGGACCATAAATATAGAGAATAGTCTGTGTATATTATTCTATTTGTGTAACACATCTTCTTATACACATCTTGTAATTTTGATCTACAACTATGAGGCTACCACTGCAGAGTTTTATACCATTATATAAAACAATAGAAAGATCCATGGATGAAATGAAAGCTTTTATCATACTTTACATTACAATCAGAGTTTGTCACTTCCCATCATGAAAAAAACCCTCCCAGCTATGACAGCTCACCAAGGAATCATGTAATAGATTAAACGTAGTTGAAATACGTTCACAGGGTATTGGAAGTGCTATGTGACTACTAATTATTTTCATTGTAAACGAAATTCATTGTGACATTTTGAATTAGAAAACAATTTTAATGTTGTTTTTCAGAGTAGCTATACATAATTACATCAATAATACGGGTTATTGAGTTAATGTTTTCATTAATGCAACCAATAAAGCTTACATGTTGTGCATTTATATATAAATGGTGTCTATTAATGATTAATAAATATAGAATGTATTCAGAGGAAACTGTTACAAAAGAGAGAAATAGAATTATAGCAAACTTTTTAATAAAGAGATGGTGCTTTAAATTATGGTGTACCATATTTTTACTTAATCCGCTTTTTTCTTCTGTGGATTATTGTTATTAGCAAAAGATTTTCCCAGAAACGTGACATTCATCTAAAAAATAAATATAACAAAAATTTTCAATAAACAGATCAAATATCTGAGGGACATTTAAACATTATGTAGGGCTCCATTTTAGGTATGATAATTATTGCTTATGGATTCACCATAATTTTATTTCTTTCATTAAACTCTTTGCCATCAGTAAAAGTATTAGAGAAATAATTTGTCTGATTATCTGTGATACTTTTAGCATATTATGAAATATCTCTTCACTGTTACTACTCATGCAACCAACTTTTGTCTTTACCACATATATAACTAATATACTCATCCGTTTTATTAAGTCTGGTCTATGAGTACTGTAATTCCTTTTAAAGGATTTACATGCATATAAAGGTTCTTTACAAACTGCTGAGTCATAGTTTAATGTACTTGGGAAATTCAATTTTATTATGGTTAAGTTAATGCATAGCATTTTGTCAGTTTGTTCATATATTACAAAGCTGTTTAACGAATTATCTTATATTATTTATTCTGGCCGTTTACTCTAACATTTTTATTTTAGATAATGGTACTTATGTTAATATTCACTCATTTTTATGTTTATCACAATCTATATTCCTTCAGCAGACATCTAAGTAATGTCATGTTCCCTGTTAATACTAAAACAGTTAATTAGGTGACTACCTTTACAAAGAATATACAGTTACCAGAAATATGTAAATAGTTTTTAATAGTTTTTGGTTGTCATCTAAGACCAATTGTTGTAGTTATTAGATTTGCGAGTACTGAATGCCAGATTCTTAAAAAGCTTAAAGTAAACAATTTTACATGTTCTGCCTTAATTAGTATTTCAAATGATCGATATATATCTTCCATACCTGTCGCTGAAAACGAAATTAATTTTCAAATTGCCACACATGTCAGAATTTTTTTATTTATTTAACTAGTTTTGCTAGTAAGACATGAGCATCACCTGATATTCACTGCCTTGGTGGTAACACGTTTCACGTTGAAAGCACCACTTGACACCAACTTCAACACAAAATGGTGTGTGTTGGATCTTCATATCCACCACTGGAATGTACGCAAGGTGATATTAAAGCAAACGGAATTGGCTGTTAGAAGGGCAACATTTGAAGCCAACTGTGACTACCATAGCAGAATATTATGCAAAGACCTCTCAGGAAAGTGATGCCAGGCTGAGACTTGGGCCCAGAACTTTTTTGTATGTGCTAGGAAGCTTCAAAACAACTTACACTATGCTACAGAGCGAAAATTTACTTTAGAAATAATCCTTTAAGCTGTGGCTAGGCCATCTCTCCACAGTACCCTTTCAGTAAGGATTTCTACAAGGTAAGCAGGATAAAAACCTATATATTGGAAAATTACCAGAGTGATACTGCCGCAAGTAAAGCCATGAAGGCGGGTCATGAGTTACGCTTGGATAGCAGGGTCAAATCTGTAATGGGCTACCAAATGAAAACGAGACAGATGATTGCCATAACTGTTAATACATTTATCCCACTGACAGACAAGAGGGTCAATGACTGCATGAAAAAAATGTATACAATTGTAAACGTAAGCTTCCGCGGCCGTTGCACTGTCAATAAAATTCTCCTGGGTTTGAGGCCATATTGTCATCTGTAAAATTCCGACGTTGCGGAGACTGTTGCAAGGCACCTTCCTAAGGGTGTATTGCAATACACCCTGAAGAAGGCGCCTTGCAACAGTCGACGAAACGTCAGAATTTAACCAATGACAATGCGGCTTCAAACACAGAAGAATTTTATTTACAATATGTACAATTGTCTACGGAACCATGACTGTACCCAAGCGTGCACCTCTTTATCCAAAGCAAATCTATGGCCCTGACTATCTCTCTTTAGGGCTCCAAAAATATGGAAATCGTACAGAGAGAGGGAGCGGGCGTGGGTGGAGGATGTGTAAGGGCTTCCCACCGAAACTTCTGCCGCTCAGTCGAAACTGTGGCAACATGTGAGCGGGCATTATCCTGCAACAGAATGATGCTCTCTGTCAACATCCCTGGGCGTTGGGATTTGATGATGCATTTGAGTTTTTGCAAAGTGTCGACATTGGCAACCTTGTCTCACAATGGGATAACTGTGTTAACAGTTATGGCGATTAGTTTTGAAATAATTATCAGTTCACATACTTTTCCCATGTGTCTAGTTTTCATTTGGCTTCCCCTTATACATAATAATCTCTCACGCTGCCACCAGTACCTTACCGAGAGATGGGACAGACCACCTGAGATTTTACTGGTCAGCCTAGTGAACCTATTAACATGTATTTGCCCATAATGTTAGTTGTCTTCTATTATTTTACGTTTCATCTCCATCTCAATCCCGTCGCTAGAGCGTGATGTTGCATTATGCTTCACAGTAATATTTTCCTAGCAGTATGTATCAACCTAGGAGTATATTTTATGTGTATCAAGCGTGAGTACAGATTTTTCCATGGATTAAAGATTAAAGGTTGTTACTACAGGTCAGCACCTCGTCAACCCCAGCCCTATCTACGGGACGATTACTTACTCTTCGTGGAGGAACAGCTCCACAGTTGTGGAACAATGTAGCAATTTCTTAACTTCAGAAGAAAGTCGACAAACAACACGTAAAAACTATCGATTCATTAGCTTTATCGTTTGAATTGACAAGATAATCACTCTAATTATCAGAACCCCATAGAAAAACATTGGTTCAAATGGCTCTGAGCACTATGGGACTTAACATCTGAGGTCATCAGTCCCTTAGAACTTAGAACTACTTAAACCTAACCAACCTAAGGACATCACACAAATCCATGCCCAAGGCAGTATTCGAACCTGCGACCGTAGCGGTCACGCGGTTCCTGACTGAAGCGCCTAGAACCGCTCGGACATTCCGTCCGACAGAAAAACATTGCGCCTCAACAATACAAAGAAACAGGTTTCCTTTAGAAATGGATTTAGTGGAATATAACATTTGCCAATCATGAGCAGGTACAAGTTCATATCCGGAACTACGAAGATCTCAAGTTTCGACTAAGTTATAATGGACAATGTGGCGAATTTTCTATTAAAACGTAAGTAACTCTTAACATCTATGCCTGGCGAATTATTTTACGGATTTCGTTACATTTCTCTAAAACTGAAATACATGTTTTTTCTGTGAAATTTGTAGGAGGATTCGAAGAGGATTTTAGTTGCATATGTATGTGGAAACTGATCAAAATGCAACCGCCGCAAACTACTGTCCTGCCGTCAGAATAACAAGTCCATCGAGCGTCTACCCAGTCGCACCAAATGTAAAGAAACATCTAAATCAGCTATATTTCCTCGTACCTTTGCGCTTAAACCCCACCGATCAGAAAACTTGCTCGTACAGCTATTCAGACTTTCTCAATGCATAAGACAGTCGAAAAAGTGCACAAGGTTTTCGTTTATGGTGAATCGCCAAAATAATAGCCCAGAGATATGTTTGTTAGCTGAAAAGTATCCGGGTCGTTTCAGGCCATGAGTCTTTGTCTTTCAAACATAAAAAGAAACGAAAATAAATAAGTCAGAAATGTAAGCATAAAACACGTCGATGAAAAATAGCAGCAAGTGATGGTAGAAATGCAGCTGAAATTTCATTATGGCGTCAAACAATCCATGTGTTGCTACGTGTCAACTTGAATGTGCGAGTGGGATCAACCAATGGGGTATTCTGCGAACACTGCATTCCAGTGCATTTCATTCATTCCACATTTCTCTCGTCCAATATATTCATAGTAGTGGCTTTCAAGATTGGCTACAGTTGTCCGAGAGATCTTCGCGAAATTGATGAGTGATACGACGCATCTATGCAAGCTTCTATTTTCGGATAAAACGTCACTTACAGTATTCTTGAAGATTTCTTCTCATGCAGCAGCCGTAACTGGACAAGATCATTTTGAAAAATTAAGAGAACTGCAGTACAGTAGCTTAATGCACAATCTTTTATTGGGTACACACTACAAAATCGTAGGTTAAGAAAATGTCCTGTGGTTTTCTAAATTTTTCAAAATAACTTTATTCGGTAAGGATCAGTTAAAAATCCGTGCCGACTAAGAGAAGTTCAAGTTCTGCTGTTAACAATGCCAGTACAGAAAGTCTACAGTTATTACAGTTCAATGTTGCTTGTGTACATCAGTAAATTCGCCGCACTGTCTATTACAACCGGGAGAAAACCCGACCTCTACACATTCACCAGCTATGGAGATAATTTCGGTGGCTTGTGTCAGCTGCCTTGCCCTGGACGGTGACACACTTCATTCACGCTACTCTTACTACGTTGAGAGAAATTGTATAAGCCTACCATTCATTTCCTGTGGGTTCAGGTGAACCACTGGTGTTCACAGCATCAAATTTCTGTAACTGCTCAACAGCTGCTGGTGGTGACTAGATTCTTTATTGACATTACCTCGTATCTGTGACAGTCACTTATTTTCTCACACGATGCGTTTCGAGGACTTACACCGTCATATTGAGGTGTGTCTATGGATTATATTACACTTTCGTTTGCTGCATGTACCCAGCTGCATGTACCCAGTTGTCTGGTTGTGACTACACTTCTCAACAAAGAGGCTATGATTTGCACTTATTATAAGATAGCACTGGAATTTTAAATTGTAAACAAAAATAGAGCTACTTACAAGAATTTCCACCTGAAAGAATTCCGAGAGCCGTCGTAAATATAGTCTACATATTCATCCTAACTGGCAAACAAACCCGTAACAACAACTTAAACGATCCAGACATTGTACATATGTAAAAATACAGTACCTTGTGAATCAATATGTTTAATTAAAGCTACGTCTCAGCATCTTAATTCACTAATTGATTTGCCATTTTGTTCACACAGGTTCAATTTGTGGTCTTTGTTTATTTTATTACGCATTATTAGATTATCATCTATTATGTCAAACACATGTTCAGTGTAATGAAGTTGAGTATATTGTCAGGTTTACTGGTGATTATGTACATTGAAACACTGGGTGATCCTTAAATCTAGTATGGAAGTTTCATCTACTCGTTTCTGTGAGGTGCCACCAAATAGGGAATCAGTGATAGACGAAAACAACTATTTTATCTTTTATGTCTTAAACAGTCACGGTTTACAAATCAAAGTTCAACATGGGCAACATAAGGACATTACCTCTGTTGTAACGAACTGTCTCAGCACCGCTAGGTTACAGCAAAAATTTGCCTGGTCTAGGTTCAATTCATGGATGACCGCTTCTGAAATGTGAAACTCGTAAAGGCCGAACAATGCATTCGGTCAGTGACACGATCTCCTCAAACTACCTTCATAATTTAAAGCGTTTACGGAAATTTTAATGTACTTTGAGGAAAAGTTACTTAACGTCGAGGCTGCCGTATAATTTACAAACAGTGAAATTTTTCATCGCTCATGTTCCGGCCCGAGCCTCAAATCATTTGGTTTATACTGTGGTGGCACTGTTTATCTCCCATTATTTGACTTAAGGGAAGGAGGGGGTTAGATTCCCGGTCTTGGTATAAATTTTCACTCACTGATTCCGTCTATATACATAAAAGAAACCCTGACAGTCGATTACAGCAGCGCCCCCCCCCCCTCCCCCAACCACGATAGGAGACAACATAAATTACTCATCTAGCGTAAGACATTTGGAAGAAAATCCACATATACAGTACCACCTTTAAATCCAATAATAGTAGCTTACAAACTAAAAGAAGATATCAGCATTATAAAACAACACAGTTACTTGGGAAGTGGCAGCATCTGTACTTCATCTCCATCTAAAATAAATTCGTTTTTAATTTTGGCAATCCTCGTGTACTGTACAGTAACACTGCACTTCAATACTCGTAGTTATTTCCGTATTTGGACATCATAATTTTTTGTGATCAAGTTCGCTTTATGGAAAGATACAGTTCCTTTCTCTTCTTACACAGACATGATTTATCTTTCTGATTTGGCGTTATCAGTGATTATGTTCTACTTTATTAGAGCTACAACAACATTAATTTTTCTTTCTTCTGTAATGCATTATCTAAATTTTCTTTCTTATTGCCTTGTTGTATGGTTCGATAAAGACTATAAAATAGAAAAATATCACTGCAGCTAAATACATGCTACAAAAAATACTTATTAAACTTGAATTTCTCGAGACATATAAAATGTTCAAACGGCTTGCAGGTATGTGGCAGGGTGAGTCTTTCATGAGTTGTTAAAGGCTGTAGTCCCCTAAGTGCAACAAGTCGTTTAAAGAAATAATTTAATCAAAGATGCTCAAAAGTTTGATTTCTTTCTACATGTGCTTTTAGTTATAAACCTTTATTCCTCGGAGCCCACAGTGTAAAATATGTCTTGTAGCGACATGATTACGTTAATGAATATCAGTTACACTGCTCTATATTTCACTTTTATTGCGCAAATCGCAATGACAGCTTATGGCAGCATCGATATTACACCTCAAAATACCTGACGATGGCAATGTGCCGAAATGAGCTCATAACTCACATAAAGGATAGTGTAACATTATCGTAGTTATGAATCGCTAGAGTAATCTTTTGCAGCTGTAATATGTGAGAACTTTCAAAAACGTCAGAATTATAGTAAAAAAGAGTTGTTACGCAACACCGAGATTCAGAATTTCTTAATGTATATGATGCAACACATATTTGGTGTTTCAAATGAGGTGCTGTAACGATATTCTCGTAGATTGCATCCCTGTTATGTGCCTGCTGTAGCACAAAATAATGTTACTGGCAAAAAGTTGAATAAAATGAAGAAACGAGAACCGAACAAAGTAACAGCTCTGATTAATGTTAACTCTTAAGCTCACAGATGATGACAAAACAGCGACAAGACATGATCAGAAGAATATAGAGCTGTGTTTCTCTAAAAAGATGATCTGATCTTCCAAAAATGCTCCTACTCTTTTCCATGAAAATATATGTTCTCTGCACGGCACTTTGTTTTCGTGTTTTACCCACACGTGTCAGTTAACGGTTTTGGGTCGTTACCTTAATGATTTTTTGCTGTATTTGTGTAATCTGGGTGTCGACTTTGTTCCATCAAAAGATTTACGGGCTGAAATTTTGTATTTCTTCGTAGCTATTTTTGTTGTAGGTGAGAGCAACTATTACATTACGACAGCCAAAGAACTGAACAATTGGAAACACGTAGCAACATTGTTAAATAAAGCCAGCCGAGACGTATTTGTTACAATACGTAGTGGCTGCTCCTTTTAAGCGAGATAAAATTAATAAAATTTTAAAAACTTGTATGTTTTTAACTAAGCAGGGATTGCTCCCATGTGCAGTGATTACCAAGAACTGATACTTTCAAGATGTGAACTATGTATAACTTTTTTCATACCAAGTAACGGCAATTTGGTAACATTGTCTGACTGGTGAAGTTCAATGGAACTAACAACAAACAAACACAAACACACAAACACTCACACACACACACACACACACATATATGTTAATAAATTCAGCCAAAGGAAACACTGTCTGCCATTTCGTAGTTGTATATCGTAGATGTATGCTGTTTTCGCTCAAAGATCGAGAACCAAATTGACCATGTGTTAGCCTTCTACTTGTGGCGCCCAGCTGGGACGTGGGGATGTTTCCTTGATTCTCTGATCACGATTTTGACGTGCAAAAATTATTAAACCGACTGACAAGTAACTAAATCCTGATTCTCATTCTTACATAACATGCTAATAGGGAGTGAGGTTACCGAGTCCAGTCTTTGACAAACAGTAGTCAGCAATGCAGCGCTCGATTACCTGAGCAAAGAAGTGTCGCTTATTATCAGTATTACTTACGATCGACTTCACCGACTGATTTCCGACACATCCTGCGTGCGTATGGATCATAGCCAAAGTCACATGTTTTAACAAGTGGCGCCCAAGCTACCTCACACTCGCAAATGCCTGGATACAAAGAATGACAACGTTCGTGGTAAAAATAAAACGGAAAGAAGTGAATTAACAAGCAATATATCATCAACGAATACTGTAAAACAACTTTACTGCCTCTCAAGGATATTCAAACCCACAACTGCAAGAGGTAGATTTTCAAGCAAAAGAAACACGATCTCTCGTCTCTTAATTCTGACTGAGAGAGAAACTATTTTCTGTCCATCAATAGAGGTTAAGACCTTTGAAATTACAACGAAATGAAGTGAAATAATTTGATGTACGACGCTATAATCAGCTTCCAATCAGTTACATATGAGCATCCTCTGTGCTACCAATCACTGCTCGTAAGTGAATGACCCCTGACCACTTGGGGAGTGATCAATAGTAAACAATACCAATATAACTTCGCGACCAGAACTAATCTTCATCGCAGCAAATAAACTGAAATAGCCTCTTCCGATTAAGCGTGTGACAGTTATCTTCGATCCAAAACACCTTTCCACCTGAGGCATCCTATCGATGCAGAACAGTTCACAGACTCGACAGTAACGAAGCAATCACTAGAATTAGACTTAGAATGACAGATTGCCTTTCAAACAAGGCACATCACCTGAGCAAAAACCTGCGAATGGCACCCACTGGTAGAAAGCAAAATTGACTCCCAAAGACGTGAAATCACGGCTCTGAAGAAGCAGAGATTTGCTACAGTGCTTGTATCGATTGATGCAAACTCGTATAGAGTATAGAAAAGTTCAATATCGTGATCCACTAAAAATAATGTGAAGAAAGGAACATGCCGAATAAACGGGCACCTTTCACATTGCAGGCGTAATGCATAAAAACGTAGTACACCCTGAGCGTACTGATAGAGCGGTTTTCGACTAAATAATTAGGCACACATCAAAACGACGCATTCAAAAAGACATTTTTTGTGGTTTTACCAAAAATCCAGAAATTGATAAGCTCTTGTCACAAGTGAAAATTCTTTCGTTACCGTCGTTTAACACTATTTCATACCATTGTGCGAAAACACAAAGTATATGAGAAATCGATGTATCAGCTTGCTTGGAAATGTTTACACTGGAATGTAATACCAACAGACTTTAATAAAAACGTGTAAGGTGCCCGGCTGCAATATATGACGGTACTACGTGGGGAAGACAGATTACGTTTTACGACCGTGCCCCTTCCTGCCTACCAGCAATTCCCGGACAAGACTGCTCCTTCCTACATAATATCGTGATTGCAGTTATGCCCAAATATTTCATTCAGTATCATATTCAATGTGGAGAGAATGAGTTTGTGCTACAATACCAATTAATCTGGCATATACTCATGGAATTTTCACGATATTTTTAAGTAAGCGTACGTACTTCGTAGGGTTGAGTATAAGTCGCCTTCACAGTCAACCTCGAAAGATCACTGATCATCCATTCGTGAACATTATTGTGTTACGAGATCCGTCCACGCGGTGCGGTTTATTATCACATACGATTCGGCTAGCTTTTGCATTACGCATACCGTTGGCGCTGTTACGCGATACACTGGAGTGAACGCATCATCAATAACCACTCTTTAAGTCACACTTCAAGTTTCTTGCAGCTATATTACTCTTTCTCGTTCCTACGAGCAGCCGAGCCACCACTACTCAGTAACAATAAATTCCAACTGTTCTTCTTTTACGCCCAATTACTACTGGTTGGGCGCCCAAAAATAAAAATTAAAATAAATAAATAAAAAAATAAAATAAAATAATAACATAAAAGAAGCAACGTTAACGGCGATAACGCAACTACCAGCACCAACGATAAGATACTTAACTTAAAAACGAAGCATCATGTTTTAAACAAGATGCTTTCGCACCAGTGCCATTTAGTCAAGCAGTTGCTAATGGAGTTAAACGCTTACGGAGTATCGTCTCAGCTGTGATACCGGATTCGTTATTTCCTGTCAGATAAGTCACTGTTCGTACTAACTGACGAGAAGTCATTTAGTTCCCACCAATGATGTGTTACAAGTCCCACATTGCTCCTAATTATGTCAGCTATGTATCTCTCTTGATTATTTACAGATATGCTGTCGTAAAGTGTCTAGTAAAATCACCAGAGAACTGCAAAATGATTTGTATAATATGTCTGGATTCTGTAGAAATGTTGAGACACCTGAGGCAATACAGACCTTACAACTTACCTTAGAAAATAGATTAAGGAAAGGAGAACCAACATTTGTAGCGTTTGTGTAATTAGAGAAAGCTTTTCACAATGTTGACTGGAATACTCTCTTTCAAATTTTGAAGGTGGCAGGGGTCAAATACAGGGAGCGAAAGGCTATTTACAATTTGTACCAAAACCAGGCGGCAGTTCTTAGAGTCGAGGGGCATGAAAGGGAAGCAGTGGTTGGGAAGAGAGTGACACAGGGTTGTAACCTCTCTCCGACGTATTTCAATCTCTATATTGAGCAAGCTTTAAAGGAAACAAAACAAAAAGTCGGAGTAGAAATTAAAATCCAAGGAGAAGAAATAAAAAAACTTTGGCGTTTGCCGACGACAATGAAAATCTGTCTGAGACGGCAAAGGACCTAGAAGAGCACCTGAACGTAATGGACAGTGTGTTGAAAGGAGGATATAAGATGAACATCAACAAAAGCAAAACGAGGATAATGGAATGTAGTCGAATTCAACCAGGTGATGCTGAGGGAATTAGATTAGAAAATGAGACACTTAAAGTAGTAAATGAGTTTTGCTATATGGAGAGCAAAATAACTGATCATGGTCGAAGTAGAGAGGACATAAAAATGTAGACTGGCAATGGCAAGAAAAGCGTTTCTGAAGAAGAGAAATTTGTTAACATTGAGTATAGATTTAAGTGTCAGGAAGTCTTTTCTGAAAGTGTTTGTGTGGAGTGTAGCCACGTATGAAACTGAAACATGGAGAATAAATAGTTTAGACAAGAAGAGAATAGATGCTTTCGAAATGTGGTGCTACAGAAGAATGCTGAAGATTAGACGGGTAGATCATGTAACTAATAAGGAGGTAGTGAATAGAATTGGGAAGAAGACGAATCTGTGGCACAACTTGACTAGAAGAAGCGATCGGTTGGTAGGACACGTGCTGAGGCAACAAGGGATCACAAATTTAGTATCAGAGGACAGCGTGTAGGGTAAAAATCGTAGATGGAGACCGAGAGATGAATACACTAAGCAGGTTCAGAAGCATGTGGGTTGCAGAAGGTACTTGGAGATGAAGAAGCTTGCACAGGATAGAGTAGCATGGAGAGCTGCACAAACCAGTCTCAGGACTGAAGACCACAACAACAATATATCAGCACGGTACCCCGATAAGCCATGGACCTTACGGTGATGGGGTCGCTTGCGTGGAAGAGCGATACAGATTCCATGCGTTAGTTGCCCCAAAAAAGAGGGGTCTCTGTGGAAGGACCAGACTAACATTTGTTTCCTAAAGAAATACAGCTGCATTTTGAGTAGTGGCAAGGGCAACTATTTGCAAAAGTCACTGATCTGCCCTTGTTACGTTTGCCAACATGACCTTGCTGTGCTGTTATTGGGAGCGGTGTGAAGGAAGGCATTACTTGTCCTGAGTGCATCCAGCTCTACTATACGGTTGAATGATGACTGTATCCTTTTGGGTAAAATATTCCGGAGGTAAAATTGTCCCTCACTCGACCTCCAGGCTAAATAATTAATAATACTAAATAATTAGGACACCTTGAAACATCAGATGACTGAAAATAAGTAATGGTCTCTTAAACCAGAGGAAAGTTAATTAACACCTACTTATGATGTGGAGATATTAATCTAAGGCCCTCAAACATGGCCACTCATGTGATTCTCCCCATTTATTATATTCTCAGCCGCTTTGGTTTTAGTTAACCAAATAAACATTTTCTCTTTTAAATCTAACTTTATTCAAAGAGCAGAAGAAGGTGTAATTGAAATGAAAAACCTAAACTGAAAATGATAACAAATTTGTTCTCAATATTTGACCCATGTCATCAGGAAAAACAAAACTGACGTACTACGGTCTTGAGCGTGGAATGCTGGATCTCTTAATAGGGTATAAAGGTTAGAGATTCTAAGAAGGAAAATGAGGGATTGAAGTGGAATATAGTGAAAATTATTGAAGTTATGTGGCAGGGTGAACAGAATTTCTGGTCACGTCCTTACAGAGTTATAAATACAAAAGGAAATAGATTTACGTAATGCAAATTCGTCTAATTATGAGTAAGAAACTTTTAATATGGTTACGCTACTAGGAGCACCATACTGAACTCATTATCGTAGCCACCATAGACACGAAGTCAACATCCACCACAATAGCACAGTAGTACAGTATTACATATTCTTTGAAAGTTTGTATGATGAGATAAAAAAAATGATTCAGATAGTTAAGGGAGAACGAAATTTAATCATAATGTGTGACTGGAATTCGATAGCAGCAAATGGAAGAGAAGGAAAAGTAGTAGGAGAACATGGACTGGAGAAGAGGAATGAAAGAGGAAGCAGTCTGCCGGAATTTTGCGCGGAGCATAATTTGATCGTCGCTAACACTTGCTTCAAATACCATGAAAGAAAGTTGTAAACTCTGAAGAGATCTGGAGCCAAGGGAAGGTTTGGAGTTAGTCACATAATGGTAAGAAGGAAATTTCGGAATCAGACTGTAAGACACATTCAGGGGCAGATGTCGTTTCTGACCATAATAAATGATTTTGAACTTTAGATTACAACTAAGGGATTGGAAAAGGGTAGGATGCTAGGAGGATGGAGCTTCGATAAGTTGAGAGAACCAGAGGTTATGGACAGTTGCAGAAAGAGCGTTAGACAACTATTGACTGAAAGAGAGGAAAGGAGCAGGGCACAAAAACGAATAGCTTTGAGAGGTGAAATATTGAAGGCAGCAGAGGATCAAATAGGTTAAAGGACAATGCTTAATAGAAACCCTTGGATATCACAGGAGATACTGAATGTAATCGACGAAAGGAGAAAAGGTAAAATGCAGAGATTGTCAGAAAATTGCAGGACGGCTAAGCAGAAATGACTAAAGGACAAATTCAAGTGTGTAGAAGCATTTATAAGTAGGGGGAACGTAGAGAGTACCTACACGAAAATTAAAGAGGCCTCTGGAGGAAAAAGAATCAGTTCCATGAATATCATGAGCTGAGATGGAAAACCAGTACTAAGCAAAGAAGGGAAAGCTAAAAAGCGGAAAATATACATGGGGCGACTATATACGGGAAAGGACTTGAGGGCAATGTTACAGCAAGAAAAGAGGACGTAGATGAAAATCAGATGGGATATATGATGCTGTAAAATGAATGTGATAACTCACTGAAGGAAGTAAGCAAAATTAAGGCCCCTGAAATACACAACATTCTCTCAGAACAACTGATATCGTTGGGAGAGCCAGCTATGACAGAACTATTCGTGGAGTGCAACATGTATAATTGATGCGAAATGCCCTCACACTTCAAGGAAAACGTAATAATTACAATTAC